>NW_015094509.1:10845274-11125064 GCF_001431845.1 Calidris pugnax
GTCCCTTTATAACTGGTCAAGTCTTCAAAAAACTTGACTTGCTTTTTCAAGGAATTACATGGTATGTGGCCAATTTATATATAACTTATCAGCTTGCTTACTATTTGAAAAAGATTATCTAATTTTCCTGATGGTCCCACTTTTAAACTTCCTTTTAAATCTTAAAATACTCAGAATGTGGCTTTTTACCTTTAGTTCGCACTTGTTATGTGGGTCTCTTTTGTATTTTTGGAAACACTAATTAAGAAGTAGAACAAACCGTACATAAAAGAATTGATGATGATTGAATGGTTCACATATCCCCAAAGGAAACTAGTACAGCTGTGTTGCATCAGGGTTCTGATAAAGTCATGTTGGGTGTACAGGTCTTTTATATACCTGCAATTTTTCAGGCTATGACTTTTAAACTGTGTTTTGGGTTGGTTGTTTTTTTTTTTTTTTTTTTTTTTTTCTGGGAGAGGACAGAGCAAGCTTACTCTTATGCCCAATGTAAAGGTGGGAGAGTAATATTGATGGTGGTCTCAAATATTTTGGGGTCCAATTTTTATCAAAAGTGTGATCTTATGAGTTAATTATGTACATATCTGCTCCAGTTTGTGGTCTGGCAGAATGGCAATTGCACACACAATTGCACTTGACATTGATGAACTTGTCATTGCCATGATCAAAGAAAAAAATCAGAGAACTGCTACTATGTAAGTCCATCTTCTGTCACTTCTGTGCTTCAGCAGCTGCTTTCTAGTACATTTCAGATAAAATGTGAAGATTTGAAGCCATCCTTTATGACATAAATTTTAAATCATTTACATCGTGCAAGTATGAACTTTCGCTTGATATTCACCCAGAAGTGTGGCAGAATGGATGATTTTCATCTTACGTTCCACTGGTAGGACTGTAGCTTGGGTATTCAGCAACATCTACCTGGTGAACAGGCCTCCTGATTTCCCTGGTAATGTTTTTGAGTAAGCAAATTCTAACCCAGTAACCTTGGAATGAACAATGAGCCTCAGAGTTGCTGCCCTGTAAATTTCACCCTGAAGCTGGAAGGGCTGCATATGTATGAGGCTGCAAAAGTGTTTCCATCCAAATAAATGAAGTACTGTAAAAATGTTCTGACTTTAGTTGAAGGAACCAATGAAAGTCAACGTGAGCAGTGAAGCAGACAACAACATCCCATATGTTTCTGTCATATATGAAGTTTAGAGACTCTTCCTAAAGAGGTGCAATGATTTGTAAGCCTGAATAGCAGTTAATTTTTAGCCTGGTTTCTTAAGGACATGAGGCTGATGATGGTGTTTTGTTGGCTGAAGTTGATGTAAGCCACCTGTTCCTTCCCCTTTTGTGGTGCCAGCTCTAGCACTTGTACAGCTGGAACTGGAGTCAGGAACTCACTGGTCTGGCCAAAAACCAGTCCTCTTAAGTCTCGTTCACTGCACAGCCATGTGAGTTTTGAAGCTGTGGCAGCAAAAGGGTGGAAATTGTGAAGGAGAGATGAGACAATTTCTTCTGGAGGATGTACAGTTTACAGAAGATTGTGAAACCACACACAACTTTCATGATCATGTTCTGTTTGCCAGGCCCCCAGCCAAGTGACTGTTGAATTTATTGCCAATTCCATCCAAACCTGACAGAGGGGAAAGAGGTTTTGAAGGTATGAAACCTCTACAAGTTCATAGAGGAAAAAGATTAATGCTGTCCTTGGTGGAAGAGCAATGGTCTGCACTGCCAGTGTTAGTGGTTAATCCTCAGCTGGCCAGGCAGCACATCCCTGGTGGCCAGGCAGCATGTGTATGTGTAACTCAGGACTCATCCAGGGCACGTACTGCCTTGTGCCCACGCAGTAGCTAGACAGGGAACACACAGTGATGACGTTTGACTTTCATAGGGGGAACGGAGAAGGTCACTGAACATGAGGGGTTATGGTGGTGACTGTGTGGAGGGACGTAGATCATGAATCAATTGTGATCCAACTCCTTGGCTTATACCAGATTGATGGTGTTTTTTATGAGCTTGGTGACTCAGGGTTAAAGGAAGAATTGTAACAAAAGAGGATATTTAAAAGTGGATTTTTTGTTATCTGTGATTTCTTTCCACTTCAGTTTACCTACTAGGAGCACTCTTGCATTGTTTTGTGTTTTTTGTTTTACTTGCCTACTGCAGGGCTTTTAAAAAAAGCCTTTATTACTCAGGTGAAATTTTGCATAACGGTTCAATCTGTTTCCTTTGAATCACAGTTTAACAAAAGGAATTCAGAACCTGAACTGAAAAGCTCAGGAAAGCTCAGTAAATAGTCACACCAAGTTTGTCATTAAATACATGTATGCAAAAGTACTGCTACCCAGAGGTATTTGCACTATGTATGGTAGAACTAAAAATGCCCTGCCTTTAGCCAGCGAGTCTGAGCTCCATAACAACGCATCCCTTTGCAGTGTAATGTCATCTTCCAGAGTGACAAGGAATCTGAAGTCCAACACATGGACTGGACTCGGATCAGAATGGAAATTGGGGATCCTCTCACTTTGAAATGGCCACTTTTTACTTAAGAGAACTTAGACTTCTTAGATCTAAGAATATGATTAAATTTTAATTGGACTATCAAGAACATAATGCTAGGCTCTGCGTTATTTTAAAACTACATTTCTTCTGCCCTCAGTCTTTAAGTGCATTGCAATATTGGACTGGAATAAAACCCAGCAATCTTCTACAACCAAAGTACTGGGGGAGGGCAGTGACTGGATCAGCGCTAGAGACATATGGGAAATTTTAATTTTTGTGTTTCTGACTATTAATTATATTAACTAACACAACTTGTACTGTTGATTTTCTCAGAGCGTGGTCATGGTTGTTTTCAGTGAGGATAAAAACAGAGACGAACAGCTGAAATACTGGAAATACTGGCATTCTCGGCAGCACACAGCTAAACAGAGGGTCCTCGACATTGGTGAGTGTGTAATAAGAGGGTCCAGATATTTCGAGAAAGATTGCAAAATGTGGAAGGCTCTGGTACCTTGCACAGGGATGAGGTGGGATATATTGGCAATGGTTACAACGCTCATACTACAGTTTTTCGCAATGGCTCATCCCTGGTAGAACTGCACTATATGGGGTCTATGAAGCAGGATGGAGACCATGCAGAAGGAACTGTCCTCAGTAGTCACAAAGAAGAATGTCCCTTGCATGTGTATTTAGTGGTGTTCCACCTTCTGCTGCTGGGAAGTCAAGGCCTGTACCTCTTCAGGATGGCAGGGTGTTTGTTTCCTTTAGTTTTTCAAAGGCTGATTCACTCTTTGATCCAGTAACAATAGCAGCCCACGTAACAGCTACGTTAGCTAATCTGGTGTGTGAGTGCAAGCTGAGAGTGAAGATGCCATCATCACGGTGACTGCAAAGGAGCTCACAGGTCTCCAACACCCCCAGTTTTTGAGTCTTGTGTCAGAGAAGCAAGGGAGAAGCGAGCTCCGGTGTGCTGTCCTGAGAGACCCCTTTACCGTTCATCCCATCTGAGGTATTTACAAGCCCGTTTCAGCCACAACTGCCCTATCCGCATGCTTGGGAGATTTTAGCAGAGGAAGAACACGTACCTGCTGCCAAGGAGCCTGAAGTTGAAATCTGTGGGAGTGTCTAGACATCAAGCGCGTCTCCCCTCCCACGTGCAGTTTACACACGCAGCCATCTGCAGTGGATTCCAGTCAAAGGAGTCGGCGAGACCAAAGCAGACAAAGTCTATCTTGTTTTGACCGCCCGAGGGAACCAAATCATCGAATGGCAGGAATGAGAGGGGGCAGAGAGGAGGGGGGAAAAGAACCAGGGTTGCTTGGAGAGAGCACTGCAAGGCTTCAGGGCTGATGGAACACCTCTGGGAATCGGTCCCTAAGTGGTTGCAGTGACTTTCCACTTTCAAACGCTGTAGCCTTCACTGAGGCTGGCATTATTTAAAGCCAAGTGTGTTTGGTCAAAGCAGCTCCTCCTGAATCTCCCCTCTGCCTCTTTGTCTTATCATATAGTTCTGGCTGAAGTGTTTCCCTGACTTTTTTTATTTTTTCTGTCCTTTGGGGTAGTTAAGGCAGTAAAACCTCCACCCCCGACCAAACGACTCCTATCACGACACGTTAACAGAGCGAGTACGCCACGTCACAGCTATTTCTGAAGGCTGCCTGTTTTTTTGTGCTAGTCCCTACAAGCTTGCAGTGCTAACGCTCATACCTTTGAAGGTATGTGCTGAGGAGCTCGTTCCACTGCAGTGCCAACACCCTCCGACTCCACCGCGCTCCTGGTGTACCGGCACTGTTCAGTCCCCTCGCCCGAACGAGTCGGCTTATGATGCGTGCTCTGCAAAACAGCTCTCTGCAAAACAAGTGCTGTACATGAGCCATGTGTTTGTATCTGTGTTACGGTGAATGCCTTTTATGTTTCCATTAGCTTGAGATGAAATAGGTCTGTGCTGCCTTTTGAGGCGCTCTGGCCCGTATCCTTTATTTGGACTGCAAACATGAGCAAAGCCCGGTGTAGTAAGACTTATTGATATAGCACTCCCTGTCAGACCTAAGAACTGTAAGAGCACAGTTCATCTCAACATTTCCAGAAGAAAGACCAAGGTGTTGCTCAGTAATGTTTCCTTGAGAACAACTGAAATATGGCCTTACCATATTAGCTCTTACCAAGTACAGTGTTTTTGGGACTTACATTGTGGATATTGGGCTTATCAGGCAGAATGGCTCCCAACTACATTTCCCATAGAAGCATCAAGCTGCATTTTGCAAAATCTCCCAGTTTTCTCATCGGATGATTTAAGTGAGCAACTTCATCCAAAGTTGAAGTTGGCCCTGCTTTGAGTGGGAATAGGGTAGGGGCTGAACCAGAAAACCTCCAGGGGTCCCTTCCAAGGTAAATTATTGTGTGGCTCTATGAAGATTTCCCTTTACATTAAAAATTCTCCTTGAAGGGCTCCTGTAAAGGAATACTGAGTTAGTGTCCAGGCCCTGCATAGTTAACAGAGAGAATTAGATGTCTATGAGAGAGATTAGCAAATGCCAGGATACGCCCTGGAGAACCATTTAAACAGGCAGTGAGAGAAGCTTGCAAAGGACAGGGGTGTGTATTAGATTTGTCCCCTCTTCAGGGGGTGGTCTGGTGATCTGCTGATGGCCCCACTTCTCTGTTATTTTGGATTTCTCTCCCAACTATCAATGGTATATAAAGGGTTAATCATATATTAGCTCCTTTAAAGCTATCTGTGAATAGCCGTAAATCTATATAACCTGTTCCATAGAGGTTTATTATAATCTTACTTTAACTTAATGTTTGTAGCATATATTTAACATACATGAATCCTTTTTTAATTGTTTATGAATGCACTTTTAATCTAGAGTGTGATTTGGTCCTTAGCAGGCAGAGCATCAAATGAATTTGGGATGTTCTAATTCTGGGGTCCAGCCATTCAGGCCTCAGGTAGGGGTGAGGACTGGCACAGGTCGGTCTGTCTGCCTTCTGGCCTGGAGGTGTATTCTGGAGGAAGTAGAGTGACTTGTTCCCTCACTCCAGACATGCAGGGGTCACTACTTTAATTTGTTTTGTGTGCTGGCTGGTGCATCTCCTGGGAGGAAGGATGGACTAGATGCAAGTACTGGGTCTGAAGATGCATTGAAATGAATAGGATAAGCATGTACTTACATGTAAGCAGGTCCTTAGTGCTTGAGGACTTGACACTTATTAAGCAAGAAGGCAAGGTGTTTTCCAGAATTTAGGCTATATGCCATTTATTAATTTGTCTGAAGAAGGAGGGAGGCACTTTCACTGTTTTTAGTAGGAGTGAAGAAAAGAAAATAATCTTACTTTTCCACAGTGCTGTGCTGTGACATGGGACTTTTCTTTTAAAATAATGTCAAGGAAGGAATACGAAACTAGATTGCAGCAAATACTGATTATTTAGAATCAGTACCATAATTTGACGTACTGGAACAGGTTCAAACATGGACATAAAGGGTGGGTGTGGAAGCTTTAGATTGGGGTTATTTGTGCTCCAGAGTCTTGCCCGTTTTTATTTGCAGTATAGTTTGTATTATTTATGTGCATAATACACAAACTACCACAATGGTATGTAATGCATGCAAATGATTAGTATTTAATGTTGAAATTTGCCATTGTTTAATATTCAGTTTACCCCAAAAAAGAGGAAATAATTCCTGTAGAGAAGTTTTTTTTGCATATCAAAGAACCCCGATTTTCTATTTCTGGTAAGTCACAGCAGCAGAAAAGGACAAATTGTAGTTACACTAGCAACTTTCAAATATCCTTGGATGTAAATGCTTTCTTAATCTACTGAGGATCCTTCTTTAATTATCTGTAAATTGAGGGGAATAGGATTCACTTCTGCTTTTAAACAGCGTGTCACACAGACTCTCCATGAGATTTGTGCATGTCAATTAAGGAAGCGGAGGCATGTGTTGGGGGAAGGGAAGGGTTGGTGGGATGCGAGGTTCTGACAGCCTTTTAGGAGAAGAAAACATGTGTCTTTACAAGACATCTTGTTCATGTCTTTCCAAAGTGCACCTACACAGCACGCCCATATGCAGCAGTCAGTTGCACGAGGCACTTTCTGGTGAATCATAAATTTAAGGGGTGGGTGGATGTGTGCACATGCATATTAAACTACTTATGTGTCTTCTAATTCCTCATTTGCATTCCCACACTGAATTTAGATAGTGAAGCCAATGACTTCACTTAGAAAGGAGATCTGAGTTCATGACGGGAATGAAAAGCCTGCCTGCCCTCTCAACACCATGGTCACTTGCTGCATCACCACCAAATAGCTTGTGCTGTTCCTGTGGTCACAACAGTGAATTTTTACTGTATCCAAAACCATTCGTGTATCCCAGGCACACAGTTTCACTTGCCCAGTGAAACGCCAGCATCCCTGCATTTCAGAGGAGAGAATAGGTATTTAAAAAGCACATAGCAGTGGTGCTTAGGGACATGGTTTGGTGGTGGACTTGGCAGTGTTAGGTTTATGGTTGAATTCGATGATCTTAAAGGTCTTTTCCATGCTAAACGATTCTATGATTCTATTCTAGGTAATTCTCCTTGCAGCAGTGGCTTTGTTATAAATGATTTTAAAACAGTTATTACCTAGAAATTATTTTTGAGAGACCAACAGTTTCTTTTTAGAAGGGGAAAGGAAATGAATATTGAAAACATTTGGGTGTTTCATTTATAGAATACAAAAACACCCTCTTTCTAGAACTGATTACAAAGCTAAGAATCAGTGTGCCTCTGAAGTGCAGATTTGGGCAAACATTAGATCAAGATTGCTGCATGACATAAGCTCAGCCCTCTGGCACCGAGTCCCTGGAGGGATCCTAAGGAAATGTCTGTGTCCCAAAGAGAGTTGAAGCAGTTACGTGAAGAGTCTGGAAGTTCCTTTAATCAAGCAGATATTACCTCCATACAAACCCAGTCTTTCTCTTAATTTGTCATCAAAAAGAAGAAAGTGTGTTAAACGGACTGGCAAAGGGAGAGAAAAAGGGTTCTTGTTCCTCTTTTCGATTATGAAGAAGATCTGGAAGATTTTCATTCATCTTACGTGGTTTTCTGCCCTTAATGTTTTTGGTAGAGGTGGGGGGTGGGTCGTCTTTAACATTTGGATTTTCTCCCTCTTGCTTTGCATTCTGTCTGAAATGCTAGTTTATTGATAATATTAACAGCCAGCCCTTTGGAAGGAAGTGAGAAGAGAGTCTAGATTTTGTAGTCAGACAATTTAAAAATACTTTGTTTGCTATTTTAGTATCACACACACTTTGGAGAAAGGATCTTTGTGGGGTTTTTTTGGGGTTTTTTTTGGTGGGTTTTGCGGGGTTTGTTTTTTGGTGTTTGGTTTTTTTTTTTTTTTTCAAATTGAGAACCAGCATCCAGTGCAATAATTCTGTGGAAATCTTGAAACAACTGGGCAAGGAATGTACAATGCTGATTATTTCCTCCAATGATTGCTCTTAGACATTTAGAAAGCTTCTTTAGGATTTATCATAATGTACTTCGTTTATGCCAAGGTTTAAACAGGCCCTTTAAAAGTTTCAGTAGCTTTTAGTTGATTTTCCAATTTTTGACCATTCCTTGGCTAAGCTAATGAATGCACACACTGATTCCCACTACAGTCACACTTATTCCCTTTTTAGAGAAAGCAATATTTTGGAAGAACATTAGCTAGTGGTGTACTATGCATAAGACTCAAGCTGCAGTATATTACCTCTTTGCAATTAAACTTATTAATAATTTAACAAAACCAGTACAAGAGGTAGTTTTGGTGCATTAGACAGCCCAGCTGAAAAGCAAAGATGTACGATGAATTGTAAAAGAAGAAGTTAAAACTTTTCTCATGAGTCTTTTGTTTGCTTGTTGTTTCTTACAGCTGATTACAAGGAGAGTTTTAATACCATTGGGAATATTGAAGAAATCGCATTCAATGCTGTGTCCTTTACTTGGGATGTCAATGAGGAGGCAAAGGTGAGGAAAAGCCATGCAGATGGTATCCCTTTATAAGTACCATTCATCCTCAGTCACTATTCCACTTCTCTCCTTTTTAACAAAGAATAAGAAGGGCAGGTGAAGGTGAGAGAGCTCAGTCTCTGCAAAGCCAGGCAAATCGTGGTCTTTCACTGACCCGAGGGGTTCTGGCCACTGTAAAAGGCAAGACAGTATGTAAGGGCTGTCGGGATGATACTGCCTTCTGAGGAAAACCTGCAGGGCTCTCACAGTGCAGTTTCTACTTGTAGCCTCTCAGTGATTTTCCTTTTAAAATATGGCTAGAGAGAAACTGAGAAACTTCTACTGAGAAACAGTAGAAGTTTTTTTCCTACTTGAAAAGTCAGTGGAGGACACAAAGGGAAGGTTTTCTTTCTCTAAATTGTCAACTTCCTTTCTAAACTGTTAACCTCTCCAGTAATCAATATTCTGTAAGCTAGACTATGCCTTCCCTTGTGTTTGTGCCATTATTTTTACAGACTGTCCTTGCAATTGGGAATGAATGTATTTTTGAGGACTGTTTTTGAAGACTGGTGTATTCTTTCTTTCTTTTTTCTTTTAAATGTTCAAGTACCCTTAGACATGGGGTTCTGCATTCAAGGATGTGACTGCTACAGTGGACCTATAAACCAGGACAGCAGAGCACTTTAACAAGTTTCTTATAGATAAGGTTATTCAAAGGGCTGCAGAGTGTTTCAGCTGCATGGACTAGTGTAGGAGAAATGAAAAGCTGCCGGTAATTATAAGAAGAAGTTGGCCCCAGAAAGCAAACAACAAGGGAAATAGGCTGTGTAAAATGATTGGGGGTAGTACGACACTCTGGGGGATGTAGAAATAATAAACAGTCAACACTGTTGACCGTAGCAAACTCCTTGATACTGTTTTCATGTTGAATACAAAATGCCCAATGTTCAAGTAGTGCTAAGGATCTTTCAAATACAGAGACATCTCCGTGCAGGACTCCCCACTGCGTTTCTAACAGAGCATTAGAGATTGTGTCGAGCGAGTCCTGTGAGAGATTGCATCAAGCACGGGGTGGTGGCATTAACACCCACTGCCCTGACTTGCTGACTGAAGGTGCTGAGGTTTGTAGTAACAGGGATTTTCATCTCTGATGCACATTTGAAAAGAACAGAGCTCTAAAGAAGAGACAATAGCTCTGAAAACCACCTAGCTCTTTCAAAAGCTGGCCTTGGTAAACAGAGTTGTACTTGGCCCAGTTGCTAATGGTGCTATATTTGCTCATGTAATGATTACATTCTCACCGCTCCAGATAGTCCCCTATTATGTGATTCCATTTCAAAATACAGTGGTATGTTGTCCTCTGCAGTCACAACAGATGACCATTGTGTGCGTGTGATCGTTGTGCAAGCAAATACAGCAAACACAAGTTTGGGATCTCCAGCACGACGGACTTTCCCAAGGACCTTTACAGGAGCCCTCCCAGGGCTAGAGCACGGCAGTCTCATCCCACCAGCAGCTACCACCCCAGTTGCTGGGGCTGGCATGTTGATCTGGGAGCAAGGAAGTCACATCCACTGATGTCAGGTGTTATCCTTGGCCGTTCTGTTCTAATCTGACACCGTTCACATCGCTCCTGCCTTGGGTGCCAGGACATGAAGAACACAACTCCCGCAATCATCACTGGCAATATAACATAGAAAGATTTTAAAATAATGACTCTCTTCTTGTTGCTGGATTAAAAAAGTGTTGGGAGTGAAATTTAAGAAAGCCACTTGTATTTCTCCAGGAAGTAGTCATTAAAGTGCAAATTGGCTTATACATATTTATTTTGGGGGGTAGTTATCAAATATCTGAGCTTGAATTGCAAATGTATTGATAAAAGTAGGAGGATTCGTAATATGCTTTGGTATTGGGCTATCAGGCATAAATCAGGTTGTAAAAGCTTATCACTGTGCATGTAAGTGTTTCCCTCCCCACGTACGGGTACGTGTACCCACATGCTTGCTCTTGTTGGAGAGTCTAATGGAATAACCAGTTGCCCTGGGTCTGGGGATTCCCAAAGGATGCCCCTGCGGTGGTTGAAAGCTGTGGACTCTGAGGCACGTCACTGGAGGCTGTTTTTTCTCCAGCAATTACCTCATCCAAGAGAGATGAAGAATTTCAAGGCCTAATTACAGTCTCTCCTTTCTTAAGCTTTTTGAATGATGACCTTTAAACGGGCTCCATTGTTTCTGCTCAGTGTTGTTTTCCCTTTTCACCACAATTTCAAGATTAAAACTAACCTCACAGGCACAAAGACCTTTCTCTTTTGAGTCAGACAAAAGCTGCACAGAGCAGTTCTTTCCAGGGCCTCCGAGATGCGATGTGATGAAGCGCTCTACTGGCCTGGGAAGAAATAAAGAAAACATTCTGGTCCTTGGAAGCGCACAGGGGAGTGAGCGGTCTTGAAAAATCAAACAGAAGAAGCAGAAATCATCTAACCAAATATCCCTGTCTCTCCGGGGAGACTAAATCCCCCATCTAGGAAGATTTATCTGGGGCATTGGATCTCTCACTTTCCTACTCCACCTGGAGGGCAGCTGATTTAAAGGCAGATTTTTCCTCCCACGCGCAGGCAGAGCAGTCCCCTCCTCCTGGAAGCCCTTCAGGATGAGGGTATAACAGCGTGGGAGTGACAGCCAGCATCTGCCTGTTAACAGCGAGTCTGCGAAGGGTTTGCAAGGTGGATCTTATTTGGAAGAAACAGGCGCTTGGACAGTCCAGGCAGAGGCCTCTCCTTACTGCCTCTGTAACCTGAAGGGAACCAGGATGTTGGCTCCAACTCCTTGTTGCTCAGTCCCTCTGTCTTCCAGCTGCTGCTTGGGAGAACGAGTCAATGGAAGAGGGAATCCTGAACAGCACGTGTTGAGCTGTGGAGTAATCTCACCATTGCTTGCCGTGGACTCAGGGAACTGCACCAGGGTGTTTCCACTGCTGTATCTGGTTGGCAGCAGCAGTCCCCTTGCCTTCTGGCAGAGCAGAGTTGGGCCCAGCACATCCGTACCTGTTCCTAGAACAACATCCTTTCTGCTGGGGCCGTGGTCTAGAGGTCACCCTGGGGCTTGTGGTTCAGAGCAGGATACAGGGAAACGAGGGGAGGGGTCCACAGTCGTGTCAAACTCTTCCTTATGCTGCCTCGAGGCAAAAATACTGTGCAATAAGAAAGCAGAGGTAGGAAGTGAAGAATACTTTTTTACAGTCCATATTCCTTTCACTCCTGTATTTACTTCTACATATAAATATGCAGCATTTATGGGCAAGGTGATTTGTTAACTCCCCGTGGGTTGAACCTGAATACTATGTTTGGTATTTTTAAAGGAGTTCTTTTAAAAAAGGTGAGGAAGCAAACAACAATTAACAAGAACCGGCTGACTTGTTAACCATCTTTTAAAAGCCTTTTTATGATATGCTAGCAGGTAGGTAGTTGCTTTGCCATTGCCCTGCAGAAGATTTTGCTGCAGCATCTGGCTGGTTGACAAAGTTCTAGTGGAGGCTTTGGAACAGAGAGCCCAGCTTCCTTTTTGATAGACGTACATCTGCCTGCTTTGCAGTCTGATTGCTGACAGAAATTAATTTGCCAGAAAGAGAATTAAGAATCAGAACTTTCTTGGTCAAAGGAGAATACCCTTGTCATAAATCATACCAGATCTTTGAGAGATGCTTTCTCTATAATTAATACTTCGCTAATGGAAAATAGTTAGGATGATGTTACTCTCAAACAACACATTAATTGTGTATTTTTATGGAAAGCACTTTTTAACGTTAAATTTAAAGGTGTGACTTCCATGAACAGTTGCTAAAGAAAAATCTCATCTTAAGGCAGATAAAAATACTTTTCAGTGGTACCAAGAAATTACTGATTTCTGCAAAGAGCTGCAACTTGGACATGGGGTAAACAGACAAGTTGGCAGAGATGTTATTTAGGCAGGTGCTGGCACATGCTTTTTGGTGTGTACAGTAGTTGTGTGCTGTGCAGTTGTTGTGTATACTTGCATGCAATCATTGTCCTGCTATATTTAACTGAAATGTAGATCTTTAATCCAAAGTACGCTGAAGCCTCTGGGAACCATTCCAGTTATTTAATGAGTTTTGGCATAGCCCATCCAGTAATAAGCTGTGTTTTCAATGAGTAAGTGATTTGCAGGATTAGGTTCTTAGACACCGTGGGCCGAAGCGAGCTATGATTCCAGTGGGCACAACTGTAAAATCAAGCTGATAGAGCAGCACAATCCATCAGTGATTTGTATTGTGGCAGCCTGTATTTCTTTAACATTCCTAGCAATTCTTAGGACAGGCTTTGACTGGTATAAGAATTATTTTGTTCTTAATTATTAATTTCCTTCCTAACATAGATCAAATTTCGTTTCATTAGGGAGGAAATTAATATTTTCTTTACTCTCAACATTTAAAGGTTGGAGGAAGATACTTTATATGAGGGAATTAGTACCAGAAATTATGTAGTATTAGACTTGGCAACTGGTTTAATAAACCATGTCTGTGCGTGTATGTGTGCATATATATTTTTTAATGTCATGCATGCACACACACTTGTGTATATTAAAGATGAGTTAACCCGTGGTAGCAAATAATGTTGAAATTTCAGTGTATACAAATGGTTCAGTAAGTATGCATCTGGGATTCAAGGCAAATGGCATTTTTATGTAGTTGCCGGGGTGTGGTGTGGGTTGAGGAAGCTTCAAAAGAGTAGTGTAAACATTTGCTGGAGACATTTGTATTGAAATAAAACAAAGGTCTTACCTTTGTATGGGATTTATAAGGTAACGGCTGGCAGGAGAAACTATAAAACCACACTTTCTGTGTATACGGGGAATGATGGGATTGATGGTAGTTAAGAGACAAGTCGTTTAACTCTTTGTTGTTACAGTCTGGAGGATGAACCTCTTTAAATCTGGATTATGTAAAGACCTGCCACCGGGGCATAGTGTCAATGTATTACCAGTATTCAGGAGAGAAATGGCTTTACGTTTCTGATTTTGTGCTATAACACACTTTTCCCTCCTTTCTGCCTTTGGCTCTCTCTGAGACGATGGGAGCCAGAAGTGTAAATAGTAATAAAAGGCTTATATTAAGAGGTTTCGTAACTGTAGACCTTTTAAGTGTATAAGCTGAGAGACCGCAGCAGGAGTCATGTTGGCTGCATTAAATGATAAAAGGGGAAATGCATTTCTGGGCCTTGCTTTCTCTTAAGGTAGGTTACTGTGTTTGTCTTGTACATCGTTAATTACGCTGCAGTGTTTAACAAACAGTCAGTAATTCACATAATAACAGCTACACTGTGGAGGGAGCACCTTCCCCGAAAGAGAGAGTGCTTTTCTAGGCATGCTCTATAACAAACAGAGGAGTTGTCATTATCTTAGGCCACTTTTGAAACTTTCTCAAGCACCAAATGTTTCTCCAAATTAGTTTTGCATTGCCAGTGGCGTGCCTGAGCTAGAGACTAGATGGGTGGAACTCTATCATTAATTGCTCAAATCTAAGATATGCTGACATTAAAAAAAAAAGACATCTCTATAACGACAACCCAAACTTGTTCCTGATAGCAAAACATTGCTAAAATCTAGTTTACAGAGGAAAAAAAAAAGTTTGTAAATGGATTCCGGTACAGCCATAGTCACATCCATTAAAATAGTTGTAAATCAAGTGTAGACAGGGCCCTGGGGGGAAAAAAACACAGTGATTTCTACTCCTGCTACTGTCATTTCTGCTTAACTCTACATTTTCTAACCATGTAACTCTACCATGTAATAGACCAGAACAAGGAAGCTCTTAAACCAAAGTGTCTTCCAAGAGAGGTGGAATTGGACTTAATCTGCTCACGGCTGCCCGTGGGGTTGTTTTGCTCCTTGTGTCACTGTGAGGGAGTACCTGCGTTACGGACGGGAGCTGCAGAGGAGGGAGAGATGAGGGTTGTAAAGGGCAGAGCAGGCTGTGCTTGGACAGGCAGGCACATTCCTTGGCCTCAAGGAGGTGGAGGTTTCTGGGCAGGGCTGGGGCAGAGAGAAGAGGACTGTCCAGAGGATTCCCTGGGTCCCGTTTCACTGCAGCAGCCTGCTGCACCACGGCATTAAAACTCTGCAAATGCTCAGTTACACAAAGAAAAAAATCAAGTAACAGAACTTATTCCCCCTCCCTCTGCACCACCCCGCATGTTTTCCAAATCCAAAGTCAGTGTCATGCTTTACAGGGAAGCTAATAGAAGATTGTGTGGAGACAGAAGATTTTCCCCAGAATAAATGATCTGTGTTAATTCGAATCCATCTGTCTATCTGCGAGGTGCAAATGATATGACAGAAAGTATAGTACACTTCATGCACACCAACGTACAGTCATTGCTCCTCAGAGAGATCCTGATGTATTACAGTGTCGGGACAAGGATATTGAATCTTACAGCATCAATCTATTATTCATACTGAATAATCTGTTATTGCTGTACGGGGACTCTTAAAACGATAAAGTCTGTCTCCCCCAGCCGCTGCTACTCCGTTCCGTTTCTGGAGGCAGCAGAAGAGCTGACACACAGTGTATGGAGCTGATTAAGGTGGGACAAGGTCTTTTTTTCACTTCTCAGCTGAGTGTGCAGCAGTGCTGGTAGATACACAAACTGCTGGGGAGATGCAAAGCCTGCACATCCCCTCTCGCATTTTAATGTACAGTTTGGAAAATTCCTGTGCAGGAGTATGGGCTGAAATATAGATACCAGATTCTGTTTTATGCCAGACCTCATTCCACTGTTCTGTGTTCGCATGCACTTTAAGCATTGTTCTGACTCTGTAAAGGAGTCTGAAACCAAATAAAAATTCAGGCTGTCGTATTTCAAAGGCATATGCACCCATACCCACACTTACCTTTGGAGCTGGAGGAGATCAAGTTGTAATTTGAAACAGAAATAACACTATCAGCTTCAAAATCAGAGTTTCACCTAGGGCCCTTCCCCGCCTCCCTCCTCTCCCCGCAGTTGAAGTTCAACTATTTCATTTGTAAATGCGGCTCTGTGATACAATCAGAGGCAGAACTGCGGAGGTGCCATTAGCTCAGTCAGGCAAACAAGCTGCTCTGGCTCCATCGTAAAAACCTGACTGTAATGGTAACTTCTGCCATTAGGGTAAAGCACCCCCCCACCGGCCCTGCCGGAGCCCTTCTCAGCTGCCTTTCTCTTAGGGATGTGCAGATTCTGGTCACTCAAACTGTTTTTTGGTTTTTTTCTTCCCTGCTTGTGGATCGGGGTGAGGTTCCTTCATGCTTTCCCCTCCTGAATCCTCCCAGACCCCAAGGATCTGTTGGCCTCTCCTCTGCCCAGTGAGGTGTGCATCAGGTCTGTTTGAGACATCCCGCAAATCTCTTCCTTCCCAAGAGCACTCATTCTGCTGGAGCAGGTTTCACGTCCTCCTGGTTTGGGAAATACGTACTGGTGGTTTTCTCTGTCCTTTTTCTTAGTTCACAGGGTTTTTTTTAAACTGAGGAAAAGTGAAAAGTAGAATCAGGTCCATAGTTGCCCCAAATTGCTATGCAATGCACATATTAATCACTGGGAAGAAGAGTTGGATTTTTAAAAGAGTTTCATTTCTCAAGGTTCATGCGCACTATCCTGATGGAAAGGTATCGGTGGTGTTTCAGTTCCCAATGCTTGTTTTGCAGCAAAGTAGCCTTTGGGAGACGTGGTGATGGGACACCCTTCTTGCCAGGTGCTGTACAGACACATGGCAGAGGAGACACCTTGCCCCGTGGTACCGATGGGGGTTAGAGGGCAGGAGGTGACTGGTGGCTATCAACAGACGTAAGTGGGTGTAGAAGGAAAGCATGAGGCAGGTTTCTGATGCAAAGGCAGACAGGGCTTCCCAAGAACCAAGGGCAGTGGCAAGTTGTGTGGATGCTACATGGCAAAGGGGACTTCTGAGAAGAGGTAGGAAGTAGTTTTATAATGTTTGAGAAACTCCTTTCCAGTTTGGAAAACAGCATGAGATACATTTTTGAAGTTGAAGAAAGATAGCGAAGGACCTTTAAAGTGAAGATCAACATTACTTGTTGATGGAATGGAGGAAGAGAGAGTGTGAAGAAAATTGAGGGTGCTGGGAGGGCACATGGAATTTCTTTGGCCACATGGAATTTAAATTGTGAGCTGTCAGAAGAACAAGCCAGACCAAAATATGGCCAGAAAGGACAATGCAAGATTATCTTCCTATGTCTATATTAACAAATAGTGCAAACATACAGAGCAGATTTGTAGAGTGAAACAAGTCGTGGCTAAAGACCTAATGTCCACTTTTTAGGAGGTTTTAGCTCAGATTATCTTTAGTCGATTCTCACAGACTGAGCAACCATTAAGAGCTGGAGCATGTGTGGTGTGCTCCTTGGACACATCTTCTGCTCTGGCTTTTCCAAAGAGAAGCCAGCTCATGCACTCTGAGCTCTCTGATGTGAACCAAAGCACGGTAAGTTGGGGCAATCAAATTATTCACCTCAAATGTGGGCTCCTGATCCAAAATGAAGCATCGATACACATCTTAGTAGTTTGTCCTCCTTCTCAGCGTGGGAGCATCTCCACTAGACTTAGGACAGAAGTGGAAAATATATACTTATATAAATATATATCCACGCCAGAGCGTGGATCGTAGCTGAATTAAAATCTTTTTTCGGAAGGAGGTATCTGCTTTTATTTTCAAATTTGTTGTCATGTGTTTGTAGAAGTTTAATAGTTGTTTGCACTACATTTAAAAAGTAATCTCTCTGGCACACAGATTTTCATCACAGTGAATTGCTTGAGCACAGACTTCTCCTCACAAAAAGGAGTAAAAGGGCTTCCTTTGATGATTCAGATCGATACGTACAGCTACAACAACCGCAGCAATAAACCCATCCACCGAGCCTACTGCCAGATCAAGGTTTTTTGTGACAAGGTAAGCAGAAAGCACAATTACCATGGACAGATGAGGAACCTTGTTAGACAGTTTGTTATTGCTGTATTTTAGACCTAATTAAATGTGTTTATTTTTTTTTTTCTTTTCCTAAAGAATCATGTTTCATGGTAGAATTTGGGTTTCAGCTGTATCATAAATCTAACAGATTATCATGTAATTATTTTACTGCTTTGCGGCCTATTCCTCAGCTTGTGAGCAATAGTTGGACTGTTAAAGGACAGCATGTTATAGGTAATGATATAAGAATATAAAAAATCATAGAAAGCAGAAAGGTGGAAGTTGGTACTTGGAAGGTCAGTGCTGGCCGTAGGCTCACGTAAGTGCCATTCAGATGGTGTTACCCCTTCGCGCTCTAACAGCCAGGATAGGTAATGTGTAAACTTTGTGGAGAGGTCTCTGACAGAAAAATGCACCTTTTGGAATGGCCTGCTAAGCTATTTTTTATGATACAGTGGAAAATGTCAAGTCCCAGTGATAAAGCTGATGGTTTTTTTCCCCTCCATTTGATTACTTACCATTATTTTTGGAAGCTTTGATGTTGCTAGGATTTTTTTATGAAAAGAAAACTTCAAAAATGTATTACCCATTCCTATTTTGTAGTTCAGTAACTTTTTTTTTTTCTCTTTTTTCGCTCACTCCCTCTTTTGCAAAATTTGTTTCTTTTACAATGGGTTTTCCGTTTCCGTTGAGAGAATTAGTAAGATTTTTCAGCACCAAAACATAGATCATGCTTTAATGAGTCTGACAGCGTCATGGTCAGCTGTATGTATCACTGAGTAGAAACAGTTGCTCAGAAATATTATCTCAGCAATGATTCTTCGATGTGAGCGTGACCGTGTTTCAGTTGTGTTTAACACCTGCCGGCCCATGGCTTTACTGCTGGGAAAGACCTTCCAGGGGGCAGCTGATGCCTGGGTTCAAGTAAAGGTTCAGGGATTCAAGAGCCCGCATCTATTTAAGTGACTCAGAAATTTATCCAAATTAGTCTTCCCATCTTGCAGATGGGAATAGAAAGGCAAAAGGCCATGCCCCAGGCAATATGTAGCATTAACTTTTTAATGGAAAGGGTAAGAGTTCAACTGTTCCAGGTCTCTGTGCTGCTGCTCCTTCCCCTTTTTCAGTTCATTCCCCCGTTGCTGTCTTGACAACGGGATCTTGAGGGCTAATCAGTCGGTTCTGTTAGTGGAGCGAAAACTTTGAAAGTAATGAATGTAAATATATGCACTGAGGTCTTCTTGCAGTCAAAATGTTATGCTTTTAATTGTAACTTTGAATGTCAAATATTTGGAGATTTGAAGGTGCAGCTGGATGTTAAAAGCTCAGTAAATATCAAAGTAATAAGTCGTTTTTATCTACCTGTTTTTGAAAAGCAATTAGAAAAAATCTGAATTATTTAAAAAAAGGAAGGAAATTCAGAGCACAAACTCATCAAGGGTGACCTGTAGACACAACTGGTGGAGATTTTGAATAATACATGTTCATTGCATCTGTTGGCTTAATTGGTACTTCAAATATTCACACTAAAAAGCAGGAAATGGATGTTGAGTCTTTTAATCAAAACTGTCTCAAAGTAGAAGAGAAGATCACAGGGGTAGTTAAAGCGTTATCAACATCAAAACTATATTGGAAGTGGGAACTGGAGGGCTCAAGGGTATCAATAATGGGGTATGCATCTGTATAATATAAATGTGTACACACGTACATGCACACAGAGCTGTTTAACTTAATGTAGGGCTGAAAATGAGTTGAATGAATGAAAATTAATTAAAAATATCAAGGTCAATTCACATGACAGTTTGTGCTAATTGGCATTTGGAAAGAGACTGAGGTCTGCTTCTCCCCTCACTTATGCTGCCGTATCTTTACCGATAGCCATTTGTCACGGTTCTTTTGTAAGTAATTAAACGTTTGGAGAATTTCCACTTGCTGGTGGCACTGGGAGGATTCGTCACACTCAGAGGAAGGTTGCTGGTGGGGCTGAGTACCCTCATCTTTCAGAGATGCCAAATAAACCCTGGCACCAGCTGAGGTGATGCTAAATGGAGGGTCCCTGGCTCGGTGTGTTTTGCTGCCAAGTCTGTGACTCGCCCTCTAGTGACAAAAACAAGGTTTCATGGAATCGCAGATTGACAGGATGGCAGGGGTTGGAAGGGACCTTCAGAGATCATCTGGTCCAACCCCCCGCCAAAGCAGGTTCATCTGGAGCAGGCTGGACAGGAACCATCCAGGCGGGTTTTGAACATCTCCAGACAATGAGACTCCACAATCTCTTGGGGCAGCCCGTTCTAGTGCTCTGACACCCTCAAAGTTAAGAAGATTTTCCTCATGTTGAGAAGGAACTTCCTGTGTTCCAGTTTGTCCTCATTGCTCCTTGTCCTGTCGCTGGTCATGACTGAAGAGTCTGGCCCCTTCCTCTTGACACCTGCCCTTTAGATATTTATAAGCATTGATGATGTCCCCTCTCAGTCTTCTCGTCTCCAGGCTAAACAGACCCAGGTCTCTCAGCCTTTCCTCATGAGAGGTGCTCCAGTCCCTTGATCATCTTTGTAGCCCTCCGCAGCTGGTGTGCTGCCTGTTGGGGAAAGGCGGTGAAGCTGGCATAATTATTGCCCACCTCTTTGTCATGATCAATTAAAAAAGTATTACAGGGTCATTTAAAAAAAGAGCAAGACTGTAATAATTTTTATGGAGTTTAAAAGTGTGAATTGCACCATTATGCCCCAATCTGCCAACCCCAAGGAGAAGCTGATGAGAAAAGTGCCTGATTTATTGAAGTTATCTGGATCAGAGGACCTGCACAGTGAATTCCTCCCACCTAAGTACTGAAATGTGTCTTAGGTTGAAATGTGGAAGAAAAAATGTTTCTGTGCCTGACAGTGTTCTTACAAACGGTTTTTCTGCAGTGATGGTGCCTCTTTAGGACCAGTAGATGTGTTTGTATAGCAATTTAGATAAATCACAAGTAGAGGTGTCCAGTTTTTAAGAACACCATTAGCTGATAAATTAATGTCCTCCACCTGAAACGCAGCATAGCTGTTATGGAAAGAGTATCCCTGAAGAAATAAAATTGCGTTTAACCAAGTGGTATATATTATACATATTTTAGTATTTACTCAGGCAGTTGCTTAAATTTAGTATCCATTTACATATGAAATAGAGAGCAACACCAACTCACATCCAATGTGTGCTTTGTGGCATAAATGTGTGGAGATAAAGGCTGCAAAGGTTGTAATCATGTGCTTGCTCCCTCTTCATTCTCCAGTCTTTTGTCCCTGTTTATTTTCCAGTAGGCAACCTTCAAAGCAACTGTTACAGTGCACATCTTGTTTTCTCAGTGCTAATTCTCTCTGCCCTTGCAGTCCCTTTATCATGTGCAGATCACTGATGCTGCATTATGATAAGAGAATATAATTTTTATTCCTTAAGTAGGTTGTCAGGGAAACTTGCTACCAGCCCTGTTTATATTTATATATTGCAAGATGCTTTAACCACTGTGCATAAAGGAACTGGGGATTCAGAGATTTTGATTTTCTATATGTAATTAGCCTTGCTGAAAAGAAGCAGTTGACTTGGCAAATACAGTAACATTGTTCCAAGATCAAATAAATTAATCCTGTTTCTTTTTTTTTACTCTGAAAACCTACATGTTATTTGGAATATAGGCAGTTACTGCCCTCTTGTCTTCATTATGGATCGTCTTAGGGAAATTGGGTTATCAGAGGGTATTAATTGCCTATTAATCTTCAGCTTTAGAGAGAAGAAGGCTGAAGTCTATGGGCCTGTCCTGACAGATGTGGAATGCTTTGGCCTTGAACTAGAAACAGGTGTACACATGAGCTTCATAGTGGTGATGGCAGTGGTTCTTATGATGGCAAGGACTTTGCTAGACTGGAGCTAGAATGCAAGACATAAGCTTAAATAAGGTGAAGACTTGGACAAAAAATATTTTAAATCAGCTGAAATTCATAGTCTGTGCTTTGCTCACGGTTAGTAGCAGAAGTACTTGTTGCATTTACACAAAGTCCAGACATCAATGAAAAAAAATGAAAAACTCATTCAAATATTTGACTGGTCAGAGCCTAATTTATAGTCCCCTCTGACAGGGTTATTTCTTCTTCTGTCCTGAAGAGATATGCAAACTCTGATTTATTAGATATGTGTCAGATGGCTCAGCTGTGAAAACTGTCCACCAGAAATGCTCTGGTATGCAAAAATCTTATTGCAGTCCACTGTCTCAGCACCGACAAAAATGATGTAGATCATGTGGGCTTGGCTGGCCCCTGCTCTGTGCCACGTGGGATGCTCCTCCCTCAGAAGGGCTGGTAGGTAGTTTTCTGGGTATTCCTGTTGCCACATTTGTGCCAGTTTCTGTGTTCCTGAAAGGAAACTCATGCTTGCTGCCGTGTGTGAAATGACTTTCAAGGTTGGTCCCACTACCTGTGACAGTAGAGTGGCAGGCAGAACCACTTTGTGTAGCCCAGGACTCTCAAGGATGTGTCTTCTGCAGGACACTGGCTGTGAGGCATAGTTTTGCTCCTTTCTGCCAAAGAACAGGAGGTCTTTAAAGATACAAATGTGCCCCTAGAAGCAATTTTGATAAGGGCATGACTCTGAATCCCTTGTCTTCTGTGGCTGAGGTCAGAGACAGCTGGATGGGGACCTGGGTCTGGAGTCAATGTTTCTGTTAGACACCTTCATGTTTTTTAAAAAGCTGTTTCTTTCTCCACTTTTTTCAATGTCTGGAAATCTATTGATAGACCACATCTTTCCTTGCGTTCTTTTCAAGCTTGCTTCATTGACTTATGCATGAATTTTGCCATCTTGAGTGGATATTTTTGGCTTTCCTTACCTCCCTCCCCCTCCCCCTCCCTCCTTTCTTTTAAAGAAACTTCTAATTTTAATTCGGAAAAAATCTTTAGTTTTGCATGCTGACTGTCTGGGAGCATATGGATCTTTAATACCCTTCACAACATGACTATTCATATTTATAAAGTAAATTAGGAGAACTTCAAAGGAGGTGTTGCTGCTTTTTATGTCAATAACAAGTTTTATTTTCTAAACTTGTTGGGAGTGTATTTACATAACAGAAGCCTGCAACTTCCCCGGAGTTCCTGGGGCCTAACAGGGCAATGCTACGTTGCTTTCCAGTTTCTGGAGGGCTTCTCCCTGTTTGAAATGCCTGTATTTTTCTGTAAGAGCCCTTGCAGTGTTGGCAAGCTGGCAGTGTAGCCTTCTCGCACTGGCAAATCTCAGATGCTTCTACAAAGCTGGCCTCAGTGGAGTGATGCCACCCCCAGAGAAGGTGGGTGGAGGAGAGTTTAGGGAAGAGCTTGGCACGAGCATGATCTAAGATGATAGCAATCCCACAGGTGTTTTACATCAGTACATACGCAAGGTATTTGGCCTGAGTGCTCCGTCCATCACAGAAGAACTGGGCTCGGGATGCCCTTTGCGCAAGTTGTGGTGGCAACAGCGCTGCTACGGACTGCATGTTGCCTGAGCCATCCATCCCATCTCCCCCAAAACAGCACATGGATATGTTCCTCTTGCTGACTCCAGCCCTGGGGGCTGCTGAATGTGCCAGCCTGAGTTTCAGGCACAGGTGATAGATAGATCCAGAGCTGGCACGTTCCCAACAACCCAGACAGATTTATCTGTAATGGGATAACTGGTCTCTGTTTCAGCATTTCTGATGTATCTGTCGCTGTAGTTCCAGGCGTTGCAGGGTGTGATGCTCACAGTGCCCTCATCTGATAATATCTGCGGGTTGTCTTTTTTTGCATCAGGGAGCAGAAAGGAAAATCCGAGATGAAGAGAGGAAGCAGAATAGGAAGAAAGGCAAAGGCCAGGCGTCCCAAGCCTCGTGTAATAATTGTGAGTAAGACAGGCTTTTCTGGTTTGGGGCCAAGTCGTGCTTAATGTGCCTCCTCTCATAACCACGTTGCTTTGTGATCCTCCTAACAGCTGAAGGGAAGTTGAGTGCACTCCCTCTGCAAAAAAAGAGCGATATCACCTTCTTCAAAACAATGTCTGACCTGGATTCCCAGCCAGTTCTCTTCATACCAGATGTTCACTTTGGGAACCTACAAAGAACTGGACAGGTAGGAAATGATAATGAGATGAGCCGGTGCCCACCTGCCGTCCGGCCACGTGTGTTCCCAGGCAGGTTTTAGGACAACAAATCATGGTTCCTGGGGGCCACTGGTTTCAGCTCTCTTTTTGGTAAATGCCGCTCTTGGTGGGTCACTTAAAAAAAGACCTTTCAAGAGACAAGTGCCTTTCGAGGTCTGGGTGCAAAAAAGGAGTTAATACATTGTTAATAACTGATTAGTTTGTGTTTGTTATGGTTTTTCTTCTTCTAGGATGAAAAAATTGAACAAAATAGACAAGAATTTTGGGGTGGGAGGTTGATTTGTGGCTGAAGGAAAGTCTGATTTTGAATGCGCTGTTGGGCTTGATGAATGAAGTGCCACCTTGTGGTGACAGAGATCCCCTTCCCTGTCACAACTGGAAACAAAGACCAAGCTCTTAAATGCATCAGGTCAAGAGTAGGCTCACTAAACACCACTCTGCCCATTTTCTGTCAGCATCACCCAGAGATCTGGGAATTCCCTGGAAGAAAATATTTGCACTCTAGAAAGTAAAAATCTATCAAGCTAATGTTAGTATTCAGTATTGTCTTAGCGCAGAAGTTGCAGAGCCATTATCACCAGTAAGTGTGAGGAAGTCTTTGCTCACTTGACTTTTTTAAGACTTTATTGCTTGCTGGGAAATTGAAAACCTGAATTGAAGGGTCAGCTCTGACCATTTTTTGAATATGAACCTGTTATTTAGTAACATCTCAGGGAGTAGAATGAGACCTTTATGCATGTATTTATAAGGACAAATAGTGGAGGAGGAAATTTTGTATTCATCTTGCTGCAAAATATTAAAATAATGAAGATTAAATGACACGGAGTGTTGGAATTTGTCATATATTCTAAAGCAGTGAGAGCTGGGGTAGAGCAAAGCACAAAGAGCACAGACATTGCAATCACAGCTGTCACTGACTTACTCGCCGAAATTGGAAAGACGCCCACTCACATATCAGTGCTGGGTACCTTCTGTCCTCATGGCTTTCAAACCAGAATGTGGATTTTTTTCAAAACAGGAGAAGGTGGAAGCATTCCTTAGTATATGTATTCCTGTAAATAATTTTCTAGACTAACTGGAAGACACCCCAGTTTACTAGCTCTTAGGCAATGTGCAGCCCTGTGTTTTACAGCTGTATAGGTTGCACTATCAGCATTCTTGCTATCCTGAACTTTTCAATTGTTTAGCCTAGTATTGAATATAAGAACAACTCATTATGACAATAATTTATTATTTATGAATGTTTTATTATGAAAGTGTAGCCACTTTCAGGTCCTGGTCTTAGAATGAGTTACAGACCTCAGAACCAGCAGAAGGCAGGGCTCCAGTGCCTTCTCCCAGTGCTTGCACAGTAACCCAGCAGCTGGAATGCTGGTACACTTGTTGGTGTGGACCCATGGTGCAGGCACGTTGTGAGGAATTTGGCAGAGTGTTCTGTAAAGCCTTTGACAACAATCTGTGATTTTATACTTCCCCTGCTACCATTAGCCACGTTTGCTGCTGTTATAAATTTGGTCCCAGTGACTATGAGCTGTACTGATTTACACAAAACAGCGGTCTGGACTTGAGCTTCTGCCCACAGCCTGTGCAAAAAAGTTCAGCTGTACCATTAGTAATTGTATTTCCATTAGGCCTGTAGTTTAATGTTGGTCTTTAGAGTTTAATTAGATTTTCAGACAGTATTAAATACATACAAAAACTTGTGAGTGTTGTGGCTTAAATCGTATTAAGGGTAATTTAGGTGAGTAGTGATCTGATTTAGAGGATTGTAAAATAATTGGGAAAATGATATAAGCCAGGAGAGAGGGCAATATCTGTCAAAATGCTTTAATATATTTCCACTAGATGATACTCAACAGCAGTTCTTCTAAGCCACACTTTTTCCAGATCACAATTAAAACTAGAGATGTTTGTGTTTTGTAGAAGGAAAATGCTTTTTTAACAAATGAAAACCCTCAAACCTGTTGTTGTCTTTTCTCCCTTTTGAAGTTATTCTGTTAAGCAGGTGTCTGAGTTTTGGGAATAATTGTTGGGTTTTTTTTCCACCTGTTCTAGGTTTACTATAATACAGATGATGAGAGAGAAGGGTAAGACATTTATTGTTTTACAAGCTTTGCAGTTAGCAGTTCAAACTCATAGAAAGCAGGCACAAAATACGAAAACAGATAAAACTGATCCCCTTTCTCCCCCTTCCCACATGTTCTCCCATTGCTAACAATAGGCAAAGAATACGTAGAACTAACTGGTAGAGGGAGGGTGTTTTTGTGCTAACTTTCTTTTCCTTCATGTGAACTGGCTGCTTTTTATATCTATTTTTTATTACATTTCCAAGTAAAACAGGTTAAAGAGCCATAAGGTTCTGCACAGGGCAGGACAATATATTTGATAATAAAGTGCCTTTTATATATATCTACATATGTTCTTAAATAATTGAAAAACCAGAATTTTTTTCATGAAGCACTGAACTTTACTGCATTCCTGAGAGCTGTTTAGCAGCACACACAGGGGTATGCAGCAAATACAGGAACTGCAGAGAGAGATCCCAACCACCAGAAGAGAAAGGCAGAAAGAGAAGGGGAGATCCTGGGAAGCGGGGAGGTTGGAAATGGGAACACCCCCTACCTGGCTTTGGAGGGACTGGAATAATTGCAGAAACTCCCTAAAATAGTTAGAGATGTCATGAAATAAGGATTTTAGTATGTGTGGCTGAAGTCCAGCCAGTATTAACTGTCGTGTGTGCAAGCCCCATATTTTAATAAGTTACTTGAATCCAAAGTGAGCACCCTCAAATTTGAGAGTTTGGAGTAAGACAACTGCACTCACACAAGCCTGCTAAAAGTGGCCTGTGGTAGAGAGAGGCCGGGCACCCACAGCCAGCATTGACTTGAAAACACGAGCCTCTTTTTGTTTCTTTTATGGAACTAGTGTTCTTCCTAACGCTTATGGTGGAATTTAAGAATCAAAGGGCTTTATTGCACCAAGCACATTGGCTTCACTTCTCTCCTGTAAGAGTAAAAGGAGACACCGAGTCCTGCCAAAGCTACACCGAGGGGAGAGTGTGGCCATGGTGCCCTCAGCTTCCCCAGCAGAGCGTGTCCCAGCTTTGGGCTGGATCTGGCCCAGCGTGTTTTTCCTTTTGAACTTGCTGGCTTGTATGGTCTCAGAGTTTAGAAATGTTGTTGGTGTTTCCTAGGCTGTCTCCTTGACCCCGAAGAGGAGATGAATCAATGTGCAAATGTGGGTTCAGCTCCTTCCTTAGCTATTTCTTCCTCCTCACCCCCCTTCCCTCAATATTTAAACAGTTAAGGGCCTTTGGGTTTTCAAAATAGCATGTAATGTTGGAGCGTATTTTCCTGTCACCTGTCCCAGCCAGTCAGCCTGGGCAATTTGAGAGGCTTGGAGAGTTCAGATAAGCATCAAAAGCTAAATCCTTGCAGTTTGTGGTCTGGTGCTACTTGAGTAGCTAGTGAGGGTTTTGCCAAAGTACCAAGTGAGTCATGACTGCTGCTGTTGCCTCCTCTCCTGCTGGGAGCAGAGTTTGACTGCAATATGGTCCCTCTTATGTATCTTCTAGTGGCAGTGTCCTGGTCAAAAGGATGTTCCGGCCTGTGGAGGAGGAGTTTGGTCCATCGCCTTTGAAACAAATGAAAGAAGAAGGCCTGAAAAGAGGTAACAGTCAATTCTTAGCAGTTAAAAATAATGCTGAGGGACTTATGCCCTCAAGCTGGGAAGGGCAGGTGTGGCTCGGGCTAAGTTAGTTGTTTTGATGCTAGTGCAAATGTGGGGTAGGTGGGAGAAGAGATCACTACACTTGCCAGTATACAAGGAGGCATTTTAACAAATGCTAGTAATGGCTTAAAAGCAGAAAAGGAGTAAAAAAAAAAGAAAAAAAAAGACTGTGCTATCTCAAGAAGGGATCAGGACACAAGTGTGTATAAAAAAGCTAGAAAGTTTCTTGGTCCTTTGCCAAGCTACATAGTTCATAAATGTTGCAGTAGCAAATCTGTGGTTGTCTATTTTTAACTTTTGCTCATCTTTTCTGCTCTGGCTGGGATCACAAGCAAATATGCAAGATGCGCTGGGTCAAACACAGAGACCTTACACAGGCAAGCTCCTGCTGACTGCAGGCTTAGATTAGCCTGAATAAAATCTCAGAAATTTCCTACCCAATTAGAAATATATGTCATGCAGAGACATCTTCCAACAGACCTAACTAAGAGGTTTAAGAGTTTGTTTCCCTTAACTCTTCCTGAGTGAATATTATTACAGTCACATTTCATATGCTGTACCAGTCCAACTCTTGCTTTCCAGTCTACTCAGTGAAGCTTGAGTAACATTGAAGCATTGATTTAGGTAGAGTTGTTAAGCTTTGTGCTGAAGGTAAGGATGAGGAGACAGTGGGTTTGTCCACAAAGTCTGCTTTGTGTACAGTCACTTCCAGTGCAGTGCTATAGGTGATAACTTCCTGCAGTGCCACAGTTAGGGAATATTTACCATTCCTTCAGTCTTATGAGTTCTGTCATGTAAGTTTATTGCAGGCTCCAGAGGTTTGATCAACTTCTATACTCAAACTTGCAAATGTTTTGAGGTTCACCCATCCGTTTATGAGACAACAAAGCAACAAGGTACAGACGTGAGCTCAATTGCTCTTAGTTGCACCATTTGTAAGTCTCATTTGAGCTTTATAGAAACAACTTCCTGTGAGCCTACATTTGCAAGGTTTCTCTGTTGATTAGAATTGTGTGCTCAAACTAGGGGAAGCATACACGATTACAGGATAGAGACTGATATCTTTCTGGAATAAATGTGAACATATTGTTCTTTTAATTAAATCTTCAACTGATTATGTGAGGTCAGCACTGATCACAGACTTGCATCTGGTTGACTCAAGGTCTTGACCAAATCCACATTCATCAAGTAGAAGGGGACAGCCACAAGGGCTACATAAAGAACTGTAATTTCCTGCAATTTTACCTGGGTTTCCTAGCTGGAAGCCTGGAGAGTTGTCTGTAAGGGCGTATTGGTTTGCTTTGATTATTCCTGTCCTTTGCTATGGTAAGTAGTTTTAATATTGTCCAGGACTGGCAACCATTTCAAGGGGAGGATTCAAAAGAAAAAGAAGTATGTTGTTCAACTGGTGGCAAAACTATGTTAAATGATTAAATTCAGGAGAGACACGGAACCAGTGAAGCTGGAGGATGCTCTCTACACATCCCCTTCCTGTTCACTGCTTCTTGCAACTTGGACTGTGCTGGTTGGAGGCCAAGCCCCTTCCAGCATGGACTCTGCTCTGGGCAACACGCTGCCCTCAGGAACCCTGCACCTGGGATGGTGCCGATGGGGACAGTTCAGCTGTGTGATAGAAGTGTCTTTGCCACAGGATTCACTGGGTATTAAAATGTTCTGCTGTTTTTCCCAGGCTTAGCTGGACTGGAAGTTCTTTTTTCTCCCAGATTTATTTGGTACAGCAGAACCAATAACTCCTAGAGAGCAAGTGTAGATGGGGCACTGGTGTAATGTTTGAGAGAGAGCAGGTCTGATATGTGGAAATATGCATTAAAAGCAATATAATCCCAAGGTGGCTCATTATCAGAGCAGTGCAGGTAAGTAGAACCCAGTGAGGTTCAAAGCCCAGCTGAAGAACTGAAGTGACAGTGTGTGGCATCACCGCTGCCTGATGGACCTAATTGTAATACTGTCCAGTGGAAGAAAAAGTATTAAGGATCAGCCTTCAAGAGAACAGGTCTGAAGGGGTTTGCAAACCACCGGTAAAACAAGGTTCATATTCTCACACAGGTAGCTGTGTCTGTGAATTATTCTTTCATCTCCTTGACCTCTAAGGGAGTTACAAGTGTCCAACATAGAAATGTAAAGTATATTAATCTGTACCAAGTGTGCAGTGCAGCTAGTTACTTGGCTAGACTTGTGGCCTTTTCCTGTTTTGAGTTCTCAAGAATTTTCAAATCACTTTCCCTTTCAGAGTTCATAGGGAGTTTCCCATTAATTATAAATCCAGCAGCTCTGTCACAGATCAGGGAGATTTCCAGTCCTCTAGTCCTCGGCTTGAAGAAAGTAATCTTTTTGTCTAGCTTTTTTCTCTCAGGAAAGTTGTGTTAAACAGCTCTGAAACATTTTGGATTCATAACAATCAGGGGTTTGTGAAACATCCCTGTGGAGACAGCATTCCCTCTGTCACCTAGGGAGTTTGTACCTGGGCAATTAGTGAAAACTCCAAATGTGGGAAAGGAAAGCCAGGTCACAGCTACCAGTCCTACTTTCCTTGACTAAAATGTGCCACATCTCCATCCAGGGACCGCGTTACAAAGACTCAAAGACTGTAGTTGTCTACTGCAGTTGACACCTCATGGGGTGTGAGTTGAAGCATTGGTAATGCCTGGGCTCAGATCTTCCTAGTAGCCCAAGTCCTACTGTCCTGTTGTGTCCATAGTTCCATTTTTGCCATGTCCCTGTTGCTTGTCTTCTGTCTTGGCAGATTTGGCAATGGAGAACCAAGCTGTTAAGAATTTTAAAAGAGATATATAACATTGTTCTTCTGCACTCACACTTAAATCCTCAGTTCAGTGGCCTGGTGTCCAAAAATCTCCCAAGTGCAACAACCTCCCTTGCCTTCAGCAATGGCTGGTTGCCACTCCACAATTTTGTGAATCAGGACTATTTCTTAAGTAACTAAAGGTACATTTATCACTCTCATCTTTTGCAATTCTTTTTAACATCTAGAGAGCGTTAGGAATTACAGTGGGTTTCAATGCTCAGTTGAGAACTGGGGCCAGGTGGTATAGAGGTCAGACAAATTTGAATTTATCTTTCAGTCAAAAATAGTTCATTGCTTGATACAAGATTTACTCCCTCCCCGTGGAAAATAATATTGCAGCCTGTACTATTAAAGTGACCCCATCTAGATGCCACAAATGTGGTGACAGTAGGTTCAGGGGGCGTAATGGGGAGTTGTGTCACCACATCACAGTCATGGTGTGGCATTCCCTGGCCGAGCTGCTGAGCCCAATGGAGCCTTTTCAGCCCCATTCCCTCCACCCTGGCTGTGCCTCCTGCTGCAGACCAGCCGCCTTCTCCAGGCCAGCACCAAGGGCTGGGGGGCTGCGTTGTAGACTGAAGCAGGGACCCGATCTGTCTGAAGAACAACTCAGAAAAATGAGTTGGTTTTTTTCACTCACATCTGCTGTTTGAGAGAGTTCATCATCCAGGAAAACTCATTGAGATGGGCCGGAGTCATAGAATCATAGAATGGTTTGGGTTGGAAGGGACCTCAAAGATCATCTCATTCCAACCCCCCTGCCCTGGGCAGGGACACCTCCCACTAGACCGGGTTGCTCAAGGCCACATCCAGCCTGGCCTTGAACACCTCCAGGGATGGGGCACCCACAGCTTCCCTGGGCAACCTGTTCCAGTGTCTCACCACCCTCATAGTAAAAAATTTCTTCCTGAGATCTAATCTGAATCTTTTTTCTTCCAATTTAAAACCATTTCCCCTTGTCCTATCATTACCCTTCCTGGCAAAGAGTCCTTCTCCAGGACTCAGTCACAGAGCATAAGGGCAGGGGTGAGACAGGGGCTCCTTAAGGCATCGCTGTTACCAGAAGTCAGTTATGGAAAAGTGCCCTGGTGAATCCAAGCCAGGATTTCCACACCTGTTGGGGGAAAGAAAAAAGCAACAACCCCCCATATGTTTACTAATGTGGGCTCTCTGTGTGTATAATAGTGATGTAAGTTCCCTGTTATCCTTGTAATGGATCCTTCGTTCAGCATAACGTTGCCTGACGTGCCAAGCACAACAGAGAGATTTAAAGCTCAGCACTTGGATTGTCTAACGTCCCCGGTGTTAACCTCGGACCGAGTGATTTTTTTCTCCTTTCAGATACATTTGTAATTATTAAGGCTGGCAGAGGTCCAGGTGTTTGAAGAGCCAGGAGTTACAGGACAGCCCTCTAGTCACAAGAAAAGAATTAATGAATTAATAAAAGCGTTAGTACAGGTAAAATTAGCACTTTGAGTGAGTGCTTCCTCATGCAAGTAAACATATCAGACCCAATAAAATGTAACTACCGATGTGGATGGGTTTTGTTCTGTTATTTTCTGACAGTTATTTAGGTTGTGACTGAAAGTTATCTCAGCTTCTAAGTCCTTTAAAAGGAGACTCTCATGCAGGTTCTAAAGAATTACCAAAATGTGGGTGAAAAGGATGTGGTTCTGCGTGCTTGTGGTAGCAGTTTCGCAGCTCATACTACTGAATTAAAGATGCAAAAAACCTTCATTGTCCTGCACATCTGGTCTGTAGACCAAGACAGAAGACTGATCTGCCCATGGTTTAAATCTTCTTTCAAGCATTTCAAAACCTGGGCAAAGAAGCTACAATTCTCCACAAATGGGCCTGGGGCGAATAACAAAAATTGGCTGACCTTGGTTGTTATAGCAATAGGTATGAGCCTCTTTGCATACCATTCCTTGGTATTAATTATAAACACAGGTCTTATCACTCAGAGAATGAACAGTTTTCTGCACAACATGCTGTTAATTTCAGCAAGTGAGAAGAGGCTTAGTTAAGCAGTAAAATTACATTTGCAGTCATTCACGTGGTGAAGTCAGAATGGTTCCTTTCCATTGATATTGGATCTCAAAGACTCAGCTAAAAGCCAGACTTGCCTTTTCTGAATCTCCTTTTCCATCCTTTTGGATGAAGCCTGGAGAGGTGCAAGCCAAGACATGGGTTTAGAAAGACCTAGCTTGTGTGTTTTGTCCTATGACCCAGGGACGGGGCCTCAGTGGTTTTTAGCTTCTCTTATTTCAGTAGAGGAGGTTTAGATTCTTGAAGATATGGATTCTTCACATTAAATTAAGATTGCTGGATTTTCTTTGTGAGTTTTCAAAGCAACTGTGACGTGTCTTCTATGTTTAGAACACTGATGATGTAAGAGTACATTTTTTTAAAAATGGGAACCATCTTCAGCACTTCATTTTATCTGCCACAGATTAATATTTCTTTTTCTACTCAGTGTGGGGTGTTTTGTCTGTTCAATTGACTGAACCTGCTCCAAGTTTGACTTTTTTCTGTTTCAGTGCTTTTGTATGTGAGGAAGGAGACAGATGAGGTGTTTGATGCTTTGATGCTGAAATCACCCACAGTAAAGGGGCTAATGGAAGCGGTAAGTATCCCATGTCCTCACATTGTTTGTCTTTCTTGGCAAGAAAGTCTTAAGGCTTTCAGTATATTATTGAGAAAAAACATAAGATAAAGGGGAAGTTATTCTCAAATACATTTAAAGCATTTCATGAAGGATTTCTGGAGCATGCCTCTGAAATGCTGGCATGTTCCGAATTCAGTGCTGTCAGCAGGTTGCTGGGATTAAATAGTGTTGCAGAGCTGATTTCTCAGAGACCTGAGCCTTGAGGACCGGCAGTGATTAACCAGAGTCAGGGAAGCAGAGAGGTGCAGGCTCCATTTCCTGAAATACTTCTTTCTGACCTGGTGATTCAGAGCCTGTTGAATCTTCTCCTGTAATGTCCATCGGTGTGTTCACAGCCGCCTTTTAAAGACGAGGCCCAAGGATGCACTGTTTCCCTGTGAATTTCATATGGCTTTTGTGCAATTGCTCTGCCAGAGTGTAAAAGGCAGTTGCTGAGCCAATGCAGACTACCCAGTCACATCTCCTGTCTCAAATTTCTTCTCTAGCCCTCACTCCCAGAGTGACCTACCTACCAGCATGCCTCTTGCTGCTGCTGTGACTTGAGTTTTTGCTTGTTACCCGTTAGCCGTGATCATGAGTGTCTATTGCCACATTTTGTCCTGTTTATATGAGCTGATGGCTAGTAGGTGTGAAATTTGAGAAGGGAAGAGTTAAAAAAGCAACTGTGTGTCTCACTTCTTTGGTGAGGGAACCGATGTGAGACCGACATGTGGGACATTGAGTTGATTTCCAGCCTTGGTTACATGTAGGAGAGAAGATGGGAAGGGATGAAAGTGTCCCTAGAGAGCTCAGCTGAGTGCTAAAGGGTGTATATTCATACTCTCATAAAACTGTCACAGTGTCTTATTGCATGTACCGGACACATCAAATGCAGTAAAGATTGAATTATTTGGTCAATATTTGGCCAGTAGCAGAAGGCAAAAAGATGAGTGGGTTAGTGAAGTTGTTTAAAGCACCTTTTCAGAGCGGGGTGTCTCCAGGGAGAGTCAGCTGCATTCTCAGGATGTCCTAACTGTGCCTTTGCAGATACTGTTTGTTAGCCATGAGTGCAGCTCAGTCCTTAGGCAGAACCCACACGTATAATAAAAGCCAGGCTTCCCTCGAAGAGGCTGCAGTCTGATTCATGATAAGCTGTAACACGATTTCATCTTGTCTTTGTATGGAAGTTAAAACTATGTTATAATCCTTCTATAACCCTTCAAGCTAACATGAATATTTTACCTCCAGTAGCCTGTGCCTCTCCATGCCTGTTCTCCAGCCACTGTGTAACATAAAAACAAAGCTGGTGCAGAAGCAGGAAAGGTCTCTGCATACCTCTGTCAGCACAGCTGCTGACTCACTGGCATGTTTTCGGCACCAGAGAAATCTGATCTGTTGTAAAACGTCCTGGTTCACTGGAAGGAACATATTCAGAAAATTTTCATTCTCTTTAGTAGGATATTGTGGATAAATCATTGCCAAAAAGCTGTCAAACTGCATATTCTGAAATACTCTCTGTACAGTCATTTCAGCAAATAATTTAATTTTGTAATTGTGCAAGTCCTAAATGCTCAATTCTAGACTCAGTACTAAGAACTTAGAAACGGAGGCTCTAAATATTATGGAGCCTTGGATCTGAAAGACAGCACCAATGATCCTGACTCATATCTTCCTTCTCTGTTTATGGATTTTACTTTTTTTGTTGTTGTTGTTACTCACTATTCCTTGTCTATGGCTTTCTCCTAATTTTCCATGATTAATGATACTGTTTTTTCAAATACTGTGTTTACTTTATTCTCTTATATACCTCCATTCCGAATGAACGATTAGATTCCATCTCAGATTTCTTTCTTCTGGCAAATATCTAGAGGTCTCAGGTTTCAGAGAATACAGTACATCTCAGAAAGCATGCAGATGTTTGTTTTTTAAGATGATTGCATCCTACACTAGTCAGTCTTGGTAAACAGAAAATGGTGAAGCTGTTGCCTATTGCAAAACATCACGTATATGTGGTGGTGACTGACCAGCTCTCAACCCTGCTCAGCCTGATCCAGGGTCAGGTTAACTCTGTGGATCTCAGAACATACCCAATCTTACATTGTGCAGAATCACATATTTATTCAAATTACAGAAGGCGATCTAAATTGGGAAATTCAAACATTTCCCAAAGTCTTTCTAAAATTAAAAGCTAACAGCTGAGCTCAATAGACTTTGCTTAGATACCTGTCTGTGTATGTGTCCTTCCAACCAATGTAGGGCAGCAGACTGGGCCATTCCATAGGAATGAGTTGGCAAAAATATTTTCCTACATGCCTCAATCAGCCCAGATGTTGCTCTCTCTGTCTTGCCGTGCCAGGGGACTGCAGCCCAGAGGGACACCTGTGCTTTTATTTCAGTGCTGCTCTGGAGCTCTTTCCCACTGCTTCATGCATCCTAAGGGAAGGAAAGAATGCTCTGCTCGGAAGATTGAAAAATGAACAATGGAGATGATGAAAGAAAATATTCATCCAAATACAGTTATCTTTTTAAAATTTATTATAGACTCTTTGGGGTCCGGTGAGAATTCCTGGTGTTTTCTATGGAAGCTGGCAGCAGTGGAGTTCCCCCTGAGCTGGCAACAAACGTGTTTCAGTAGAGGGTGTTAAGTGAGATGCCCTAGCAGATGCTAGCTCTCTGCTTTCTCAGATTCTGCAGCAGGACTTAGCACATTTGCACTGGAGACTCGTTTTCGGAGCCCCTGAGGGGGAGGCTCTTCCATACTCCCACTTCGAGCCTTGCTTCCGCGGCTCTCTGTTTGGTATAATTGGTTGAATCCTTAGGGGTTCCTGAGAAATGTGCTTATTCAGTCAGCTGTCAGTCTTTTGCAAAGCTCACTAATCCCTGCCTGTTATATAAATCCCACACCTGTCGCAGGCAGTGTGACAGGACAGGCTTTCTCAGCCCTACCTCTCCTAGTTTATGTAGGAAATGGTGTCCCAGAGTCCCAAACCACTTTGAGCAACATTTGGAATGCGTGAGTGTTAGGTATCCCAAATATCCTAGAGAAGTTTTATGCTGGAATGTGCAGAATGCTGTATATTAGCTGCTGTTAAACCCCCTTGGCACGGAATTATTTCCCCCTGCTTGTGCATTTGCATGGACTCAGTGAAAAGTGTTTTCAAGTACTGATCTTTACAATATCACCAGGCTTCAGAGTTAACAACCCAGAGAGTTTTTTCCTCATGTTCGCACAGTTGTGACATTTTCTGCAGTTTCACGTTGCAGTTTTTTTTCCATGATGCCTGTTACGAAGGATTTTTTCAACAATCTGATGAAATGGAGCCATTTTTGTTATTGCTTTACATGAAAGCTTAAAGGGTAAATTTAAGGGTACAACAAAGCCACGGATAAAAAAGTTCAGTATCAGATTGCTTATCTGATGTCATTCTATTCATTATAAGCAAAGCTAGAGGGTAAGAAAGAATAAGGAGAACATGAAAGTTTCTCTGATAACTTCTCCAAGACAGTAAGGATTTGCCCTCACAGTGTGGCACCTGGGTACCCCAGAGGAGTCTCAGGTCAGGCAGGATGAGGCATCAAAGGAAGGGAGACTTGGAAAGATGGTGGTAGAGCATGAGTGAGGGATGAAGTGTAGGTACCTACACAAGTGCTTCTGGCCAGAGGTAGGTGATTCCTTCTCCTGGCAATCCTGCCCAAGGATCCTCCCTTGGATTTATGTGCGTAGGTTAGGTCTGGTGTTCACAAAAGTTAGGTGGGGCAGCCTGTCCCAGTCTGTGCTGGAGAGCAGCTGAAATAGGTTAGGACATCCCACACAGGGACATGGCAAACCCTGTGTCCGAATCACCCTTGTTCTGCCCTGTTTGGGGCAAAGTCTTGGACTTTCTCCAGATAAGCTGAGTATGTTATGGTGGAACTTCCTTGTAGGATGCATTTCCACCCTGTGCGTGTGGTGACGTAGCTTTTCTGTAGGCTACACAGAGCCTTTTGAATAGGCTACGTAGAGCTCAGAGTGAAAAAGATTGGTTTTATAGTCCCATAGTGAGGATGTTGGTGTGAAATGTGACAAGTGGGGTGAAGCCTCTCTTCTCATAAATGTACAAAGTGGACCTCTCCCCACAGCAGGGAGAGTGTGACCCTACAGCCCGTGAGCTTGCACAGCCTTGCTGCTGAATTAGCCCTCTCCCAAAGAACCAGGGCTTCCATCAGTATCTCCAGCACATTATCCAAAAGGGCAGTGAAACATGCTGGTGCAAGTAAAACTGAAGTAGCAAATAAACCCCACAATTTAATTTGTACTTTTTTCTCTGCTAGGTGTGAAACGAGGGCTTAGTGTACCTTACCAGTTACTCCTTATTTACACCCTCCCCTTTCTGTTAGCCACAGATGTGCGCTGTCAACAGAGGAAACTGCAGTGTAAAAGAAGTTTTATTGGTTCTTCAGAATCTTGGAGTTACACTAGACTTTTTAAGTACAAAATTGTATCTTAGGCAAGATGACAATCATACAAGTAGAGGTGGTGTAGGCAAGTAAAGGCTAGTAATTCTCTGTCTCAGAGAATCCTGGCTCTCCGGCTGGGAGCTGTGCTTGGGGCTCAGCCTATGGCTGTTTGAATCTGTCCTTGGTGAGGAGTTCATCCATTCCTTTCCTTCAGTTTTCCATTTCATGATAATTGCTTTAGTTTGCTTCCCTAAAATATCACTTTTTCTCAACGGGACTCTGAATGCAAATGCAAAGAAAAGATTTTACAGTGACTGATGTTTGGCAGTCTTTAAATGGATTTTTAATTGTGCATTTCAGTTCTCTGATGCAGAAGATAAATAGTCAGCTATTTAGCTGCAACTTCATTTCACCTGGGAAAGGCAGGAAACTTACTTTGGTTGGCAGTAGAGTACCACAGAACATTAATCACTGACAAAAAATCATTTTTCCATAATTATTTTGTCTTTTGGGACAATCCTCTTCTAAAGTATGAGCTGTGAGACTTGTTCCCTCAAAGAAGGGTCATAACTTGGAAAGTAAACCTGGATCAGACAGGGGGCTCAGGGACACCCTCTCCCCAGACACATCACTGACTCACTGCACAATGGACATCCAAAAAAGTTACTAATACCCTGCTGCAAAGCAATGCCAAAGCATCCCAGTGAAGTGCTCATTAGTGTTGGTAATTTGTCAGCTTAAGTAGTAATTCCTTCAAAACTTTTCCTATATTTTGTGCTTTATCATTTGAGCAGCTGGCAAGTGGTTTATTCTAGAGGTCTTATGCTTTGTTAACACACTTCTCTGCGGCATCTCGTTATCTGTACACTCAGATGATGTTTTGTGAGCCCGATAGCATTCTCATTTTGCCACCCTAGTAACTAGACTGAGTCACTTCCCCAACAATACAGAAGCTTCCGAATCCTGTGTGTAGCATGTTTGTAGCCCTCCCACAAAAAATGGTTCCTTGAAGATGCTTTTCAGACAAAAGACCCATGGGGGGTCCCATTAGCTTACAAACCTTGAAATGCCATCCAGAAAGAGAAATGTGCACATTGTTCTTTGTTGATCCATCAATCTGTCAGGTCCTATTGTGTTGCTGCTCATCTGCCTTCTGCCTGGTGGAAGAAGCCGTTACCCAGAAAATCAGAATAAGAAATGGCAGGAAGGTGGCCGATTAGATTGAAATTCCCTGGCAAAATCTGAAGCTGGGAAGAGTGTTGGCTTCTCGAGCAGAGAAGGAGTAGGAGATGCTGAGGCAGTTTTGATGACTCACACCCTATGAAAACTATAGTCTCCAAGTTTCTGGGTGGAAATGATTGTAGTTTTTTTGATCAAGACGTTTAGGATTATTCCTCCCTAAATCATCCTTAAATGAAGATATGGAATGGTTGTGAGTGACTTTTCTGTATAGCTACCCTGTCAAAGTTTGCAGAGATAGTGTTTTAATGCTTTAGGTAAAGTAAGACATGATAATTTCCTGTTTCTCACTAGTGTTTAATGATGTTTCTTTTATTTTTATGACTTCAGATCTCTGAGAAATATGGGCTGCCAGTTGAAAAGATTGCAAAGCTTTATAAGAAGAGCAAAAAGGGGTAAGTAAGTAACTAACTAGGGGCTATTGCAGACAACAAGGGGTGGCAGAGGAGGAAACTGAATCTTCAGTCTGTGTCTGACCGCTGTTTGTTGGCTTACTGTGAAGAAACATAGTCTGTGTTTGGAAAATGTATTTGGATAAAGTCTGTAAATAACATGGTGGAGCACTAGCATGGGAGAGGTGCAGTCTTTGCTGTGAATGCCGTGTGGAGTTTCCCTGCACTGTCCAAACCTGAAAAGCAGGCAGGCACGTTTGCTGCAGGGGTTTCAGCTGAGTAAATTTAGAGCATCACAGCTGTGATTTTAGAATAGCTAGGCTACTATGCCTTGCCATAAATCTAAATCTCACCACTTTAACTTTTTTTTTTTTTACTTCTAAATAACGATATCACAGTGATATAATTTTAAATCAATCATTTATTTTCAGCTGTAACTCTAGCTTAGGGCATTGATTTGTCTGGGGATTTCTTTAGCTTTTGAGAAGACAGGTGAAACATCTCATGTTTTGCTTCTTTCTAACACTGTTGCCAAGTGATAAGTTTGTCGGAAGAAACCCTTTATGGTAAAGAGTAAGGAAAAGACTCACATACACTTCTAATAGTTGTTGATATTTTCACATCTGAGCTGAGTTCCAGGCATGTGAGCTGTGTGCAGAGCACAAATTTCACTGTTTCCCTGTGTTAGTGACTCACACCAAAGGTCCAGCAGCTCATATGGCATGGCTGACTATTACCACAGACGTGTTCCTGGGGGGAGCCAGCACCAGGAGTGGGAAACACCAGCTAGCTAGGTCTGCTGGGGGGCTGGAATGCAGCTCACCTTGTAGGCAGCTAAAGTGGGTTGACATCCCAGCACTGGCACCCCTCTTACTGCTTGGGCGAGGAGCAGCCTCTAATCCAATGCCTATGTGGACTATGGGGCAGATCTTGATGGTGATTCCTACTATTGTCCCTATACTGGCATGTGCTGGAGTCTGGTTTTGCGCTGCAGTGAAGCAAGCACGTGCAGTGGAGTGCATGGCTTTCCCTTTCGGTGTTCTGGCACATAAAAATACTGATTTCTGCCTTTGTCACCAGTATCTTGGTAAACATGGATGACAACATTATTGAGCACTACTCCAATGAGGACACGTTCATCCTGCACATGGAGAGCATGGTCGAAGGCTTCAAGATCACACTGACAGAGATCTAGCCTCAGGCAGAGCCTTTTTGTAAGGAACCACAGCATTTCATCCTTCTTGGAAAGCAGAAGATTCCCCAGGAACTTGACAGACATTGATCAGAGAAACTGTTACAAGACTGCTTCGAAAATACTGTCCATTCTGCACGTGTGCACCCACTGCATATAGACTTGGGTTTGTCAAGCACAAGGCCACTCATATTAACCTGGTCCCTTATTTATTGTTCCCCACTCTCTAGCGTACAAGCAGTTATCAGCCCCCAGATTTGTAACCAGATGACCCACTGCAAATGTGAAATGCAGCATTTTAATCCGTGCTTTAGTGTGGATAAGCTCATTCTAAAACATTTTAAGGAATCACGCTGGTCTAGTTTCAGAAATCTGGTGGAAATCACTTTACCAGTAGTTCTCTCTGTCATTGCTAAAAAACTGGTGCAGTGCTAAAGATGGGGAAAGTGGCTGAGAGTTCACTTGCTCAGACTGATCTATGGATATCTCTCTATAGTGTATAGTTTTGCCAAATACCTCTGGTAGTTCTCAGCACGTAGCAATGAGGACTTGTAAGTAAGGCATTCAGCTACAAATGTCACTTGTAAGTAAATGGTAAAGAAACCATTTTAACCTTGTATATAATGTTTATAATATGCAATAATATATTTTAACTACTGTATGTGGGCATGTTTACTGCCACTATGTTTTTATATGTACTGGGTTTAGGGTTTAACAGAATCTTTCCTAGAGGATTAGATTGCTGCAATCTGTTAAGGAGTGTGTGCTGAGAAGCTGATAACTGCGTCTGCACATCATATGCTCCACCCTTGCCCACCCAGTTTTATACTGAAATACTGGAGCAAACTGTGCTACAGGGCCTGGAGTGCTCTGGCACGATGGGACCCACCTTAGGTGCCCAAGTCCCAGCTGCAGATACCTGAGTGTCCCATCCAGTTGTCACCAAATCCATAAGGCACCATGTGTCTGCTGCCTGGTGTGCCTAGAGGTACAGAAGGTGCTTATGCCTGTTCTGTCAATGAAGTGGAGGTGGCCTTTTTTTTCTCAAAGTGGCCTTTTCTCAAGCCTGTGGAGGGAAAGGTGCTTTCTGCAGCAGCCCACTCATTCCTCTAGACTGCAAGAAACAGGATTTCAAGCCCTTCTTCTTATGGGTACTTGCTCTTGTATCTCCATCAAATGATCGTGTTTTGATTCCTAGGACAGCTGGCTGAGGTATAAACCTGGGCTTGATGTAAATATTTTATTGAAACTGGAACAATTTTACCAGTGGAGACTGAGTATCCCACCACTGAGGTGTGGAGATCGGTCTCCTTCACGAGGGCTGGTTCTGAACCGAAGTTGAACTCCAAGGTTATCCCATCAAATTCCACCCGTCTCATGCATTCTGTGAAGAGAGAAAGTTGCAGGCTAAAACCATACCAGGAAAGGGGTTCAAGGCCTGAATGTCCTTAGTGCATCCAAACCCAGCACCTCCCTTGCCCCTTTCTAGCTCATCTGGTGGTCGTAGAGAGCTCCTCACTCAGCGTACCATCCTCGGAGTTCCAGCTGCAAGCATTTCGTTCTCCATGCACTCTATGTGGATCTCATGTGACAGACAGAAATGTGGGTCCTTTCCTACATGAAGCCTTTAGAGTTTCTTTGCTTATTTTTTTTTTCTTCTGAAATCTTTTTTTCACTTAGTCACAGAATCTGTTTTTATTATTAAGTGGTTAATGGCATAAAGAAACACTGCCTAGTTTAACATGGCTCTTTTTTGAGCTGTGTGGAGCTATTTATACAGAAAGCAAAGTAGCTGGGATAGCTGGCTAGTCTGATTTGGTCATGGTTTTGCATTAATTGTCCTGCAAGCTCTTGCAGACTTTCTTAACTTCGTTAGCAATAGCATTCCATTAAAACCTGTACTTCAGATAGAAGTGTTAGGTACCTGCCAAAGTTTCTATGGGACCAGAAACTATAAAAGGTTCAGGCCGTTAGCATCAGGGCTAGTATACCCAGAATCCAGATATGTCTGCAAAGTGTCTGTTCTGTCTTCCTCCCTCCCTTCCTCGTTCTCTTTTCCTTTGTCAGGTGCTTTTTCTCCTTCTGATGCAGAATTTTGTGCTAATTCCATTATTTTTTTATAAATATGTACTCCACCAAAGACGTGCTCGCTACCCTGCTCAAGAGAAGACACCCTGGGAATACAGAGGATTTCTGGTTGGTTTGGTTTGTTTCTGCTTGGCTCAGGCTCAGATAAAAAGTCTCTGCTGACTTAGCCCAGATGTTTTTTTCCTAAAGAAGAAAAGAGGAGAGTTTTGGCAGGTGGCTTTAGGAACTAAGACCAGCACAGAGGGCTGGTGAGCAGTGGTGTTAGTTCTTTTATTTCTCTGTTGTTTGCTGGCGTTTGGGATCCTGAGGATATCAGGTGGGATCTCTGGCTCATGGTGTCTGGGCAGAAGCTGGAGGTGAAGCACAAGAGGAAATGTGCACAGGAGCTGAGCCCTGGCTCTGCCCCCAGCAAACCTGCCATCCCAGCTCTCTTCCTCACAGGGGATGCCTGTGGTGCCTGGGGCTGGCCCGGGTTGGGATGTGCTGCAGTAAGGGAGGACAGCAAGAATTCGGGGGTCACAGAGAAGGACAGGGCTGTCCTGGTGGCACCAGCACTCAGATTAATGGGACATTCCTGTTTCACACACGGGTGGATCTGTTGGAAGCTGCAGCATCCTGCACCGAGGAGCAGTGTGGGGTCAGTGAGAAGTGCAATGTTCCAGGAAATACTGGGGCTTAAGAAACTATCTTTCCATTGCCATTTTAGGAGCTTTTGGTCAGGGAAGGAAAGTTGCTTCTAAGGTTAACTGAGAGCTTTTCTAAATATGTCTTAAAGTGTGCAAATTCCTGATACACAAGAGCTGATGCTTCTGCCTTTAGTTCCTTCTTACAGTCTCAATGAAGGTAGCAGGGTTGAGGAAGACGAGTAGGATTTACCCTCATCATAAGATTATTTTAAAACAACAACTAGAGCTAGTTACGGATGATTGCGCTTAACTTTATCTACCAGGGTTTGAGGGCTTTGTTTCTCTGCTCCAGATGCATCACAAGTACCTAAGACATTACCAGTCTTCAGTTGTAGGTACAGCATCAGCTGCTGGAGGAGCAGTGAACCTTGGATGCTGGTCGTGGCAAGGTAGGAGTTCTCAGGCTTCACCTCGCTGGTCAAAAACAGGCTATCCAAGTGATGGGGAAGGGCCAGTAGGAGTCATGCAAACTTGTGAAGTGGGGACCTGCCTCACGCCCTGCTTGATTCAAAGGTCTTTAGGAGTACAAAGTGCTCCCATGTGTATTGTTTAAAATATACATGTTGCTTTTGTTTAATGACAAATATTAATTAGTGCTGGATCTTCCAAATATTATGAGTTAAATGGAAGTAGGATTTGGCTACTGTTCAGCAAGGGGCAGGAATATCTGCCTTGCCTCCTTTTGTCTCTCTGTGGCACTGCTGTGGTTGTTTATTTAAAGGAACAAAACTCTCATTTCCTTTCCTTCTTCAAGACAGCAGTCTTGGATCGTCACTGGTGCAGCCTGAAGGGTGCCTTGCTGCTCAGCTCATTTTCCCTGTGAAGAATTAGAGCAGTGCAGTGTCTGTAGATGTTGTGTTTCAAAAGAGTCTGACAGAGATGTGCAAGAGGAGAATAGTCTTTTAAGCTCTAATTTTCATTCCCGCTGCGTATTTGGCACTGTGTCCGTCCATTTGATGTTTTATTATGAAAGCCCCAAATCTCAAATTTTAGTTTCTTTCTACACAGTCAGGTGCTGATATCCCCAAAATAAAGTGCATCCTTGCAGTAAAGCTTTGTTGATGTAGGGTGATATCCCCATCAAGACATTTTGGAGGATTTTTACCACTAAATGTAAACTACAAAGAAAAGAACTTTTTTTTTTTCACTTGTGTCCTCTCTTATGAAGTTTTTGGGAGTTCAGAGATCAAGTGTCTTTCTTGTATATTTTCCCCTTTCAGCCTATGGATTGTTTAAATGTTGTAAAATAATTCAAACAGTTAGTAAAAAAGAAACTCTCTAGCTGTCAGAGATGCTGTACATTGATTGATATGGAACTGGAAAGGAGTATCTTATGCCTTTTAAAATGTAAAGCTTATGAAATGAAACATTATGAAATGTTTATTTGCTCTTCCATTCCCTATGAATTGAGACAAGATACAAACACAAATGTTTGTGCCAAAGTTTGTGACGAGCCCTCTTTCTGACAAACAAGGAAACTTTATGTATAAATAGTGTGCTTTTATATTAAGAAAATAGCTCATGTAACTTAATAGTGTTGCAACTGGGAGAGGGGTTTGATAAACTGTAAATACAGTTATTTTATTTTTTGTACATTTTTAAGAAGGAAAAAAATAAATATTCCTATGTATGAGATAATATGTCTGTTGCTGCAATGTGTATGACTGCATACTGGGGTTGAGTTCCCACGTCTGAGCCCAGAAAACTCTTCAAAAAGCAGAAAATAGAAGTTCATTCTACCGAGAAAAAAAGAACAGAGACTGAAAAAAATAATCACCAAAGCATGGGCTCAAAGATTGGGCTGAATTAGTCAGAGCATTGCCAGCTGGCTGAGGGAGGTGGTCTTTATTCAGTGCTGGTGAGGCCACACCTGGAGTTCTGTGTCCAGTTCTGGGCTCCCCAGTATAAGAGAGACATGGACCTAGAGCAGAGAGTCCAACAAAGGGCCACTAGCCTGATGAAGGGATGGGAGCCCCTCTCCTGTGGGGCCAGGCTGAGAGATGTGGGACTGTTCAGCCTGGAGAAGGCTCTAGAGACATTATCAGTGTGTACAAATACCTGAAGGGAGGGTGCAAAGAGGATGGAGCCAGGCTCTTCTCAGTGGTGCCCACCAGAGGCAATGGGCACAAACCGAAACACGAGGGATTCTCTCTGAACATCAGGAAACACTTTTTACTGTGAGGGTGACCGAGCATTGGCACAGGTTTCCCAGAGAGGCTGTGGAGTCTCCATGCTTGGAGATACTTACAAGCTGCCTGGATATGGTCCTAGGCAGCCAGTTGTAAGTGGCTCTGCTTGCGTTGGACCAGATGACCTCCAGAGGTCCCTTCCAACCTCAACAATTCTGTGATTCTGTGACACGTTGGAGTGTCCAGGGAACCTGGCTCGAAGCGGTGGCACTATCATCTGTGTGAGTTGAGTGCTGCTGGGATGAGATCCTGACCCACATCTGCTCCTGCTGTGCCCTGTGTGCCCAAAGCACTGACACATTCTTGGCCGTGCATCTTGAGGTAAAACATTTTCATCCACCGTTTTATTCTGCACCCGTTGCCTTTGTCTTTTCAAATGAGAATCCGGGAGGTGAAAACATCTAAGTAAGGGGGAGGTTGCTTGGGAAAGCATTTGCCTCGGCAAAGGGAGGCTGCCCAAGCAGCGGTGGGGCAGCCCCATCTTACTGTGGGGTGGAGAAGTTCAGTGCTCCTGCTGAGGGCAGGTCCTGAGCGGGACAACCTGCTGTGCCAGAGCCAGCCCTGAAATCTCCTCTCGTGTCAGGCAGAGACCACGCTTGGGCAATGAGGAAAGAAGTTAATTCACCTGAAATGTCTTGGCCAGTGGAGTGTTGGCTCCAAGATCCCAGCTTTCTCCGGCCCTTCCCCATCCCCATCCAAGCAAAACTCATCCAGATGTGTCCAGCTCCAAGAGCTTTTTCACAGCCACCAAAGGTTTCCAAAGAAGGCTTTCCCTATGTGCTTGGCATTTTCTAATAGCTTTGAAAAGTATTTGTCGGCTGTCTGTTTGTGATACACGGGAGAGCTGGGCACAGGGTTCTGTAGCTCAGTGAGTTATGACTGACTCACCAAGAGCAGAAGAAGAGATCTTCCCAGGTGCACCGGAAACCACAGAGACCTGTTCCCCTCCCACCACGTGCTCTTTGCCCTGATGATGGTCTCCAGTGCAGCCCGTCTGCTACAGCAGGAACCAAAAGCCGTATGTATATAATAGTGTATGTATATATATATATAGGTATATACATATATGATGGCAGCTGTGGGACCGGCTGCAGTTTGCTGGTGCTGGTAGCCCCCATGGATGAGGTTACAGCCCAAGGTGCTGCCTCTGCCACTATGGCTCCTTGGTCCAGCAGGTTTTGGGGAGTTTCTCGGGGGCTTTGCCAGGCCCCAGGGATGCTCTCTGGGTGAGCAGAGGGGGTTGAGCTCCCCTGAGGCTCTTTGAAGGAATCACGTTTCCTGGGCACTGCCTGCAATAGATGTTTAATCGTGTTTTACAGGAAGTCATTTTACTGAGTGGCTCTTGAAATGCAAGTGCTTGAACAGCGGAGTGGCTGGAGGTGCTCCATCTGGGAGGCCGTGGAGGAGCCAGGAGAAGCATGTGGGCTGATGGGAACCCTTCACCCACAGCGTGTTTCTGAGGGTTTGCCAAGGTGACTCACCAGGTCTTTAAGAAAAAAACAACCCTCTCCGGGCAGAGGGGAGCAGGAGACCCCTCTTCTACCTCCTGATCAAATCTCTAGGGCACTCAATGGGGCAGCAAAGCTGTGTTTTTCTGCGCTTTGCAAAACTCTTGGGTCGATGGGTGCTGCTGAAAACAGCGATTGACTCCAGAGTGTGCTGTTTCCCAGATGGCACCAGATCCAGGGCTCACAAGCCAAGGAGCCGCAGGGTGTTGGGTCCCCTTCTCCCCATGGACTGGGAGGGACAGTCCCGGATGCCAGGGTGCAAGGTGTGCTCTGGTTTCTGGTGGTGGCCATCACCTGAAGCCAGGCTCTGTGCTGGGAGCCCGTCTGCATCCCTGTCCTGGGACAGAAGCCGTGGGCATTGCACGGCGAGATGCACAGACCAGCAAGGGTGGTAAAAGTGGGGGGGTTTTAGCATCCTATGCAGATAAACACCCCCTTACACCCCTGCCTTTTGTACGACTTGATGCTAAATCGTGTTGTGGCCCTAGTGGGAGGGTTTGGAGAACGTGTATCGCAGGGATACTGCTGGAAGCTCAGGTAGTAAAGCCTGTTTGAAGGTGCACTGAGCACAGGGGGTACCTGGGTGGTGTAACTGATGCTCCACCCGGGCTCCAGCCTCTTTCAAGCCCATATTAGTGTGCAGTTCCACAAATAGGCTTTTTTTTTTTTTTTTGAATCTCAAAAGGAAATAGGCACTGGTTTCAGTTACCTTCCAGAGGGATTTAAACTACTTTTAGCACCCTGGTGCTAATCCCAGCTCCAAATTTAACCTAGGTAGAAGTCTGAGGAGCTTAACAAGCGTGCTCAGGAGCCAGCCCCCTCCGGAGCCAGCTGAGGCTGGCAGGAGCCCCATGAACCATGTCTCAGAGCGACTACCCACCGCTACCACCCCATCATCCCTCCCTATGTCCTGTCCCCCTGAGGGTAGTCATCCAGGGGATGAAAAAACTGCCCTAAACCCAGAGAGGGGTTTCTCTCTGGCAGGGCAAGCTTCCATCAGCCGAGTCAGCTGAGGACCAGTGCTCTCAGCCTTGTGCTGTCCTTTGCTTTTACAAACTACTCCGTGTTGTCTCGCCCCGTGCCCGGCTTTAGCTGCTGAAGGCAAAGCTATGTCAGCAACGTGCCAGCACAGCGCCCGTGCCCAGCTTAAGCCCTCACTAAGCCCTCCAAATTGGCTTGCCCGGCTGCTGCCCCTTTGCCCGCCATGGTGAAGGGTCCAGGGGCTGTGAGGGCAGCAGGCAAAGGCTTCTCCAAGGTTTGCTCACCAAACCATGGAGCTTGAAGGCTCCGGTGCGAGGGGAGTAAGAGCCCACGGCACACCACAGCTAGCTGCAGCAGGATATTTATTAGTAGGAAAGAACATTTAGGGGATTTCAGGAGGAGAGTTTGTTTGAACTGTCGGTATCCACCACACATGGGTTTTCATCAAGGTTGTTCAAGGTTACATATTTATATAAGAAAACAAAATAATTCATATTTAGGTGCAATCAGTAATTCCAGTATGAAAAAGCACCATGTCACAAAACAGTTTACAATACAAAAGTCTTCAAAATCTAACATTTAAAAACAATATTTGTTCAACAGTAATAACAATACAGTAAAAAAATTGTTATTTCCCTTCAAACAATACTGCTTATATATTTTGGCACTGAAAAAGAAACTATCACGAATGCGCCTTTTTAACCACACAATGCTGTTTTGTGAGTGTCTATATAAGAAGGAAAAACATGCTTTGAAGTCAGTCATTTTGCCAGGTGCAGTTTGAACTGCTTTCTCCATTAAAAAGAAAAAGTAAGAAAAAAAAAAAAAAGAAAAAAAAAAGAAAAAACCTCCTAAGCTGCAGCATGTCTTGTCTTTTGGCCCAGGACACGATCTGGAGAAGCATCTCTCTCAGACTCAATCCATTGAATCAGTCAATCCTGCCTGAAAGGCTGGATCTGAACCCCTCTTCCCTCTCCAAACCCAACAAGAGATGTAACGCCCCACAAAATGGTCCCATCTTCTAGGGACTGACCTCAAGTTCTCACTATATTAAGCTCCAATAAGATTCTAACCCCAAAGTTGTCACTCAGGCTCTTCTTTTCCTTAATTGCTTAATTCACCAGAATTTTAGTTAATTCATTTTAAAGTCACTTGCACAAACGGTCCTAAAATGTGAATCCATCGTTTTTGTCCTGGTACGGCCAGCAGTCTCGTGGAAAACCTCAGGGGTGAGGTAAGGGGTAAGGAACCCAAGCGGGGTGCTGCCAGGGGGACCCCTTGGCTGGGTCTCCTCCTGGGGCCAGGACTGGCACACAGCGCGGGAGGGGGAAGCTTGAGCCTGAGAGAGGAAAAGACAGAAAACTAGACTTTTCAGGAAGAATTAAGTTTCCACTCAAAACTGACCCCTATTAAAAGGAAAGCGCGGGTAGGATGCTCCGGGTGAAACGCCGGCGCCTGTGTGCAGCTACCACGGCCCTTGGAAAAGGCTGATTCTAGTGAACATGCAGTCCTTGGTGCTATCTCTAAAAGCTGAACAATAACAAAAAAAAGAAAAAGTCATTTTAAATAGTTTTTACATCTTACATCAAAGATGCCACTACGAGAACACAATAGTATCACACATTAATTAGTACAGTCTTAAAAATGCAAACCAACGCTGGTAAGACTCCCATACATTCTGCATATCATATGTACAGAAGAGAACAGCTTCTCGAGAGGAGAGGACAGTCAGAGAGAGATAATCTTCTGTTGTTTTTTTTTTTTTTTTTTTCTGAGTACGTTGCATAATACGAATACATTATCAGCATAAGAAAACTTTACTCCGACACTAAGAGTTCAAGAAAAGTCCTAACTGGAAGTTAATAGCAGGGGGCAGGGTGCGCGTGCTGGGGGGCACAAGACACATACACAACCCTCCGCCAAATTCTCCATCTCCTCCCATGGCCTGATCACCCACTTCCACGTCACCGGGTAGGTTTAATGCTCCTGAAGTGTCCAACAGCACTGGGACAAATCCCGAGAGCTGCCCCCCGCCTTCCTGAAGGCAGCACAGCTCCAGATGTCCTTCCCGGGGGCTTTGCCTGGCTGAGAACTGGCCGGGGACCCAGAATATCACCAGATGAGGTTACAACAGGATTGGGGGTAAAAATTAACACGTCACAATAGCTATAGGCAACCACACGCAGGACACTAGCAATTCTAGACAGCCATAAGAAAACTATGCGGACCAAATTCATTTAGTTCATAGTTGTCCCTCCTTTCTGAGTTGTAAAAGTCTTCCTTAGGATATGTAGGTTTGCTTACAAAGCATTCATCTAGAGAGGTATCTAATTTTGCCAAGACACAGGATATGCTGAACTCCATGCTGCTGCGGTTAGTCTGCCTGTGGTAGCTTATTTCAAGTTAGATTTGGTATCTCTCCTCTGTGCTGCAACGTGGAAATAGCCTGAGGGAACAGAGGTGGGAAATCTCTCCCTGTGGAATGGTCATGGACTTGAACGGGAGCTGCACACTTGGATCCATTCAGCTTTTGGTCATGGTTTATCTCAATTTATTATTCTCTACAGCGTCAAAAATATCTGCCCAAATTTACACAAACAAATATATAACTATTTACTTTTGCATTCATCATGTCATTCACCTGGCAATATTTAAAAATCAAAAGGTATCAAGAACTTTCATCAGAGGAGGCCAATATTGGTCACCTCGGGTTCTAGAGTGAAATAGAACTGAATATACAAACATAAACTACAAGACTGCTTGGATGGAACTGAAGTGAGCAAGTGGAAGAGATAAGCATATTGAAATGAAATGCGGCTCAATCTGTCTTCTTGCAGCAAATGCACAGACAAAAATAACCCCTAACATAATTAAGCACTTCATTTTTCCTAGGCACAGTGAGCCCACCTTGCTAGTAATTGCTCAGGCAGCTCTGCTCTTGGGATAATTGAGACTTTTGTTAGCATATGAGCTAAACGACCGGCAGGGCTGAGTCTAAGAGGATCCAAAATAAATAAATAAATCATGAACGCAACTGAAATACGAATCAGGAAATCAAACAGAAAATACCAAAGAAACATGATCCGGTAGAGCGTTCATATGACTAACATGGAGCACAATGTCTCAGTCAGTTTCCTTAGATCCTTATCGGATTGAAACTCGGGTTCTGTTTGTTTCTTTTTCTCCCAGTTAGTAATAAAAACTATTCGGTTGCCCCGGAAATGGGAATAAGCTAGTGACAGGAAATAAAACAGTGGTGGTGGCAAAGAACTGTGAGTTCCCCCCAAACAACCGTGTAGGACCCATTAATCATCCCTCTGACCGCAGCCAATTAACAGCACGAACGAAGATTAGAATTTAAGAGGATTTTCTCAGGTGGGTTTACTAATCGCTATCATCCCATTTGGTGGGGGAACGTGAGGCCAACCCGGAATACCAGTGAAGCCCCTGTCCCCAGGGAGGAGAAAACCAGAGGTCGCACCCCTGACACGTGTTTTTGCCGGATGGTAGGAAGAGTTTCTGCCTGACATTACTGCACCAAAATTGTCTCTTGGTTGACAGCATCTGGGTGCTCCAGGCAGGATCAGGGCACCGTGCCGAATGGTGATGCATAGGAAGATAGTGGTCGTGCCTGGAAGAAGTCAGCTCTCCAAGGAATAAACCATGGGAGCAGAGAGCAAGCACCAGTCAGGTTCAGTCTGCAGTGCATCAACCAACACGTACATGATAATGCAAACCACATTGTTCTAGAGGTTCGGCGTGCTCTCGAAATGTTTAATACTACCATTACTTAATAACAGGAAATAAATAGTGTGCTTGGCAAGGTATACAGGAGGACCAGAGGCTGGGAACCAAACCAGAAGATGTTCCATCTAAGTGCATCAAGCCTGGCCCCTCCAGATGTCAAGGGCTGGTGTTTGTTATTCATTTACAGAGAGGATAGGGATGGCAACCAGGAGGTGGGCGCAAAGCCTCAGAGAGCCAGACACCCTGAGCCCCTGCCCTGGGAAGGTGAGAACATCTTTGGTATAAGATCAGAGCAAGAGGGGAAGATCTAAGACATGTCCCAGCTCCACAGCGAGACAACACAACGGAGACGGTGGCCACCATGTACTTTGGGATCTGGGAAGCCCTCAGCAGGCTGAAGAAGCTCAGATGAGCATCCCTGTGGCAGGACTCAGAGTCCCTGGCCTCAGCAATGGTGATGTGGGGACGAAGCAGCCGCAGACCGGGCTGTCACAGAGGAGCTTTTCTGTGCCAACTGCTGCTCAGGAGGGAGTTTCACCTGGTGAATTCACACCCTGGTCTAAAGGAAGGGATAGCTCTTACACTTTTTCATTTCTCTGGTCTTTTCAGATTGTTCACTACAACTCAAGCTCTTTTTTGCCTTGTTTATTGTGCATTAGCCAGCATTTTACACGTGATAGCTTAATCCCAACTGTACATATTAAAATAACACTTAAGACCTGGGGGAGCAATGAGGAAATCTGTACATTGCAAGAAGCCCCTCACATCTGGCCTTTCCAGCTGTTATTGTTAGGATATGGACAGTATATCTGAAAAGCTTTATATCTGACCCTCTGAAAACCCCCTCCCCAAAACAACTTCTCAGCACGGCTGATTTGGGAGCAGGCTGGAATAAGGGGCATCTTCAAGGGATGAGGGGATTGACTTTGCATCCGACCGATTGTTCTACTGCTCCCAGTGCCAGAGGCACCTGAACGGCTTCTGCAGCCCCTCAATCATGGTCCCGATTTCTAAATTCTAACATTTACAAGCCCTGCTGCTTTTTCCCTCTGTGTGCTTAAAATGGCACCTGGGCTTTGAGAGCTGGATGGAGCTTCTCTTGTCTACCATGACTGGGAAGAAAGCTGCTGCAGGCAACGTTTTGCCCTCAGTTACACTTAAGAAATGCCACATGTTCTTCCCAGGAACTGTTTGTTCAGCTTCTAACCAGGGCACAGCGAGCAGCTCTGTTACTTGTATGCGAGAAAGAGCAGAGTTATTCTGCTCCTGCAGCTGCACGTTCATGCTAAAGGTATTTAAACGCGTGTTTTGTCAGTGCTGCTGACTGAATACACACGGACAGAGCTGCTCAGAGGGAAGGTGCCACTTCTGGTCTCGCCCTATCTCGGAGGGCATCACACCACGAGCCTGACATGTCACTGCTCTGTATCTGATCTGCCTGATGCACACTCAGTGGAAAACTCCGCTGGGCTCTCTGGTGCTCCCCAGGTTCCCCTGCATTTCTAAACACAAGTTCTGCCCGTGATACCAAGGAAACAAACCACCTTCCCCCGCTGCAAGACTCCTAGGTGAGATCCAGCTCAGTGAGACGCGGAGCGAAGAGTGCATCCCAACGCCTGTGCACAGGGCAGGTAACATACTCTTCTCCACTGGTCTCACACCAGTTGCCTGACCACTAATTCCTGACCCCGGGTCCATCTCGCCACAGGACAGCGAGGGAGCACTGTGGGAGAGACACGAGGAGGTGCTGGCATCATGGATGTTGAGGAGGGGTCTCAGCCAGCCCTCCCCTCCGCTGGTTTCCCTTGGCGCTCCTACGCTAGGCTTCAAAAGGAGACTCTTTTGAAGGATCCCTCCTTTACCCTGACCGTGCTATACTGCTGTCATGCTGCATCTTCACCAGTGGTGCTAAAAAAAACAACAAAAACAACACAGAAGAGAGAGTTTTAAAACCAGGGAGACAGCTGAGCTCAGGCCATTCGTTCCGAGGCAAGGGATTCCCTCCCCACCGCCACGTGTCCCCAGGGACCTGCCAGTTGTCACCGTGTTCCCTGGTTCACATGTACCGAGGGATGTATGGCCACGGCCATGTTCTCACTCGGCTTAGGCTGAGGATTAGGGCTCCACAGTTCACCAAGTTTCCATGAGTCAGCTGAGCTGAGGCTTCTGCCCATGTGTGTGCTTCTAGCATACAGCAAATGCGGCTCAGCCTGGTCTGCAGTGAAAGAAAATTAAGCTAAGCCTCTTTATTGCACGTTTGCCATCGGTGAAGAGAGCACATGCTGGAAAGCCCAGGGGCTCAGCCCCTGGGGGCAACTGTTAAACTGCAGGGACTTGGTCCTGTGTGAACACATTTTGTGCCAGTGAGCAATACTTCTGCACATAGACCTTGTCCAGCTACAGAAGTTACACGCTTCTGGCTTACTGTTTTAAGCAGTAGTGTCTAGAAAAAGTGGAGGTCATGCTTTAAAACAGAAAACAACAGAGGGCAAAATGCCCCAATAGTAAGGTAAAAATCCTACAAGCTCCTGAGAACAGCAAGAGGAAGAGCACAGCTCTGTGTACCTCAGGAACATCCACTGCTGTGAACTCACAGGGCTTCAAATAATGTTGAAGCACAGATCAGTCTTCGGTCCCTCTCAAACCATAAGTGCTCACAAAAACCCAGGTACACTGGTTTTACAACAGTTGTGCTCCTGTTTCCCTTCCCAAAGCACCCTAAAACAAGGACAGGCTGCTGCAGATCACACAAATCATAGTCCTCACTTCCCATCTTCTGGCCCAGAGTTTGGCAAGCCGACTGGGAATGCAGGATAAACGGGACTGGTCCTTTCCATGGGTTCAGTATACATGTGGGGTGCACTCACTAATTCGTTTGGACCACACATGAGTGAGGGTGACCTCTTTCACATGCAACTAGCACTGCAGAATGCATCTACAAAACTGAGAGGTCGTGTGGAATAGCACATGCTGTCTGCCATCCTTCCCGTAGAGAAACACTACTAATGGAGCACTTCAAAAGTGTCTGACTTGCTGTGCTATTTTATACAGGAGAGGTCATTTTGTCTCCAGAAGGTTTATGAAGGCAGTTAGGATTGCAAATGTGAATGGCAGCAAAGCAGAACATTCCTATTGGAGGCGCAGCACATCCCTGCTGTCCCGCTGCTCTGGGGTCTGCAGAAGCTCCTACCACAACGCCAGCTAGAGCTCACCTTCACAGCACATGCAGAGGCAGAGAGAGAAAGGGATAGTTAATAATTTAAAACAATACCCATCGTCAGTGGCAGTCAGGTAAAAGAATAACCTCGGTTCACTCTGTAAATGTTTATACAATAGTCTTATCTCCGGCTACGTCCTCTGCAGCTGTAGGCTAATTCTTATTCTTCCAGATTTTGTGAACTGTGGAAAGAATTACATCTCGGCTGGCCTGGGGTCATATCGCAAGTTCTGTTTTCAAACACGTGTTGTAAAGTATTGACACGTGAAGCAAGCCTGGCCCTAGAACTGCCAAGCAAAAACAAACTGAGAGATTAGGTTCTGGGCCAGAAATACCTTATAAAACTTAGAAGAAATGGAACGCAGTTGCTTAAATAAAAGGCAAGGTTTTAAAAGTTTCAGTCACGTCCCACTGCTTTCACAACATTAAAAGGAAGATGGAGCTGCAGAAGGTACCCAAGTGTACTGTCACTAAACACTGCTGGGCTTTGGGTCTGGGTGCCTGCGCTGAGCTGGTAGGTTAGAAGTTCAGCAGGGTTCCTCTAGTGTCACCTCCTCCTGCCTTCCCAGGGGTGGTGATGGAGCACCTCAGGGGTGGCCGGGGTGGCAGGACTGGTCGTTCCTGTCTGCCAGAGGGGGTGGTGATCAGTGCGTGTCCACTGACCTTCCTGCTGCCACCCCCAGCAGCCTGGCCAGGCTTGTCCTGCTGAAAAACAGCCCTCAAAGCACTCAAGAGGGAGCATGGACTTGAATACGCATGAGATGATTGATATGGGAAAGAGGGCCAGAACCTCTCCAGGTAAAGCAGAAAATTACCTCGAAGAAGGTAGGCACAGACTCTCCTTTGGAGGGTTAGATTTGTGCACAGCATGCCTAATGAAAGTTAGGGAGAAATAGAGACAGAACACTTCCATCAGCTGGAAGAATTGGTGCAAAATTTGCCAGTGATGCTAGTGAAGCACTAGGTATTGAAAGCTCTTTGTGTCTGTGGTTGGGCCTCTTTTGCTTTGTCCCCCACACGCCTCTGCTTGGTATTTTGATTAGTATAATGGGAATATATCATTGACTGGATTTCTGTGATCATTTAAGACAAAGGCGTGTGCCTGAAGAGATTTACTGAGTGCAATTAGCCACTCATAATAATTTTAGTACAACCGATTAGCAATGTTATTTTCAATTTATTTTTATTTTGTTTTAATATGCTCTGCACTTCACACCTGGCAAAGCAAATGGTATGGAAAATTAAGTCTAGGACTTTTTTCTCTCAGCTGCTGTTCGTGCTAGCTAGTGTTCTACAAAAAATTATTCATACTCGGCTTCTTTTTCATGACTTCTAATTAGTACTTAGCTAATCATCATTTGCCAAGCAGACTTATTTTACTTAGTTTATTTTAAATTAAGGCTACTGGGGATTAGCGTCTACAAGGTCACTTGACAAAACGCCAACCTTGCCTGTCAGACAAAGGTTACTCTAACGAGCTCACGAATTCCCAGCGCTGTGCACTGCCTACATGGGTACCTCTCCAACAGGATCACAGAGCAGACTTTAGCTAATGACAGATTAATGCCAATTTAGTCAGCATAATGCCTCCTGTTGCTAAAGCTTTTCCGTTGCAGCAGCGCTCGTAATGTCCCTAAGAAATCCCACGAATGTCTACTAGCTCTGCAAGCAGCAGCTTTGACCAAAGGATAAGGTTTTGCAGCAGCAAATTTCAGAACTCCTGCATCTAGGCGAGAAGATAAACATTCAACATTTCTCTCAAGAGCTGATCTTTTTTTTGTTTTAATTTTTATATATATAAATATACCATAAAGCGTACCATTTCCTCGTTTCAGTACAGATTTTTCGAACTTTACTAAAATAAATGAAATATAAATGCTACAATTTTATGTTTAAAACAAGTTTTGATGACAACCTTCCCCTAAGGGCAGGTCCAGAAACTCCATTAGCTACATGGAGAGAGACAAAAACACCCCCAAAACTTCATACTACGCAAGAGCATTCAGAGCAGCAGATGTGCCTCAGCTGGAGCTGCGTGTCCGTGAGTTCCTCACGTGAATGCCCACTCTCCTTAGTAGAAACTGCTTTATGACTAACCTGAAAATTTCACATTCAACATGTATCATCTCCCTTAAATTCATTGTCAAGACCCGGCTTTCCCTAAGCTGTGTCTGCCTTTGCTGATCCCACACGGCAAGAGGTATCGTCAGTTGTGGATTTGGGGATCAGGATTGCAAATTGCTGAATTTTGCAGATAAAGCCACGTGAAACCAACCACTGTAAACCTAGGAAAAACTGTCCTTCTTTGTCTTTTCCCTTCTTCTTCTTCACAACCTGGAAAATGTTCACAGCATTGAAACAGTGAGGCGTGGGAGCAGGGGTGCAGACAACGCACCCCGCACCCGTTTTGCACTTTCGTACTTATTCTCCATCCTGTCTTTGACCTTAAACTGGTGCCTCCTGGACAGGAGAGGAGGTTCCAGGTGAATCCTACCCCACCGATCGCAACCCCTTTGGTTCAACCTCTACTACACTTTCAGGTCCTGCGGGTGAATACTCAGCTACTAAAGCAGCAATCTAAAAAACTGTCAGTGTGTCTTGCTGCCAAGGGTTCTGTTGCTGGTTTCCTCCTTCTCAACGCGTGCTTTCCAAAACAGTCACGTTAAAACAAAAAACAAAACGAAATCTTTAAAACAATGATAACACCACAATATCTGTTTAAAACAGTACTGCCCGTGCTCTGGACAAATTGTTAAGAGCAATTCAGCATTCTTATAATTAATCCACAACAAAAGAAGCTATAAGATGCCACAAAAGAAGGCATAATTGGCCATACAGAGGCAACACTACCATGAATGTTGTTTGGCAAGAAAAAAAAAAAAAAAGCAGATACATAATTCATCCAAAGAACGTGTTCAGAACTGCCCGGCGCTGCTGGGGTCACACTGCAGGAGACGGACTATGGATGGGTCGCTCTTGGCGCCTCGGATGAACTCCTCCAGAGAGAGTTTTCCTAGAAAAGAAACACATTTGCTTAGTGCACGTGGTGGGTCACAGCACACCTGCCAAGCCTATGGACAAGCACAGTGGAAGGAAGCTGGGGGAGACCAAGGAAAATTCCTGGTAAAGCAACCCCAGAAGGCAAAGCCCTGCCTGCCTCCTCCCCACTGGCTGTGGGCGGTGGTGGCTTTGCCTGGGTGGCTGAAGGAGGAGTGGTGGGTTTGAGGGGTCACCCCAGGTGGGCAGGACTCCCCAGCCACCCAGCAGAGGGGCAAAGGCAGCCAGCCTGGTGCCTGGAGGGTGCCTACCATCACGGTTGGTGTCCATCTGGCGGAAGATCTTCTCTGTCCTCTTCTCTGGTGTTGATTCGTCTTCCGGCATCTTCATTACAGAAGAAACCATCTTATAGATTGCCTGCGTGATATGACAGGAGCAAAGAGCTGGTAAGAAACACATTATCTTAATGCAGGGGTATGATTGTCTGCTGATGACTGAAATAGACAGGAAATATCCCAGGAACATCAGCTGGGACCTGCTGTCCGGATGCTGGAGGGAGTCGGGTGGCACCAGTGCATGCAGCTGCCTTCTTCAGCGGGACACTCATTTATGAAATCCTGTGTTTCCTTATTTAGTCACGGTCGAACACAATCTGGGTTTGGGCTGAGGTTACATTTTTCCTTAGTCTTTGGACAGTCTTTGGATGAATTTATCACTCGTACAGCGCGTTAGGCCCTGGCAGCTCCTGGTGCCTGGGGAACTGGAAAGACCACTGAGGTCTTGTCCTGCGCTGTGGCATGCTTCCATGCTCACCCACCCAGGCTCCGTCCTCATCCACCTCTTCCCTTCACCCTGCCTTTGCTTCCCCCTCATCTCCTTTCTCTCCCGCCTTGGTCAGCATCCTGCCTGTGAAGAGGGCAGTGACTCACTCCTGGCATTTGCCATGTCTCACAGATAATTAAGACTTGACCAGCAACAAAGTGGCCTTTTCCTTAGGGAATGGTGTGCCCACACAGCACAATCCCCATTCACAATTCGTTTTACAGAGAGCAGATGTTCTGGTCCCACACGGCACCGGTACCACCCATCGCTATTCTCTGTACAGACAAATCCATTAGTCACGTATGGTATTAGCAGTCCCTAGAAGAGAGGTGATGTTAATTTTAAAACAGGGATGAGCAGTTGTCTCTGAACTCGTCATCCAAACGTTGCCTGCCAATGCCAGCATGCAGTATGGGTAAAGGAGTGCTTTGTGTGCTAGGTCTCTTTACGGTGCCACACAGCTGGGAGGACAGCGGCAGTGAGATGTGGCTGCAGGGTGGTGGCCCCGGGGGACCCTCCCGGCCGTTTGGAGAGGCAGCATCCCAGCCCAAGGCAGCGTTGCCCTGGTCTCACCAGCTCCTTCTGCCTCCCGTTGCAGCTCGTTGGCCTCCAGCTGCCGGGGGCCGCGCTGGGCGGTCGCTCTGCCCTCCAGCCCTGCTCTGTAGACACAGATTGATTTTTTCCACAGATTCAAATTCTTGTTTCCGCCCCCAAACACGGTGTCTGCGGCGGTCAGTTGATAACTCAGTGCAGACACGATTGCTTTAGCTATTTGTTATCCGCTTCCTCCTGCTCTGGGAGGCGGCGGGGGGGGGATCCTTGGCACAAGCCCAAGACCACTCACTGCATCTCCCCTCTCCCCTTTTCCCATCCATGAAGGCACTCTGCCCAGCATGCTCCCATCATCTGGCCCAGGGTCCCCAAGGGATGGCTCCGGGGACGTGGCATCACAGATTCACCAGCTGGAGGATGCCGCTGAGCAGCACAGACATTCCACATTCAGGCTAGGGAGCTTCCTCAGCCGTCTTGCTGATTTCTTCTCTGTCAGCAGCTCACCTTTCACATCTCCTGGACTTTAAATAACTTAAAGAGTTACACCCTGAGAAAGGCATTTGTCCATTTAATTAATTATCCCTCGCTTACGCTGTGTGCAGTGGAACATCTGCTCCCTCAGTTATGTCACCAACCACGGCTGTGGATTTCCTGCTCTGCCCTCCGGTAAGCCTGTAATGCTATGGACCCGAGCAGGGGAACAGAGGAGAACATTTCATCATGAACAGCTGCTGGTTGAACAGCAAAGGGGTGGGCATCTTTTTATTCATCATCATTATCACCACGATTTGCACTGCAGGAATTCCCAAAGTCTCCCAAGAGGATTGGGGTGCTGGAATATTAGGCAGAGCCTCTGTACAGGCAGGGATGTTGTCCACACAACCCTGATCATCTGATAACCAGGAGAACAGAAGAAAGAATGAAGGTGCAATCACTAGAACATAGGGATGAGGAAGCTGGAGGAAGGAGGGAATAGAGGAAGAAAAAAAAAAAAGGAGGGGGTGGACAGTAAGAATTTACACCTTCCTCATCCTCATCAGCATGCAAGACTCGCAGAGGTCAGAGCAGAGATGGGGCTTATAAATCTGCCAATGTTTAAGCATCTTAAGCTGTCTGGCTTTTGTCTGGGGTAGGAAGAGAGGTGGAGGGGTCATTCCCTCACTCTGGGTGAGAGGATGGAGAAGCAGAGAATCTGTATTGAAAGTGTGGGAGGAATGCCCCAGAGCGGGAGTGCAGGCGTGTTTACTCTGATCAAAGTAACCATAGTAAGAATATGCAGATTTTTAGGACAAAAAAAAAAAAAAAAGCACTTCAAGATGACTTCATCCTACAGGGTCCTTTTCACAGAGGCGTGTGAAGGGAATAACAGATGAGATATTCTAGGAAAGCCAGATGGGAATAACATAGTAAGCGTTCCTTTCATGCTGAAAATGGTTACTCTGGACAAATTCTTATGTCCTTACTCAGAAGTTCAGTGGGAAGTTTTCCCAAAGTAAAAGCCAGCTAAAGCTGATTAAGAATCTTGAGATTTGCCCCATATTAATTCAGCGCAGCTACACAGAGCTCTTTATTGCATGTTTGAAAGAGCAAGCTTTCAAAGGAAGCTGGTTTCGTGCAATAATTAGGTGGAGCAGGGCTGTACTTACCCTGGGCTGTAACCTGGGGACGAAAGGCTGCAGGGGCTCCACTCCATGTGGAGTACAACTCCTTAGCCCCACTGCACTTGGGCCAAAAGCCATCAGTGGCACCCAGCTTGAGAAGGTTTGGAAGTGGTTACCTATCAGCAGCACCTGGGCAGCCTCTGCAGGTGGGCTTCTTTCAGGAGCACCCTGGTGCCCCTGAGTGCCACCAAGGAATTGTGCCTCCAGAGCCCTGTGTGTGTCACAGGAGTGAGCACAAGCTCCACCTTCATCTGAACTGGCTGGTTCCCTGCAGAGCTCTCCCCTTTGATTTTCCACCTGCATGTGGATGAGCAGCCATGGCCGATTTAGGGCAGATCTCACCCCTTTGCCCATTCGCACAGATTTTGCACCCAGCTGCTGGCTGCCACTGCTGCACTTGGGCCAGAAACCCTGGTGAGGGCTGCACTTTCCTCCTGTGCTTGGCAAAGTGTCAAGGAGCTCCTTACTGTGAAGGCAGCAATGACAGCACAAGTTTTGAGGCAGTCCTTCTTACTCTGTTGAAATAAATTTTGACAGCTAAAAATCTCACGAAGTGAATAACCAGCCTGAAAAAAAATTGCTTTCCTCTCAATCCCATGGGGATTTTTGGCACTGTCTGTCCTGAGAGCCATATCAGCCTCTGCTTCTTTCCGTTCAGCTTCTGTTTCTTCCTGGCTTAAAAATGAGCTCGCCCAACAAGTGAAACAGAAGTGCTCTATTTGGTATTAAACTGGAGGTGTTATTCTCATCTCCCGGCTCAGTATTCTTAAGATACCTTATTCTTAAGATGCCTTATGACTCCACACAGTTAAAAAATGTACCCTTAGAAGAAGGTTTCCATGTCTTATTTGAACTCTTATTTTAAGAGACTCTTGCCAAATATGTCCCATTTCAGCAAAGAGAACAAACACAAGTCTTCTAGCTTGTTCTCAGCTATTTTTGAGTGGACTGGGCTATTTAGATTATAGGTAAACATATGGGAGACATGAAAAGCATTTCTAGAGCAGGAGAATCTGTGGTGTAGTCTGTGAGCAGGGCAGGCTATGAGCATCTTCCCACAGTACTTTGCAGATGTGCTACACCTGGTAAGTGCAGCAGTACCCTGTGGACCTTCTTTCACTGGGCTCTGCAATCATCAGCCCACCACTGAAGTCCTTCAGGCTATGACATCCTCCAGACTTGCACCCAGCTCCATGCAGATGGCTTCTGTGTGCCTCCAAGCAGGGCTTTTTGGAGATTTGTCTAGGGGAAAGCTCACGGGCAGGCGTGGTGAGTGTGTGATAGACTACGCATACATGGTTAACACCACTATGCTAAACAGAGCTTAAAGGAGTGCAGGTGCTTTGCCCTCTAGCCCATCACTTTTCAGAGAAAACGGGCTTCAAGAAGCTGTTATGGACCATTCACGTTAATCTCTTTGGTAGCTGGCCAGTTACCAGGGCTCCTGTGAGACATCTTAACCAGTAGCTTTGCTATCTCAGTGCTGCTGTTGCCACCACTGTTACCACGAGCATCCTCTTGCAATGTTGACCAAGAGACCAAGGCCCCCATTGCCTGCAGCGCTTTTAGATGGGGCCAGGTCAAGAGAAAGGAAATGCCAGCAACCATCAGCAGAAGAGTGGAAATCACTACTTGAGTAGTGGGCTCCGACAGAGGACTTTTGTTTTTGCACAAAGCAAAGCAGACTGAAAAAGAAGGAAAGTGTGCCCTGCCCTTATGTTATTCAAGAAACAGTAATCCCACAGTAAGAGGGGCAGTATTTTTATGTGAAACTAAGACTCTTAGATGGAGGGTGTTTCTTTTAGCATTCATTTTGATGTATTGTCTCATGCAAAAATTCTGATGGAAACATAATAAATCCTGCTAATCAATACGCAAATGTATGCTAGATAAGGGACTTGTAATAGGTTCCTCTGAGACATATATCAGAGATATTACAGACTCCTGTTTTTCACTATCAGAAAGATTGTGACAGCTGAGGGCCCCCAGGAAGACATTTGATACAGAATCCTGTCTTTCCATATTAAAAAATAATCATCTTTTGTAAACGAAAGTGATAGTTGTTAGCTGTTTTTTTATAAGTCTAATCACTCTACATCAAAGGAATCTCTCAATGAAGCAAGAAAATGTGCTCATCTACATCATTTTCACATACCAGCTGAACAGGCTTCCAGAGACCATGCAGCAAACCCTACCCCCCCAGGAGGAGCTACGGGTGACTGGTGCAACACAGGGAGAACACTATGACCATAAAGACTGGAAGAAGAGAACTGGATGAGATCTACAAGCACGTTGCCTCACGGGAAGCTCTATCACAGCTTCCTGAATGCAAAACCACCGATGGTTCATAATACAGAAATCACAGTTGCTCAGGCTTATCAGGCCGTTTTCTTCCATAATCAATTTTTGTGTGGTCCCTCAAAATGTGGGGTGAGGCTAAATGGGAGAAAGCATCGCTCAGTGGAGTTTTGGGTGTGATCTGAGAAGATGAGAGAGCTGAACCTCCCAAGAAGTGCGGTGGGAGTTGGAGTGCCAGGCTGAGGGCTGTACCCAAGCCAAGTGTTGCCCTGGGCTGGAGGTACAAACTGGCAGAACGTCGCCAGAACACTGATCCCTGAGCTGCAGTTTTGTTTGATGATAGCATCACGGTTGTAAAGGAGGACGCTGAGGTTTAGTACCAGCAGGACTGTGAAGAGGAGGCAGAGCACTTCAGCCTCTAATCAGGCTGGTGAGCAGATCTGGGGTAACTGGAAAAAGCTTGCCAGTCTTCTCTTGGCTTGCTACAGAGAATCCAGTCACTGATGCTTTAATTAAATTTGACATGAACATATTTGTGGCATTGTTCTCCATGTCTGTAGAACTTCTGTTCTGGGGGGCATGAGGGGTCTGTTTAGCACTGGGGCTTTCCCAGGCTACTCGATGGCAGCAAGAGGTCCTGCCATCCCCAGGGCATCTCCTCCTCCTGAGGAGCAGGCGCTCGCTCGGGGTTGGCTCCTTGTGTTTGCTTTGTACTTTGTTAGTTCTTCTGAGATTCTCTTTGTTTTCTCATGAGGAGAAATACAGCTAAGAAAACAGTAATCGATAGCCTGTTTACCCTCCCCGGGGGAGAGGAAGGTAGGTAAGGAACAGAGTATCTTCTAATGCAAATGTTCCATGGGGTTTGTCATGGCATGGAGACAGGGAGGTCTCTGCATCTGAATGCAATCCTGCTCTTTAACTCAGACACAGGAACACAAAACAGAATAAGTGAAAGATGACACAACACCCCTGCGTTTGCAGCTGAGTTTTGTATCTGGTCCTGCTGAAGCAGCACAAGTGCTGGTGTCGGTGCCTGTCCGGAGGGCGTGAGAAGAGCCCCGGTAGAAAGACAAGGACACCACACTTTAGGCTGACTCCATAACGTGCAGTTTGCCATCCCAGCCTGTAACTTGGTGTGCATTCCTTTCCCTTGATTTCCTGCACAAATACAAATCTGAATAATACAGTACATAGTAAGCATTTCAAAATTTCCAGGGAAAGAGAGGATCTTGATAACGGGCTTTTTTTTTTTTTTTTTTTTTAAACAGTGCTGCATTATACAGGCTCAAGCTGTGTAAATATACCACCATATCAAAAATGTTCTAAAGCTTTCAGTAGAGTGATGTGCCTCGAGGGTAAAAACATGTTAGGGGAAGCCAAAGCGAGGTGGGACTCCTACTAACACCACATGAAAATGCATCCAAAGAAGCTGTGCATGGAATCTTTGTCTGCCCAGATAAGGTTTATCTTCACTGGCAACCTAATATGAAGACAGCTCGTGTGATACTAAGTATGCAGACCCTGTTGGAATGAAAAAATCCAAACCCCACCAAATATAAAATACGTGAGCTGTTTCTCCATAACAACATGATTCCTTTCTTCTTGTGGAGGGAGCCTGCCTTCCTTAAAAGTACACTACTTGGTTGATCTAAGACACCTACTTGGTCCAACTGTAATTAATTGTAATTAACTGTCAGTGTTTTCCCAGGGGACAGAATCACATTTATCAGGAGGTTAGTTGCTGTGCTCCTGCCTGACAAAACTCCCAAAGGAGACATTCCCCCACAGCATGTTGCTCAGGAAAAACTTGCAACAGATATCAAATGCTGTCGTTTGAATTGTGACACGACTTTTGCCAAATGAAATAACATTTAAAATTCAAGAACCAAGAACATAACGCCCCAAATGCTGCCAGAGCTTTTAAGTCAGTGTCTCATTGCAACATTGCTTCATCATTTCCTTGGAAGGAGGGAGGCTGAGGGGTGCCTCTGAGGACCACGTACCTGCACGATTTCCAGCATCTCTGACTTACTGATGTAGCCGTTCCCGTCGAGGTCGTACATGCTGAATGCCCACTTCAGCTTTTGCTCCAGTTTACCTCTCGACGTTACGCTCAAGGCTATGATGAATTCTCTGAAATCTATTGTTCCGTCTCCGTTGGCGTCAAAAGTGCGGAATACGTGTTCCGCAAACTTAGAAGCGTCCCCATAAGGGAAAAAGTTCCCATATATTTTTTTAAACTCCTCCATAGATAAATGTCCACTTGGACAGTCTCTCAAGAAGCCTTTGTACCACTCCTGGATCTCGTGTTCTGTAAAGTCTGTACTTTCTAGCAAATCTTGCATGACTTCAGGGCGTAGTTTGCTGTTTTGCTTTCCCATATTGGTGTCAAAATATTAACTGCAGAGGAAAAACAAACACATATGAATTATTATTACTATTATTATTATCATTATTTAGAATCTATTAGCTTGGAGGCTGTAGAAAAACACTGTGCTGGATTCTGAGTTTTCTGATGATAGCTCACTCTTGGGAATCAATTGCCAAAGACTTTGGGGCAGTGTGAGCTACTAAAAGTATACTCTGAAAAAAATTAACAAGCTTAATCCACATGTTTATTACACTGTCTTTTCAGGGTCTGGAGAACTGTAATTATGTTGAATTTACTGCTATCCTACTTTGCCTTTGAAATTACAAGGTAAGCAATGGATGTTACAAGGTGTAGCTGACCGGTGGCTGTGTCTTGCAGCAACCCTCCATCCTGGTCACCCAACAATCTCAAGGACCTGACTTGACTGAGATCCATTTTTTTGTACCTCTGGTGGAAACCAGGTTGCTACAAAGGGCTGTGTTCACTTGGACTTGCTCCAAAATGGGATCGAGGTGCATCTGCAGCATACTCTGAAACCAGGAGCTCCAAAGCCCTTCTAGATATATCTTTATAGCCAGAATCAAACAGAGCAATCCAAAAGTTGCCTCTCTTGTTCAGCATGGACCAATTCCCATTTTAGTTCAAAATGCAAATAAAATCTGAAAAGATGTTATCAACAGTGGATTCCCCCACCCCAAACTATTACTGTGTTTTTTTAATTCATCTTGTAGCCAGAAATTGGATCTATTACTAAGTAATAGTAATCTGGGTGGTCACAGCTCTTTGAAAAAGACCTCTTCAAAAAAAAAAAAGAAAAGAAAAAGTACCTTGACAACAAAATTGGAAATTCATTTCCCTTAAATTAACCATTAAGAAATATTGTTGGATACAGCTTCTTAAGGTTAATAAGGTTAAATCTTAATAAGGTTAAATCACCTTAATTATATTTTATTTAAGGCAAGTTCCTACATATCACATTGTGCAGCAGATTTACTAATGACTGATGCCCTTTGGGTTTTAAGTTTTGGAGCCTGAGTGTGTTGGCTCCAAAAGGCAACATCATCAGTTTTGCTGGAAGCTTAGCATTATACCTGAATGGTGGGAAGGTGCTCTCTATCGACGGAAACCTGCCCTAGAATTTGTCATGCGAATGACAGTCACAACTAAAATCTGATGTATGGATAAGTCAAATATAATTGCAAAATAGTTTATACAGGACTCCCACACTTGTCAGAATGGTGTCTCTGGGCTACAGAGGTGGATTCATGAATGATGTCTGGAGTGGCTCGTGAACATTCAATAAAATCGCCTTTCTAGACCAAGGTAATACTTTTAAAAAATGAAGAATAATACAGTATCATTACCTGTCTGAAGCAGCTAGTGAGAAAAGTATCACTGTTTGAAGCTAATGTACTCTCGCTTTTATTTGACACTGGGAAGAAGAAATTAATACTCCCCCAGGTTGATGTTAATTGTTTCCTGTGGTGAGAAGGTCCCCTTCACCCCAAGGTGAATTTGAACTGCCCAAGGCAGCTAGAGGACTGACTCCTTAATTTCCTGTGCTCTTGGACCAGAATGACCAAAAAAGTTTATTTCTCAAGGGTAAAATGGTGGGATCCATCCTAGATCTTTCTGTGTCTCCACAGGATCTACTGACAGCCATCTGGTAACTAGATGTCTAGTCTAAAGTCATTGACTACACAGCCGATGGACAATAGGCTCCCCTGTTCACAGAGAGGAGACTGAAAGGGATGAGGAGTCCTCCCCAATGGGAATCTCTCAATTTCCTGACCATTTAAGGAGCCTGGGTGACTACCTTGATCCAAACAATGTCTTTTTTTCCAAAGTGTCTCCAAAACGCTTGGAAAATGCGTTGGTGCCATGCCAAAGATAATTTTTTCCGTTGTCTTTCCTCCTCTCCTCCTGATCAAAACATACTGTGCAGTTTTGAAGTAATCCAAGCTTTTAATATCCTGAAAATAGCAGAAAAGTCCCTGTTTTATAGGGCTGGCCCAACAGCTGCCGAGGCAGCTGAAGGTTGCGTTGCCTTCAGTGGGTGTTGGATGGGGTCCACCATAAACAACCCGGGAATTAGCTGAGTGAAGGGATTACGTTAGGGCAGCCAGACGGGTTTATGTCAAGCAAAACAACACGAGCAGGGTCTGTCAGAGGGGTGGAAAAGCAACTGGACGTGCGAAGTGGCCAGGCTTCGTTTAGAGCGGCACCAGTTTAATTAAAAGCAAACCAGTAAAATCCCCAGAGTCGGTAGCAGCTACCCACACCCACAGGCAGGGGATGCACACTTTTCAGGCCATTAGAGTGGAAAAGGAAGATTTCTGGCTAATGTGCAAGCCAGCTGCGGTAGGAGTGAGATGCCATTAGCCACATAGTCCCTTGCTGCTTTTTAGTATCTCAAAACATTTGAAAACGCAGAACTCGGCGTGCGTGCTTACAGCCCAGAGTCTTTTGAAAAATAAAATAGTGAGGTAACATGCAGACACTGGCCTTCAAACCCGTAAAAATGTGTTTCAGTCCAAAAACTGATGCCTTTGTAGCTACACACAGCTGCAGGTGCAATATCTTTTTAGCAAATGATAAAAACCACAGAATAGCAGAATGCACCGCATTGCATTGGTAGGAGGAAAACATCACAATCAGAAAAAGTCTATGTTCTCCAGGCACAGAAGGAGAACTAACCATATGTGACTTGCAGCAAGGGGTTGAAATTCAGAGCCACTGTGATGCCAGGCAACGCAGTCAAAACCAGTAGAATTATTTCTGAGCCCACTTGTGATGAATTTGTATCATGTTCTTTGCCCTCCAGATTGTTCCTTATTAATAGGTGGTGTTCTAGGAACCATAACGAGGGGATTTATTGTGCTCATTCTATCAACAACACATCAAAATGCTTTTGCAGTCCAAGTACAGAAAATCCTTGAAGACACTTGAAGATCCTTATAATCACTTCATACACTGCTGTCCGCCTCTTCAGGATGGATTAGATTATGGGCAGAGTACAGTGAGCTAAGAGAATGCCAGCTAGCAATGAAAGCAAAAAATGCACAGAATGAAATAAAACTGGATCTGATTTTAAGCATTTTTTCACACTATATGACCTCTGTAGGTCTTTCAAATGTCTAATAAATAACTAAATGTTAAAAATACAGCAAGTAGATAGTGGATGACAATCACAGTGGCAAAGTAAAATATTGATCATTCTGAGAAATGGATGTTGCAGGTATACAAAACAAAGAAAAATTGAGTATTTAATTACTATGTTGAATTGCATTTCTACAATATCTTGCCCTGATGCAGCGGTGTTAGACATAATATATATAAATGACTTACTATATGGGACAAAGTGACATACAAAAATATTAAGGTCTTAATTCTGAAGGCAATATTGTTTGGTAAAAGAATGGGATGTGTTTATGGCTTGAAGGGTTGATATCATTTCAGCCAACAACTGTGGAAGATCAGAAAGGCAGGCATCACTGCTGGGTGGTTGCTATGGAAAGAATCTCTGTTCACTGATTGTTGTAGGAAATGTCACGGGCGCTGCTCCATAAAGTAAATACTTAGAGCTTGCTCTAATCAGGTCTAGGTGTGACATTTTTAAGGGGAGACTGAAGATAGAGCTTTTTGGCAGACAACAGGCTGTGGCAATTGAGCATCTAAGAGAACAAATAAGTGAAGTAGTGGCTGCCACCACTCCAGCTGCAGCACAGCACGCTGCGTGCGGGCAGGACGTCGATGCTGTTACAGCCTTCTCCTCAAACAGAGGGAGCCGGCCGGACACAAAGGCCATGAAGGCATACTCCACCACCTGTCTCTCCTCAGCAGTTTGCTGCTGCTCACATACAGTTGTCACCTCCAGCTGAAACCTCAGGGTAAGGCAAACGTATTGCCTGCTCAGGACATGGCCCCGCAGGAGCTGGGAAGCTGCAGCGGCCGAGAGCGTGCAGCTAACGCATCCCTGCATGAATGCAGTGCAAGCACCTAGACACATCTCCCTGCAAGGAATCACATTCAGTTTTTCTGCTGGGGGCTTGCTACAGCAAGCAAGTGCTAGCAACACATTTCTAACAACGCTTTTGCTCTTCAAACTTGACAACCATCATATCAAGAAAACCCTTTCTTTTTTTTTTTTTTTTTTTTTTTGCTTGAGGTCAGTCTGCCAAAGACAGAAAGACATCTTAATTTTGATTAAGTAAAATGAGAAAAGGGGGAAAAGGGGAAAGTGGAGAATTTAGAATATTTGGTACATCCGTAGCTAGCAGGATACAAAGCACCTGAAAGGTATAAAGAATCGCTCTGGAGGCAAATCCTCCCTGATATATTTCCAGCAGGGATAGCAAGACAAATCACACCATAGGCTTGGCTACAGAGACCAACTGTGTAAAAATGAAACTTTTCAGAAAGAAGCAATGGAAGCTCCATTTTGTGATTTCAGCCCTATTCCACAATTTAACATTAGAAAGCACCAGATTAAAAACCATGAGCTTTAGGGAAAAATCTTTCAGTGGCAGAGAGATGACACTGGACAGTGCAGGAAGCCTTTTACACAGTCCTAAGGGCACAGGATGCACACAGAAGTAGTTCTGGGGCATGGTTGGAGAAAGTTTTGGTAACACACCACTAAAGTGAGCAGGACACTTCTCCAGCAGAGCTGAGAGACAGCCGGATTATGAATATGCAAGTAACAGCTTACTTGACTCTGTATGGCTCTGTAATACTATAGAAAGCAAGGATGAACCACCTCGTCATTGTTTGTCTTCAGAAACTGCTGTTTCTTGGTTTCTTACACACACGGTCTGACCTGCTTCCAAGAAATAATCCACTTATGGGGACAACGCCCCTTAACGTTTCTAACACATAATTCAAGAATTTCCCTGAGAATAGCAACCGTGGGATTTCAATCTCTGCTGAGCAGCTGAAGTTCCTGATGACTACTGGAATGAGCCAAAGGCTGAGTGGGACAACAGCAGCACTCTGAGCCAGCATTGCTCCCTGACAGTCGGGAGAAAGCAACTCTCCAGAATGAGTCAGTCCCCTGTGGCAATGCCTAATGGCTTGTCTGTGGTACCAGTGCTTTCTGCAGCCCCTGTCATTCTCCACTCATGGCCACCGCTGTCTTTTTTCCTCTAGAGTAGCTGCTGATCCTTACAAAAACCTGGACAGGTGACAAGTGGACTCGTATGCGCCATCTCTCTCTCAAGCTACCTACACATCTGGATGTGGCAAAGATCTCACCTTCTTTCACGTCCTACCCACCAGTAGTCATCTGCTGTCACTGCAAACCAGCCTCCACTGTACAGTGTATGGGGCTCCCACCAGCTAAATTCTCTGGCCATCACTTTCTGCCACTCCTTCCCGTTACATTTCTGCCTGTCACTGGGCAACTCTGCTCTGTCACAAGCTCAGAGAAGGGGTGCTGCTCTCCTCTGGTTGACCAACCTTTGGTTGGCCAAACTTTGCAGTATGGCATGCCCTTACCCTGTGACAAGGGGCGATGTCAAGGGGAGACTACAGTGCATGGGATTTGGCTGGGGATGTGTCCCCAGGGCTGCCAGGCCAAAATTTTGCCCTGTTCTCAACACTTTTCACAGTAAGAGCCACTCTCTTCCTTCTCTGCCAGCTGCTATCTTTGCTTGGTAAAGCTTCAGGTACCAAAAGCCAGGTCACCAAGTCCGGCACATGGCAGTCTCTGCAAATTCTGCTCTAATTTACGATCCAATATACACAAGTTTCCAAACGCATCTGTGTTTCCTCTTTGTCTGTGCCCTTGCAGAATGGGGGAAGGTACATGCATTTACAAAAGTCAAGGCCTTGGTGAACACTTTCTGGTATAAAAGCCAAGTTTCCTTCATAAGGTCAGTTATTCCTTCAGGCTGCAATAGTGCTAACTGCTGTACAAGCTATGTAATGAAATGGTTCCAAGCAGCAGCCATCTGAAATGACACATTTTCTTCCCATCTGGGTATACTGTTTCCCTGTGGCTGGAACACCAACGTTGGAATGGCCTGATCGTGAGTGGGAACCCAACAGTAAATGTGGGCAACGCACTGTTTATCATTTTGTAGCTCTCAGGTGGGACTCAGGAACGTGTTTGGTGGTCTCTGCTGTGCCCCAAAAACTCCGTAATCGTCCACCGAGCTCCTGACGAGCAGGTGGGGCAGAGTGCTCTTCTTTCACACTCCTCTCAGTTTGCCCTTCTGATGTTCACAACCTCAGAGCCACCTCCAGCACTGCTCTCCACCTCCCAGTTGGAAATTTCAGTGCAGGATCTCACTCATGGGACATAGTGCTTTTTGGTAGAGCAGCAGCAGCGCTGGAAAGAATAACTTCTCAGGTTTTAACCTCTCACCATGAAGGCACAAGGGCTACCTGGTTAGGAGATTTTTCTTCTTGGTTCTACAGAAACCTACCCCACAGGCTCTTGGAAGCAGCCACTTTGTTTCCTTCTGGCCATTTCTGGTTTGTTTTCACATGTTCATTTGAGTAACCAGTGTGGCGATGCTTGCCAAGAAAGGTTTAATTTTTTTAAAAACAGCATCTTGGAACACATTTTTGAAAGAAAACCAAACTTATTAAAAACCACAAAGGGACTTAGCAAAAAAATAAATACATGCAGAGTAAAATTCTGAGCCTTGCCACCCTCAATTTATCTGCTTATATTGGCAAACAGCAAAAAAATTGGATAAAACTCATGAGCAAGATTCATTAAAAAAATCTGACACTCTCTTATGAATATTCAAAAGGAAGAGCAGTAAACAGATTTGCAGTGCAGTGTAACAAGTACCCAAGGCCTGAAACGTATACCACAGAGTAAAACTTCTGGCTAAAACTATAGCAGACATTGAAGAACAGGAAGGAAGAATCATGCAGAAATGAAGAAGGAAAAAAATGAGGAAAAGGTGTGAATAGGATCATCGTCCAGTATTTATGCTTTATTAGTCGCTAGAAGGAATAGGGGACAGACGTGCCATCCAGTTACTCATTGATACTTCATAACCTGTTTGTCACAATCAAATTCACTCATTTTGTATTAGGCTCTTAGTCTGATTCCAGGATTCTGATGCTTTCACTGCTGCAAGTTACTATTTTGTTTTGTGTCACCTTGCTGCTCCTCCAGCCCCCTTACTGGGGATCCTTCCCCTACGAAAGGTGCTCCTTTGACAGTACTTACCCTGTGCTTTCCTGCTACAGCCCCCAGGAGAAACTCATAACAAGAAATAAAAGTAAAACCCTTATAGCTCTATGCTTTACTTGAGGTGGGCAGTCCAAGCGGGAGCAGCTGCACAGAGTTCATGTGTTTCAAGCTTGGAGACGCTTATGGATATCGAACATCAAAAGCCCGGGCTCTTATCCCTTCAGATTTACCCTGGCAGAGAAATGCTACAGCTGCTCCACGTTGTCTCCTTTTTCTCTTTATCACAATTCCTTTGTGCATTTTAGCAATGATGAGGGCTGGTGTGGGGGTGGAGAAGGGAGAAGCAGCAGAAAGGCAGTGCTCCCATCTGTAAATGCTAGTACATCACTACCAGGGTCTTCAGCATCGGTGGGTTAACTAGATAACAGGCTAGTGCTTATTGTGTTACTCGCAGCAATGCCCACGGTCTCTTGGCTGGAATTGTTTTAATACCAGTAAGCGAGGTTTCAGCCTCAAGCAGCAGAAGGGATGATGCCCTTTGATGAAGGTACGGGAGAAATGGCTAGGCATGAGTATTTCTAGTATTGGGAGCTGGGGGGAAAGAGCAGGTTATGTGGATTTGCAGAGCACGGCATATTGTGCAGTGACTCCCCTTGCATTCACGGTCCGTCACTTTTTCCACCTTAAAGCCTTGCATTTAGGAGTCAGAGACTTGTCTGTGAAACTGCTCCTAACGGAGCTGTGGTGTACATCTCTCCATCAGAGAGGAGTCCATTTGCTTGCTCCACCTCCACCCACCAGATTTTGATTGCGTGGGGGCACTGCCAGGTCTGTTCTTCAGCTGCTGGTGATCAGGGACTCACTGCTGCACTGGGAGCACAGCCGTTACACAGGGGAGGTGGAGGTCTCCCACCTTCACACAAAATCTCTACCACTTCAGACAGAGTGCATATAAGCACCTTCAGGAAGGTTTTCTGCTCAGCTAAGGTATAACCTCTGCCTCCATGGAGGGGTAGACAGGCAGTGAAGATTGCCAGAAAAATGACTACTAGAGCTGCACGTAAAGCAACTGATGTTCCCAGACCTGCAGTGACCCTCCAAGGTGTAAGAGGGTGTAAATGGGGAGCCTGTGCTCCCCTGTGCACACACAGAGGGGAGTCTGGACCTCCAGCCTTGCTCAGCACCCAGGGCTTTGTCTGTAGTACTTTGGGAGGCAATGCAGAGGACCACCACCCTACGAACACTGGGAAAAATAATGCTGTAAATGTTGGTCCATCATCCCCCAGGGCTGACCAGCAAAGGCTTCACCCACCCAGAACAGCCTGAAAGTAACATTTTCCCTGCTTAGTGGGAAAAAAGGAAATAAAAAAGAAAACAGAAACCAGACAGGAGGAGAAAAACTCACACAGATTTAGTTAAGCCCTCTTCCCAGACTCCCAAAGCGTCTCACTATTTCATTTCTTCCTCTTCCTTTAAGAGCCACAACAATAAAACTCATGCCAATATTCATGTGATTTTTTGGTTCATAATCATTCATTTATGAAGAGTTGAGGAACAACAGTTTACCATAGGCTTTGTAAGAAAAAAACCCAGTGATTTATTCATTAATCCTAGGTAGAACCATCTAAGGTCTTTAAAATAACTAACTCTTTGTCTTGGCAGACTTCAGATGCCGCTTGGGAATTAGATATATATTTATGTATTTGATTTCTTCAGACTCTATGGAAATAGTATTTTTGTAAAAGCATGTTTGCCTTTGCCTAATTTTGTATGATAAAGGGCAAGAGAGACTTTGCTAACACAGTACATTAGGACATCCACTCTCAGGAGACTGCTTTTCCAGGTTTTCCTGCATTCAACTGTTTCACTCAGCACAGGACATTTGCAGTATTTATAAACATGAGTGTTAAGCCAACAGCAGGGGAGCTGGCAAAATCTCTCAGCCCATTCCAGCTGGAGGTGACTTTATCTAGTGGCATCTTTTCAAAAGGGGACTGTATATCAAGATGCAAATGACGGACATTTTCTGCAGTTACTGTGCCTCCTATTATGAGAGCAACTCGGGAGCCTAAAGTTCCTTTGTTTAGCAATCCCTTTCTGTACCACGTTTCCTAAAATGCCCAAGGTCACATTTTTCAAGTGCTCAGCACTCACAATTAAACCTGAGCTTCTCAGAAGAAACACATCTTCCGTTTGGGCACCTATGTAGTTGGCAGCTTCTCAAAAAGCGTCTGTACCCGGTAAACTGAGATCTCCCAGAAAATCATACCATTTACTGTGGTACCTAACGAGGGACTCAGTGCTTTAGAAAAGCCAGCCTTCCTCCACGTCTGCGTCACGGCAATTTGTCTTTATCCTGACACTCACAACTCCAGCTACGTCAAATGCAGCTCATTCTCCTCTCTTCTGAAGTGCTTCTCTCCTTTGTGTAAGGCACTCACCGGTGGTAACGTAATCTTCCCCCAATGCACCCAAGAGCACCAGTCATCAAACTCATCTAGCAGCAGCTTTATCGGGTTTCTAATCTGTCCTACATCTTGTTTGGTCCTTTTATGTAACCATATATGCAATACCTCGCTGGAAGGTAGTGGAAACTAAAGCGGAAAGCTACTGTTGCACGAAGTAACAGGAGAAGCTGATGTGAATTCATGATCTTCATTTTTTTATCTTTGTAAATAAATAGCATGTGACTCCCAAAGAGTGACATTTGTGCTTACTCTACCCTTAAAAAAACTGTTAACAGATGGTCTCCTATCCCACAGCAGAGACTTGGTGTTGACAGATAAAATGAAAGCATGATATTGGGAAAAAAAAAAAAAAAGAAAAACCCAAAATGGAGCCATTAACTGGCAAACTAGATATTTTTTTAAATGTTCTTAAGATGATGAGAGGGATGATGGTGGAGGTTCCTACCTGGAGCGTAACTGTGAGATTTTGTTCCATATTGAAGGAATTTAGTGGAACTCTCTCTGAGAAAATAAGCAACAGGAGAGCGGGAGTGGGAGGTTCTGGCAGCCAGGACCAGAATCTTGCTAAGGAGGTGGAAACAAGATGCACTAAGATAATGTCAGAGTTTACAAGTTCATAAATATGAAGGTCTGCAGCAGGGCTGATTTATCCAGCACCTAGCACTGCCAAATGTGCCTGAATACAAGGGACATAACGTAAGAGGTGATATGGACGACTACAGGAATTTTGTGGGACTTGTAGGAATTTTTTAAAGCAGTTTTCAAATAATTTTCTAAACCCCAGATGAAACATTAGTTTTCTCTTTTTGCATGTCTTATTCCTCAGAATTTCTACATCCTTGAACTTGCAAGATAAGTCTGTGAATTACTGGCCCTGGAAGAACAGTGCTGGGTGAATGTTTTTTCAGTGGAATCCGTTTCCATCAGGTAACACAGCTTAGCTGAAATCAAAATGTTTGGGGGAAACGTGTCACATTCAGGAAAACAAACTCTGGGAAAATGTCAAAATTGATAATTTCAACTTTATCTTTCCCTTTTAATAAAGCAAAAAGTTTCACTGTGACTTTCTCTAATTTTGTTTTGTCATTTATATTGGATATTAATTTTAACATTACAGTGGTTTTGACATTATTGAGAAAACAATTCATTATGAATGAAGTGAAATAACTCAGTGTTTCCAGATGATTTTTTACTTCCATTGCACCAGGAAATTTTGATGTTTTCTTCCAATTTGTAGTGAAAATAAATATAAATGTCAAAATTTCCTTTGGAATGGGATTTTCAGATTCTAACCAGCTCTAATCAACAACAAAGCCATCTGCCTTGTATTAATGACTTAGGGCAGTATGTAATGCTGCAGAACAGGGTGATATTCTACTGTTCAACATTGCTCAGGGAAGTCAATGGCATATGGCAAGTTTCTTGCTCCTAGTCGTCTAGGGAACTTTGAGCTAGCCATTTTTATTTTATTCTTCATGCTGTCTTGTCAAAATCATGGAATTCATCATTCAAACCCAAGATTTTCCTGAAAAAGTATGAGAAAACATCCTCCCAGTGACATATGGCACAGCCTACAGCCCCTACATCTGAAGGGAACTCGTAATTCCCAAATTACAGTGCAGAAAGCTACTTTCATTTTACAATGGTTTAAAATTGAGAATTCAAATAAAATATTTGTTCCTTGATAAATGTTTATTTTTGAACATTAATAGGAAGATAAATCTATTTGTTTTTAAAAGATAACTTCATCCAGACAAGTCATCATTTAAATTCTATTTGAGAAGTCATATTGACATGAAGGACTTCATCACCAACAAAATAAAATAACATTTTAACTCTGGTTTAAGACAATGTCTTTCTTATTTTTCTGAAAATCACTTCTCTGTCTTCACAGATACATTCTTCAGGCTGCAGGAAAACCACATAATTGCCCCTTAGCTGGTGCAGCGACCCAGGCTGCTTCCTTAGGTCAGCTATGGACCAGTGGTCAAGCACTTTGCTGTGCCCCCTAAAAAGGCTCCTGTAGACAAGAATGCAATTACCTTTGGCAATGATGGTGTCTCCTCTCTTTCCTAACAATTTGATGATTGCTCAAGCCACCTCAGGGTACCTGCTTCTCCCTGCTCTGTGTGGGCAGCGACCTGGCAGGGCTGGATCTCGGGGTGTACAGCAGGCATTAATGTGGAGATACTGCTCTCCCTTCCCTCTGAGCACCATTTGTGTGCTAACCTGACGGGAAACTTAGCCTGGGTGTCATCTATAAGGTTACTGGAAGAAGATTTTGGTTTGTATTCGTTTTGAAAGTCAGAATGACATCCCGTCCTGACAGCCCGCTGTGAAAAACACAGAGCCGTGCCTTATCCGACTGCTATTTCATGCATAACACAGTGTGCTGCCTGATTTTAGAAATTACTCAACAGGAATGAATTTGGGAGCTTGAACAACATGGTAAAGGTCGGTAAGCAAACTCCCTTAAGAGGCATAGAAAAACATTTTACAAATGAAGTGCAGAAATAATTTGCTGTGCTTCTCTGTCCATCTCTCTCACACACATATAAACAAATGCTTGCATAATCTTTATGTTCTTGCTATTACTTGGTATCAATAAGCAAACCCTTGCAGTTCTTAATATTAAGTATAGGCCGTAGCCACTCATCTAAACAACACTGTTCTACAAAGTAACCTGTGCAATGGCATATATGATAGAGTCATAATACAAACTGTAGTAAAAAAATAATAAATTGTTTGCAAGAAGTCAAGAAAAAATATTTACACATTCGCAGGATCACACAAACTGCACTGAGGAATACTATGTAAAAAACTAGGACTAGACTGAAAAATCTGAATTATCTGTTTGAAAACATTTCTGCCACCACTGAAAACTTTCCATAAATTCAGCTAAGATGAACTCCTCCACAAATGAATGGGTTAACAGCATTTCTGCCTTCACTATTAACATCCTCCAAGAAAGTAAACAAAATTCATCAGATAACTGTTTTCAGACAAACAAACTATTCTTTTCTCCTGTGAACAACAAACAAATTGTACTATTGTTGCAGAAGAGTGGAAGTGGCAGAACCAGAAAACTTCTTTCCAAAGCTAAACTTTAGGAAAACTAGATTTTATTCAACATGGAATAAAACACCACTTTTCACCACTTCCTAGTGACTGTAAATAAATAGAAATGTTGAGCCTATTACGGTTTTAGACCGGTTTACTTTTGCCTCTTTGCTGTTCTTAAGATGCCAGCTTCTCTGAGATTTCTTGTATGTGACTTTCAATACCTCTCCCCATTTTTCACTTCCTAGAACTTTTATTTATTGTGTTGTATAAAATTTTGTTCTTTCTTTGATGTTTTATTTGTCTTTTTTCCTTATCTCTTTCTTTTCAGTATTTCTTAGCTTGAACAAACACCATCTTTCTTACTTTTTCTGTTGAAAAAGCCCACGTCATATAATTTCTCCAAAATTTTTATCTATTTCCTCTGTGTTTCTGTTTCTAGTATTGGCATTTCCAAGTATTGGCATTTCCCACATACTGTGTTGAAACACTGTCCTAACGATGAAGTATATTATGACCGAAGCAGCACAGGACACCATCTACAGCTTAATCTCTGTATCTCTTTCTCAAATTAAATCATCCAAAAGAAGTAGGGAGAGAAGACTCATTCTGTATCTAATTCCTAGCAAATTATTACAGTTTTGTCCACCATACATTTGCCTTGCTGCTGTTGTCATAATAGTAGAGTATCAGTGCTGCTGTTATTAAGAGCAGTTTCTGAACTCTGAAGAGCATCATCACCAACATTTGAATAGAATTTCAGACTTTGATGGCCTTGTTACTTTTCCTGGGAAACAATCCTTTTCAGATGTGGAAACAATGCTTTTCAGATGTACTTTTCAGAAGGAATGGAAATTTGTATGAGTGTGTGAGATGCTGACTCTAATCAGAATTTTTTGCCTGTGGCTAATGTGAGATTCAGCAGTTACATGATGGCCAGTATTTCAGATCCGTTCAGTGATGTTTGCTTTTATGTAATCATAACCTCACCAATAGAGATCTCGTCATTCTGCAGAAACCTTAACCTCTTTCATTCTCATCATACCTTATAAAAATAAAGGCCTCGTACTCGAAATGTCTCCCTCTCACCGCTTGCTACATATAGCTTTTAAGATGTTCTTAAAATATCTTCAGCTGTCAGTTCTCTCTTCCACATCATCTTCACCAAGAAGTTCACCCAGCCCACTCCCTGGACGCTCCACGCTTCCTCTCACTTCATGCATCAAATATTTCCTAATTGTCTCCTCTGCTACCAATGTTATAAAAACCAGTGAAAATCCACTGCTCAGAAACAGGATGAACACTGAAGAATCAACCCACTGTTTGTAAAGTGCCATATAAAATTACCATACAAATCACTTATTCAATAATAAAAGCACATCCTGTTCCACCAAACATGTCTCATATCTTAATGTTCTCATGACTTCACTGGAAATTCACTTAAATCAGTGAGCAACACAGGGATCCTCCTCTGAATTGCCAAAGGAATCCTCCAAGAAAGATTAAGAAATTGATAACTATGCAAAGTATATAAAGAACTGTTTTTCTACTTGCTTTTTCTTTCTTACAAGAAGAATGTTCCCCAGGAGACTTACTGCTTTTTAATGAATGTTCATGGAAAGGGAGCCATTAATGAAGAAATAGTATATATTTCATTGCAAGGTGCTCTAAAGTGTATCACTCAGTTAAATTAAAATAAGGATGTTTTCACATTAGTCTCCACAGGATGATAAAACAGTCACTTATCAACAATTTACCACCCAGCACTTGGTAAGATTCATTTGATCTCAATCTAAATGAAAGATGTAGCTGTCATCGTATCGTGAACACAGTTCAAACCCACACATCGTTCATTCACTTGTGATCAGATGGGAACTGGTTTCAGTGATCTCATACTGATTTGTGAAGCCTCCTATCACCATATCTTGTCATTCCTCTGATTTTTAAAAGGTTGGCAGCAAAGTTGGCTTTGCAGTTGGGTTTCAGGCACTCAAAAAAATTAAAAAAATTTTAAAAAACCCTACACAACAAATCTGGGAGAAAGCCAGAATTTTCTTGGAAGTTTCCTTGATGAAGGAGTAGGAGTGGGATAGAGCAATATCCTTGATTTTGGCAGCAAACCTTTCTACTGGCAACTTCATTAAAAAGCCATTCCACTTTATGAGTTATCAGCAAAGAGCTGGCATTTCTGAGCGTGACTGATGGTCCTCCCTGTGCTGACAAAATTAGAAACATCAATAATTCTTAGATTAATTGCTTAGAAAATTTCCAAGAGGCAAACATTTCCTTATTTTTAGACCCTTGTTTTCTGCTGTAGTCAAAGCAGTAGAGACCAAAGTTCAACTACATGTACTTCACTTAAATGATGGGATCCCTGTACTCCGAGTTTCATATGTGCACAGAATTAAGTGTGCATCGGTGGGTAGGGAGGACCTTATGGTGAGCGCCCAGCTCCCAGTCCCTGAATAAATCCTAATTTATCTCACGGAGACCTGGAAGCAGTCTTCTCGCCCATGTATCTATGTATCTTTCCAAAGGAGCAAAGCACATGGACATAATAGGGCTTCTAACAGGGACTACTGGAGACCAGGAACATGAGTGCATGGAGGAGAATCCATGTCGCACAGTCTTGGCTCAGCCATAATGAACTTTTGCATGTGGTTAGCAAATGGTAAAAACCTCTTATATTGGACAAGAGGATCCACACGGGCAGTGATATGGTCTGCTGGAGTCCTGGCACAACAGTTGTTGTAGCCACCTAAAGCACAAGGCTGAAAGCTGGGGAGCTACTTAAGTCTCATCACTTTGTTTTTCCCTGTTGCTCAAGTAGGAAAAAGGTCTTTCCGAACAAGTTTCATATAGCCCTCTCCACCCATTGCTTAGATATGCATCGAGAAATTCAATAGTGAGTTTGCTTTCTGACTGGAGGTCTATGTTAGTGCTCCTGGAAAGCCCCACATGCTGCCCCTTAGCAAGGTACCAGCAGGTAGTCCTCAACAGCACGAAGCTTCACCCTCTTTTATACATTGAATGGATAGAAAAGGATAAATACTGCAGAACTGCATGAGAACAGTTAAAAACCACTGCTAAAAAGCTGTATTTGTGAATAAAGGTCTTCACAAATCTTTTATTTGACCACCTAATGAGGTAAAAATAAATGGACTCTCACAGGTACCTTAGTAGGTCGGACAAAGCAGTGGGTCCCAAGCTGAACACAGGAGAGAAACAGGTTGCCTGTAAGTTAATCATTGTTAATGCATTACGAACATGACAGAAAAGGGTAATTAGCACATTTGGAGCCGAGAGGGATATTAGTGGAGCTGGAGGTGGTCATTAACCTCCGTGGAGCGGGTGGTAGGCAGTTAGCACCTGAAAAGCGGCGGATTAGCAAAAGTGTGGTGAGAGATGTATTGCAGTGGGCCACAAACTGTGCCAAACCTGAGACCTTGTCCTGTATTAGACAAACCAAGCTTATTTTAAAGAGTTTATACAGGCATTCTCTTCAGGATCAGGACTGCAAGACCACTATTAGAGCAGCAATTTTACAAAAAGAACACTTTCCTAGTCGTGATTATATGTCTCCGTACTTCTCAGTTGTCCATGTGAGCTCATTCTGACTTGCAAGCCAGAATTTTCTTATGCAGTCTCATCTTTATTTTAAAAGAGGCAGATGAGGCATTAGAAGATCTGTATCATATCTGGTGACAAACATGCTTGGAACCCACTGATTTTTAAAACCCCGGGGGAGGTTGGCAAGGCCTGATTTCACCTGATGTTTCTTGGGACAATTGACTTCTGCTGATGAACCTGGTGAGGTTGGAGGCTACTTGAAGCTGAGTGGGAGACCGCAGGAAAAAACTTATTCCCAGGCGTGACTTCATTCCAGCCCAGGCTGTAATTCTTTAGTACTTTCTCCAAGTAGATTCCAAGATTACAGCCTTTAAAACTCCCCAATATATGCCAAAGGTACATTGTGCTTTCTCACAGTATATAATCTAATCTAATAAAAACATTATCTCCCCTAACAAATCTCTTGTACTCTTAAACCATCATGGTGACAACACCTATTTCACATTAGATGGATAGGTATATCCACACATGCATGTATTCACTTGTCTCATTCCTCATTGATGACAATGAAGCACAGCATGAAGAAATGGAGAAGGCAACTCCTGAATGCTGTAACAGGTCTAAACACAGACACCTCACAGCCAAGCGGATGCTCAGTTCTGCCATCATCTCCATCATCTTACGCTGAGCAGAGCATGTCCTGTCCAGCTCCCTTGTAATCATGAGCATGGACATCCTGGTAATTTACACATTTCACTTAGAAACTAATTTTGCTCTTCATTAAATAAATACTGGTCCTTTTAGGCACAGCTTTAAAGTGGGCTCAAAGTAAACAAGGATGCTCAGGAAAGATTAGGCAGCTTGGGTTTATCATTAAATTGTTTGTTCTTCAGAATACACGTGAGATGCTCAAAGAAAGCAGCCTCTGCATGTAGTAGCTGGACTGGAGAAATGATGAAAATAGCTACATTTTGGAGGACAAAAAAATCCTGCATTTGACAGAGGTTTGATACAATGCTAGGATGATTCTGTCTCCCATTTCTCAGCCATACTATATATATCTGCTGAATTACCAACATAATAATGGACACAGAGGTGAAAGAACAGTTTGTTTAAATTTGTATAATCTTACTGTATTACATATACACACATTATACGCAAAGCACAGACTGTTTTTTCCAATACTGCTGCCAGATCTAACACCCAAATTTAAGCAAAGAAAATAATTGATGCAAAGAGGGACAAAAATATCACCACTGAACTCAACAGTGTGTTGTTTCCTAAAAAATGCAACACATGAACTTTGAAAGTAGTCTCAAACAAAAAAGCATTATTCAGTTGATTTTTTTTTCTGCAGAAGTCTGTCTCAGCAGATTACCACTCTTGTCTCCATTGAATGGCCACTTGGGAAATCACATTTTCCATCTGGGAGCTCTGCAGCTCTTATATATTCCAAACCCATTCATTTACAAAGCTAGCTGCTAACAAAAGCATATTTAATTAAAATTTGACTGAAATATCTAGAATATCTCATTCACAGAGGAAATTATAGCTCCTTGATGAGATGATCTTCTAGAAATACACTGAGACCCCACCGAAAGGTGCATTTTAATCACCATGGACAAGGATGTCTGGGTGCATATTATTATTTCTGAGAAAAAACTCATAGATTGGATTGTGCAAAATAGGAAATTCTCCAGGTGTTTCTTGAGCTATTCACAGAGTGAATAGTAAAGGAAGTAAAGGAAGCAAAGTCGCACTTGATGGGACAGCAATGCTTGTAAGCCCCCTTGTATGCTCACACCTAGAAACACACAAACTATTGGAGGGGGAAAGCTGTGGTGCAACGCCAGGGAGGTTCCACCAATTTGCAAGTAAGGACTCCCTCTGCATTTGAGGAAGCACCAAATAAAAGGCTCCGGGGTGCGCAGCTTATGAATTATAAGTAAATTCCCCCCCTCCAAAGTGGTCTTCACAAAGAGATCCCACTCTTGAATTTCTGCAACTAGTTTCCAAGGGATGCCACAAAAAACGAAGCACAAAGGAAAGGCACATCTCACTGCATTGGTATATATGCTCTAATTATATGAAAAGAGGTGCAAGCTAGAAGAGTTGAGAGATGAAAGCAGAGGTCACTCAAATTTCAACTTGTCCAACTATTTGACTTTGAAAATTCACCTATAATATATGTATTTGTACATGTATGAACTATATATACACACATAATATAAATACATGTGTGTGCATGCACATATGTGTGTGTGTACGTGTATATATATAACATTAACTTAAATAATATAGAAAGATGGACACACATTCAAGAGGAGAAAACAAGAGACCCCCTGATAAGGTTACTGGGTAGGTTAGTGCAAACCAGGGTGGGGAGCAGGCTGCTGAGGTGGGATGCCAGACTGAGCTGTGAATGCTTTGAGGAGAGAGCCAAATGGGTCCTTCAGATCTGCTGGAGAGGACAGATCTGAGGTCAGCCATCGGAGCTGCTTTGCTCAAAACTGACGGCACCTCCATGTGACCCTGGTGCTGCAGGTCTGTTGAGCTGCTGCAGTGAGAGATGTGATCAGACATGCACGGAGTGTGAAGCAGATGTTGGAAGCCGGACATTTGCTTCTCTTCCGTGACTGCAAACTGAAAATGTGCTGTGAGTAAGGAATTGGCTAAAAATGTGCTGCCCACTGAATGGACTGTCTTCTCCTTCCTCTCCTGCTCCAGTGTGATTATGTTTCTGCTCTGTGTAGGTAACAGATTATTTCTGTCCTACACCATCTCAGCCAGGCTAGGTAGCATGGTATCAAGCTTTCACCAAGTTATTTAGGACAAGTCTGTAGCATTATATCAGAAGAAGAAAGAATCAGTTCCCAAAGCTCAAAGCTCAAGCCTTCTATCAGCTGAACTCACTGCCACCAGGGAAATGACACTACAGGTGAATGGGAAAAAATGGAGGGAAATGAGAGTTTTGGGTAGTGGATAGTATGCTGTAGGAATGAAATAATGAGAGGGGACCCATTTAATTACATAGATTGCATAGATAAAAGCAGGTTCTACAGCAGCAAAATGGATCGCTACTTAGCAAAACAATTGCATAGCCAAAAGTAAGGGCAAAAACATGACAGCCAACCTTCACACAGTCAAAAGAGAAGGGACTGTTGGGCAACCAGCCTGTTCCCCACCACGGCTGAGAGGCACGTCCGTTGTTGGTCAGATAACCCCCTGCCTGCCCAGAGGCAGCTGTTGGTGGAGATGCTGTAAGCACTGCCTAGTAGCAGGGATTGTGAGAAGCTGCTGTACACTGACCACATCTCCCATCGTGGGACTTGCTGCAGCCATTGACCCTGACCTAAACTCCCCTTTTTGGCATCTCTGTTTCCATTTGGGATTGCAGTAAGAATCCCATGGTGGATATCCCTCCACAGCCTCCACTCTGCTTTTGAGGGAAAAACAGCGCTGTCCTTTGCCCTGCTTTGCAAAAATCTTTAAATCAGTGTTCATCAGCATAATTGCTGCATAATTATGGTCAGCTTAGTACATGAATAGATTCAAGTTAGCAGCAGAACTAGCTAGAGCAAACTCTAACACCAAGAGGAGCTGGGCAACAATAGCAAGAACAACGAAATCTTGTAACTCATCAAAAGGTGATCAAAAGCTCCAAGTCAAGAAAATACCAAAGAGGGAGTTAAACAGCGTTGGACTAGAGCAACAGTGTCCGGAAGGGAATGGGAGAGCAGTCTGAATATGGAGAGCTGAATTCACATCTCAGGAGCCACTCCTCTAGGGCATTCACCTTCCCAGCACTTCAGTCCATCAGGGAGTTCTTTGGTGAAAAGCTCAGGCACAGAGCAACAAGACACAGAGCTGAGTGAATTTAGACACTGAAAGTAAGAGCGAGATGAGAAGTAGGGTCCCTCCACCCAAACATGCTCGACCCAGACAGCCAAAAGTCCCTGCTCAGCAGCCATTTGTCCCTGGAAGTGTGCAGACAACAGAGGTTGCCTTCTTACCACATTTCTCAGCATAAATCAAGTTACATAGCAGTCTCTGTAGGACTCAGCACCTACCTCATGCTTGATCTGTCTTATGGTCCAGTAACTAGTTTTTCCTTTGGCCTGAGAGAGTCTAGTTGGGAGCCGTGCAACAGGGAGCCAAGGCTCTCATGACATGCAGAGTCACCACCGTTTAGAGGCAAAACATTAAACTTAAGCAACTCTATATTTGGTTTTCTCTGCCCAGAAAGCCTTAATGAACAGATCTATACTGTGACACTTGTGGTGACATTGTCTAAGTAAAGAGGAACAGACTAAGAACAGTCCAGGAAAGACCTAGGGGACTGCCTGTGCTGCAATTCTGTTGACTGAGCAGTCTCCTGGGTAATTATTCTCTCTCTTCACAAACCAGAAGTGTCACAATGTGGTGGAGAGGAAGCTTCTTGCTAGGTCTCATGTTCTAATAAATGCCAGAGGTTTGTCCACACAGTGGGAAGGCTGAGAGTGTAGCTACAGCCACAACACCTGGGCAGCACACCAGGAGCTCCTCCAGGGCCTCTGATGGGGAAGTACAAACACATGGAGAGAGGGGCCATGGCTCAACAGTGCTTCTTTGGGTGGGAGCCAGAGGGTTTGCAGGACATACCCAGTCCTTTTGGGGCCGTTGGTAACCAGAATAAGGATTGGAATCTCCTGGTCTATTTTCTACAGCCTGGTTTTCACCTATGTCTGACTGCTGCTAGTACCAATCTAATATCAATTCTTTAAGAAGTAAATAAACTGCTTTCATCACCTCTACACAGAAGTTGTAGATGAAGTGGATGCTGGCATATATTAATTAACTTCTGCTATTTGTCTCTAGGAAAATGATAAACAATAAAAATTCTTTTTTTTTTACTGAAGACCCTTAAATAGTCAACTGTACCTTAGTGAATAGAATAAGAAGCATGTAATTAAACATCTGCTTTTTCACTCCTATTAATGACTGTAAAATAGTCAGAAAATTCTGAAGGTTGTGGCCATGGTAACAGACAGTAGCTTAGGAAAAAGGAAATATCTGCAGTTATAATTCAACATAAGGATTGCTCACCTCCTTCCCAGAGCTGGAAGTTTACGATCAAAGCCTTGATGTGTGTGCTGGCCCCTCTATTATGATTTCTTCCTATGGACACGGCACATTTATTGTGAGAAACTACCATTTATAAGAACATGGTGTGGCTGAAGTGCTACATTCACTCTTATTTGAAGGAAGAAAACCTGCTCTTTTTTTGGCAATGGGCTGGAGCAACTGCTGGTACATGCTTTTGTGGAAAATAACAATGTAGAGTGGTGGAATTTGGCCAGATCTTCCCCTAACACACAGCTGCCGATGGGGCTGTGGCTTGAATAGTCCACTCCCCCTTGTATCTGCAGCTCCTCAGGCACATCCAAGTGGATAAGAAAGTGGTCATCACTCAAATGAAGCCCAACAAAATAAAAATCACAGCAGAGAGGGGCAGGACAAGCTGAGACAGAGGTGTTGGTGGATAGTGTGGACGTGCTGTGCATGGAGCTGATAACCAGCTCCAGGAGCTGTGCAGGATGACTGGAACCACTTGCACCAAGGGCCGGCAGTGAAGGAAAGGGCTTCCCTCAGTGCAGTGTTTTATGCACCGATGTGACAGCTCATTCGAACAGGAGCTTGCAAGCAGTATGTACATTGGCCAAGGAGTCCAGGAAAAAAGTGCTTTTCCACCCAACTGGCTAATATCAGCTTTTGTTCATAAAAAAATCGCAAACGCTGCTCTTAGAAATGTGCACAGGGGGAAATGCCTGGTGGATCTGAAAACAAGCAGGCAAAGGAAGGGCTGGGGAGCTGGTCCTGGTAAGCCCTGCTGAAACCACTGATGGATATTTTTGAAGGCTTCCTGAAAACCTTGTCTGAAGTCCCCATGCAGTACTGGGGTGACCCCAGCTGCTGGCTGGAGGCCAGTTGTGAAGCTGCTGAAGGTAGATAGGTTACAGCACCTTTCTGTACAGGCAACAATAATGGACAGGGTGGGAGTGCCTGAAAACTTTACACTTTTTGTGTGGTTTCCCTTTGAACTGCAGTGCACCGCAAGCACTCAAACAGCACAAACAGCACTAATTTATTTGGATATTGGTAATACAGAAGCAATGTGCATTTTTTCTTGGGGAGGAGTGTATGTGTGTCCAAGCTAATAAGATGCCACCATCACCTTGCTGCAGGTGCTTTTAGCACACTGGAGCATCGTACATTTGGGCCTTCATAAAGAAAGACAACATAACCAATACAAGATTTTCTTTTAGTCCTGATCAATTATTTAAAATGTTGTTAAACTAGCACATACTGAGCACATTGCTAGAGCCTGCAATGTAAATACTGCCTTTTCAAATATGAAGACACGCAAATGCTTGGAAAAGTTTGATGTAGCTTGCAAACCCCCCTAGCATGGCCAAGAGAAATAAAGCTACTGCCACCAACATTACATGGGTTTCATGCCTGTGGTTTCTAACAATGCCACCCTTGCAGCCTGGCCAGATGAGAAATTTAATTCAGTTAAGTTGCACAGGAAACCCTGGTCCCACTAGCAATGCGAGGCAACTCAAGCATGAGTGAAAATCAGTGACCTGTTTAAGGCTTGTGGTGCCCTGGGGGTTCAGGGGGCACAGAACACCTGACTGCCTCTTTGCACAGCTGCCCCATCCACACGCGGCCACCTCTTTGCCTAGGTCTTGGCCACACCGTGGTAGAGCCATTCCCATCTCTGAGGCTGCGGAGATGGACAAGTTCAGCAGTTCCTCTGCTGAGACCCGAGCTGCCATCCAGCTTGAAACACCCAGCTCTTGGGGTTTCCTTACTGGCTGCAACATCTATCCCTAAATTGTTGCCACAGGAGGCCTGGAGGTATTGAGCAATCCCCAGACACCATCTGACCTTGTGCAATGCCCAATGCGTTCATCCATCCTTCACCCTGAAACACGTACAAAGCCTCAAGGTGTCTGCCCAGCATCGCCGTGTCACAGGCTGCTCTCTTCTTGCTGCTGGGCTGCAATAGCCTGTGGGAATCAGCATCTCCTGTGCCACCAGTAGTCAGAAGCTATCCCAATTTACAGAGCAGTAGGAGGTCCAGGGGCTGGGCTAAAGGAGCAGTGCTCCCAGCTATCCCAAATTTATGGGGAGAGGAGGACGGTCAGAAACCGCTGCAGAAGTGGGGAGAGAGGGTGCAAGGGAAAGAAAGTCTTCTCCTGATGCAGGACAGCACTCCTATATTTGTTCTAAGGGCTTCTCCAAGTGCTGTTTTATATGACCTCTCACGTGAGCTGCGAAGAGTGACAACAGATGCTGGTATCCAGAGGGAGGGGAGTTTTAGTGCTGCTCTAGTTCCTTCTCCGGAAGATTTGCTTTGGGAGGAAGAGGTCAGAGGTGCGGAGCAGCTACCTGAGGGAGGGCTTTCTTGCCTGCTCCTCTGAAGCGTTGGAAATCGAATAGAGTGTGCCATGAAGCCTCACTTCACTGGAGCTTTTATCTTTTAAAATTAGGTTAGCAAATTTATTGCTACAGTAGCTTAATCTCAGAGTGCATTATCTGTACCCATGATAGACTGGAATATGAACTAATTCTGTCAATAAAATGACCGCCCGCCTCTCAATTGCCACATATGGGGAATTCAGTCTTCCCTTTGAGATGCTAAGCAGCAGCAAGCTGGTGGAGTCCTCTCCCTATGCTTTTGGTTAGGATGCTTCCTACATTCAAGTTTTCTCAGCAACAGACGATGCTCCAGGAGGGGAGAGGGAGAGGAGAGGGAGAGGAGAGGAGAGGAGAGGAGAGGAGAGGAGAGGAGAGGAGAGGGAAGGGAGAAATCTGGCCTCAGGCACCTGGCTGCAGGCTGTGACTCTGCACCTGCATTGGCTCAGGGTCTGCAACTCCCAAGGATGTCTCTGAATGATACCATGAGCTCTGTATGCACTGGGGACCCAGCTGCCTGGCTCTGCCCATCTTCAGCCTGTGTCCTGTATTGACAGGAGAGGCAGAGACCAGAAAAAGTGACCCCTCTGCTGGGTTCAGGTCAGCAGGGAGCTTCCTTGGTGGAAGGGTTCTTCTGCTGGAAATTCACAGGCAGAGCTCCCGGTGCTGCCTGAACAGAGCAAAGGATCTGGACAGGGTCAGAGCATGCGTGAAGGTACACGCTAAATGCTCTGAATCTAGAAAAAAACTTTATCAAGTTACATCCTCCGACAGCAGCTCAGGAGGTGGTTGTTTTAATATCAAACTCTCCACAATACTTACCTACCGAAAGCAGGGGGCACCTGACCATGGATTCAGGCACCTAAATTTAGCTGTTTCCATACAAGCTATGAAAATCTAGTCAATATCATTTCTGGATTCTAAAGAGTGACTGAGGAAACTCCAAATTCATGGGCTGTTTCCAGGAAGAAACAGAAATACTGGGGGGTAGTTTCACAAAACTGCTTGAGGAGAACACAGTCTCAGTTTGCTCAACATCCAATATCAAATTGGATGATATCATTTGTTGTTGTTGTAGAGCTCCTTCATTTTAGCAAAAAGAGCTTGAAAACACAACCTCATGCCAAATTAAAGCCTTTTCTGCCCTATTGCTCAACAGACAAATCCTCAAATCAATTATTTTTAGAGCTGCAGCCTAGATACCTGTCCATCAAGCGAGTAAGATCACCTGAAGTGCCATGGGAGTATCTGGTCCTTGGCTTTACAACATCTCAGATGTAGGCACCAGGTGAAGGCTTGTCAGCCAATCTTCAATATGTAAAGATGAAAGCTGATTCTTCCGATTGGAGAATGCTCTAATGTTAATAAAAAAAAGCTAAATTATAATGCAGGAAACAAGCTTAACTAGACTGATTTGATATTTCTGAAGGCTTTTTCCTCTTCTTTTTAAGGGGAGAATCATTCAGTTTCCATTCATACAACCCATTCAGAAGAACTAACTGGTAACACTTAGAGGTATCCAAACCCTGAACTGTTCAAGGGAAGGAGGGCAAGGACTGCTTTTCCTGTGGTCAAAAGGGCAGCCAAATATTCAGTAATTTCTCCTCGCTTGCTTTATTTAAGCCTAAAAGAGGAGTAGCTTCATTCTCTGCTTTGTGGAATGTCACCACCAACTCCTCCAAAAGTCTCTAAACTCATTGGCACAAAGAAGAAAAGAAGACAGTCAGATCTTTGTGAGGAATCAAAGGGAGATGTTGGGGGAGAAGTCTTGCAGTCTTAATTGAAGAACTAGCAGGAATGTTGTTTTAGGACTACAAGATATTTATAGTCTCACCCATTTTGAACGTAGAGGGTACAAATATCATTTTTGCTATTCCTCTGCAGGCCAAGATCTGAGGAACACAGGACAGAGCACAAAAGAATTTTCACCCCATTCCAAATTCCCATAAAAAAAGTGTACTAAGCCTGAATAATGACTTTAGTCATTTGAATCATGAATTTGGCTTCATAACTCTTTGGGAGTTTTGCATAGCAAAACACGTCTGCTAACACCCTGACTTGAGCACCACAATTGGCAAGTCCTGCTGAAGAGAGATCTCAGACTGAAGTTGTAGAAATGTTAGAGGTTAGAACTGAAGTTTCTTGGCAGAACTGACCTTATATGGGAACCCCGTAGAAAGTCTGCTTGCACTGGTTTTCAAACCAGCGCAAAAGCTTCTGTTTCTTTTAGATATATAGGTGTATATACAAAGGTTAATTCAAAGCCACTTAGGTAAAATCAAAGTAAATCGTTCCTGCTGGAGGATGTTCTGGACAGAGTCAAACAGATGTTTCCTCTTTAAGGATCATGGGTTGAAATTAAAGGGGAAATCTCAGGTGGAAGATGGTTACAATAGGGTTCTTCAAAGATGAGTCTTGGCATGGATCTTGTTTAACGTTTTCATTGATAACCATGATGCATAATCTCAAAGCAGTGCAGTTCCTGACAACACCAAGGTGGGAGGCACTGTCAGCTGGACAGCCAGTATACCACACAAGAGGAATGGGATGATTTTAGGACTGGAATAGTGCAATGAGATGAAATTTGTAATTACAAAGAGCAGTTTCTGAGGGACCAGTAGGAAAAATTGAATAGGAAGAATAGGAAGCTTTTAACTAGAAATGATGGAGTGGAACGAGGAGCTGATCTTAAGTGGCCGTAAGATAACTGAAAAACACCGATATGATGTGACCTGCAGGCACCAAATGATGCTTCCTACAAAATCTGCTGAGGTTGATCTGGTGAGTTGGGGAAGGGGGAAGACCGATGTTATTAATGAAAACATGGGAGGTTGTACAAGGGTTTGGAGATACGAGGCCTCACCTGGATGGCTGTAGTACCTGGCCAGGAAAGTATGCTCAGAAAGAGGGATTTTAGCCTGTAGTGGCTGGAGAACAGGGCTGTTAAGCCAAATAAGGGAATGGAAAGCCTGTGCTCTCAGAGGAGACCAGAGGCACTCGGCTGTTTAGCCCAGCTAAAGAAAGGCCAAGAGGGGATATGGTTGTAGTCTATAAATACATCAGAGGGGGTAAACACTAGGGAAGGAGAAAAACTATTTAAACTGAAGGACAATGCTGGCGCAAGAACAAATGGGTATAAACTAGCCATGAATAAGTTTTGGCTGGGAATGAGAAGCAAATCTTTAACCACTGGAGCAGTGAAGTCTGTGGAACAGCCTTCTCCCAAAGATCACAAGACAAATGGTGTAGCTTGTGTAAAATTGGAGCTTGAAAAGTCCACAAATAGTGTCTATATGACACAGATACCTGCAGAGGACTGGATGAGTCAGGAGGTCCTCTCCTGTCCTGCCTTCCTCTGGAAGAGAAATGGCATCCTAAAAACCAAGTGCCCTTCTTCCAGTGGGCAGAGTCTTTCTGGCACAAAAGATCACCAAGGCAGTGATGTTAAGTAAATGTTTATGATATCTCTGTCTTCCTCTGCAGTATGTAGTCTCCTATGGCTGCACAGCAGTAGTGCAGAGCTGCAGGAACGTGAGCAGAGGGTTACACAAGCAGACGAGTGAGTCTCCGGCAGCAGCAGACAGGTCAAGAGAGCCAGCCAGCTCTGTCAATTGGATCTGTGATACGATTATTGCAAAAAAATTAATTTAAATTAAGATTTACAAATAACCTCAATAAAATTCACAGCTGGTTGGGCTTAACCTTGGAGTCAAGAGGGTTAGCAGAATATGTTGTCCAGATCTGTGAAATAGTAAGTTTTGTATTTTCTTTGAAAGCCAATCACATGCCCAGTTTGTATTCAGTATCGATGGAGCAGTATTGATTCATGCGTTCTACAAAGTTTTTCTTCCTAAAGTGATCCCTTTCTCTCCTGTGGGGAACACATTGATACCACACAGCTTTTTCATCTGAAGACCTCTGGCCCCTTTACAAAGATTACTGGGTGACAGCTGCCTTTCAGTGTTGATTGAACTGATGCACAGGAAGAGGGAGGAAAGGATCTTCTAAAACATCTGCATAGCTCTTCATATCGGCTGGTCTGGTGCTGCTGCCCCAGCTGGGGTCAGTTTTCAAGGTTCTTGGATCAGCAGGGACCCACAGGGAGACCAGCATGGGACAGACCCTTATCAGATGGGGCTGCTCCCATGGTCACGGTGCACGGGTGCTGCTCCATGGCTCAGGCTGTGCATTTCCGCATCCCTGCGCTCCCAATCCCGCATCCCCAGAATTACATCACCTATCTCTCCGCCTCTGGGCCTCCTTATTTCCTCTTTAGCCTCAGCACACCCGTTCCTCCACAGGGAGAGAAATGACCGTCAGATATTCATGGCTGGAAAGTATTTAATGTAACGAAATAACATAATATTCACCCTTGGATGTGTCTTCTCTGTGTTTCAAATATTATAAGTGACAGCTTTAAGGAGGGCTGCTCTTGCAGCAAGTAACACAGATGTTTTGGACGCTGCAGGCTACAGGAGATGTTTGATTCTGCTGTTTAGCTAACAGGCACTTATATGTAAAAAGTCAAGTTGTTAACCTGTATGAAAGCTGTCAACTCTCCGCTTAATGGGGAAGAACACAAGTGGAAAGGAACTGTCGCATTAGGACACCATCTTGGACTGAGTTTTCTCTTTTCCTCCTCTGTCCAGGATTTGAAATAGCAATAAAGTACAAAACAGAAGTGAATGACACCACACTTCACTTTGTAAAACAAAAACTAACCAGGCATAGGTCTGCAAGCAGAGAGGAACACCACAGTCCTCTGCCATCTGATGGGCTTCCAGAAGGCAGCACCCAGAGAGTGAAACTGTTTTGAGATGAGACAGGGAGACCAACAGTCCTTTCTCTGAACTCTCTGCCCACATTTTGGCTACCTCATGAGTTTCCCTAGGGCAGGAAAAAATAGCTGAGAACAGATACCACAGTACCTAAGAAACTCATCTGATGCCAATTTCTCTTGGGGGCTGCGTAATATAGTTAACCACTGCTCCTATTAGAAACACCAAACCTAATTATTTTATGTAACTGCATTAGATGGAGAAGGCGCATGTTGCTAATATTTGCTTAGTGGGAACCTAGTGTAGATCTTCCTTTTGTCCACTTATAATTAAAATTATCTTCTTTGTATATTAGATTCAGTGGCTTATAATGAAATGCAATAAAGATTCCTGGAGTAAATCACATTTTTCTTAATATGTTTAAACAATTTTATGGAGTCTTTTATCGATTGGAGAAGCAGTTTCAGGAATAATGTGCTTAAACAGACATGACAAACCATCCAATTACCCAGCACTTCTCAAGACTAATGCCTGAAGTAACGAGCATGTCACACAACGGTGCCGCCTCCATTTGTGCCAGGAGCCCGAGAGGCAGCCATCGTAAGGCTTTTCAACTGCTGGGGTGGGACATTTCAGAAATGGCTGGGGGAAAAGACTTTCACTGTATTGTCTGCGTGGACTGTGAAAACTTCATCAAAATTACCCACCAGCAGAATTAGACCACTAACTTTAAGCAGTAAGGAATAGGGAGTTATGTTCAGTTGAGCAGTGGCAATTTGGACAATGCTGCTTCTTCAGTGGAAAGATTGAAGCAAAATGCAAAATATGATGCAGAACAACCAATGCAAACACTGATGAGACACGCAAACGGTTGAATAGGCTTTTATTACCAGATGAAACAACTGTGCTTGGAAAGGAGCACATTTTGGTTAAAAAATGAACAGTGTCAAGGAATTGTACATTAGAGCCAGCTGCTTAGTGGAATTAGAAATTTAAGAAAGCTTTTGCTTTTATCTGATGATGCAGAGAAGAAAAACTTGTGTTCAGTTTTGTGAAAGAAATATTTCCTGCTGTTGAGCTTTCCTTTAGAAAGACATATTTCTGTTTCACTAGTGAGAGCAGTCGTGTAGCTATAAATGCACAGCAGGCTGTGCAGGACAGACCTTTAATTATACCTACCCCTCCATCAGTTCACCGGGAGACAATTGCTCAAGGCTAATAAGGATTAAAACATATTCAATGACTCTGAAAAAATGCCTTAATGCGAGTCTTCCTAAATTCTCTGTATTATTTGGAGCAACCTCTGTTTGCAAGTGAAAGGGGAAAACTTTGCGCTTTCACACAGTCATGCCCATCTCCTGCTTTACTAAAACCAGGGGTCCTGCTTCACCAAACCTCACCATTCAAAGCAGCCCAGCCAATATCCTGGTGCTCTGCAGGGCTTTGAAGTAAAGCGGCAATGGCTTCCATGATAGGACCTGCCAGGACATCATAGTTGTGGTCATGTGGTCATGTTCATGTGACTGGGATGGCCACTGACATTAAATGGTTTGCTTGGGGTTACAAGTGAGACCATGGAGGGGTTTAAATAAAGACCCCAGCCTGAAAGGTGCCAGCATGACAGATTTTGACTTCTACCAAGTGGCATAACCCACCTCTGCTCAGCATCTCATAAACAAACTGCATTTCCAGCATGCAGCAAGGTCAAGGTTTAGTCCCGTCCCACCGGCCACGTGGCTGACGATGTCCCCAGGGACAGCAGGAGGCTGCTGCCACAGAACAGGGCACGGGCAGCGGATCTGACTGGGAAATCGAGGGAAAGTGGAAAACACTCCATGTCTAACAGAGGAAGTAATAGAAACAATTGAACATGCTTGAAAAGCTGCAGGCAAGGAGAAAGGTAAATGCTCCCTTAGCTCTCTGAACCCCACTGACATTATGCTCCAAGGCCAAAAATGTACAGGTTGAATTCAACAAAACCCAGAAACACCGGTAGAAAACTGCAATCAGAAATCTCCTTTGCTTTTTACCTCTTTCAAGCCCGAAGTCTTACAAAAAAAGAGCACCTGGACGTCACTTCCCTCTTGGGGAGTGAAATACAAAATACCTGCCAGCGCTGGTGGCAGAGGCAGTGCTTCATCAGAAAACAGATTTTAGGCACAGTACAGCATTGGAAAAGTGGATTATGTTGGTCTCTCATTGCGAGGGTTAATCATGTAATAATATATACATAATAATAATCTGCCAACTGGTTAACAATTTACTCATTCTGGAGAAATCATGAAGCAGAAAGGGTGTAGCACTGGATGCCCACCTCTGCAGTTTCCACATCTTTAAAATAAAGGGCTTGTAAACTAGAAAATGTGTAGTAGTGAACGAGGCAGAATGAAGTGTGTGTACTAAGGAACAACATGAAATCAGCACCAAACCCACACCACGGGGAAAAGAAACCTCTGGACAGAGCCAGGTCAGCACTGTACGTGAGAATGCCCCTCTGTACAGACAGCTGTTTCTCTATAGACTAAAGGTTTTTCTTTATCCTTCCTTCTAGCTGCGATCCTCACTTCCTTCGCTCTGGTCCCATTAAAAACCCACTGCTTTGTTCGACAGACTGGAGCTGCCAGCCTTTTTGTCGTGCTTCAATGGGCTGGTTTCCTGCTGGTGGCCACGGTGAGAGCTCGCAGCTCATGAGCTCACCCCAGCCCTGGGCTTCAGAAAAACTGCTTTTCTGGTTTTTTAAGTTTTTTTTTTTTCCCCCAAGGATTCCTGCCTAGTTATGCATAATGACATTTTCCACATCACCTGGGACTACAAAGCAAATGCATCCGGGTGCATCCCTCAGCACGGGGGCCAACCGGCCACAGAAATTCCCTCATCCATGCTATTGAACTTTGCACCCTCCTGAATAGTGACCATCTGCCCCGTGGGATGGGCACAGGCTACGTCCCAGACTGGGCTTGGGCACCAGCTGGGAGGGTATGAATTGGCTGTGAGGAAAAGAGGGATAGGGACCGTTCTGGACAGAGAGCTGTTTCCATGGCTGAGCTGTGGTGCCGGGGATGCTCCCTGTTTCAGGTGGTACAGACACAGGCAGTGGCTGTAGTACAGACACAGCCATTACAGCTGGAAAACGGGTAACTTGTCACCTACTTGAAAGCTAATGTTAAGAAATGTGAAGGCTTGGGGGAAGCAAGCTTTTTCTGCTGGGAAATGGGTACTGAGAGGGGATTATGAAGTAAACCCAGGGTCCAAATCATTTGGGACAGGCTCTGCAAGCAGCCCTGGGCTCTGTGGTGGGCTTGCTGGGGCTCTGAAGGGGCTTCAAGGCACTTGCAGACCAAGGAGCCAGACCAAGGAGCCCACCGGTGAGCACAGAGGAAAAACGGCCGGTGGGAAGGACTAGGGGAGGTGGGAATGGTGGGGTGGGCAGTGGCCGCCCCGGCTGGGGAGGAGGACGCAAGGGGGACAGGTTCTGCCTGATGCTGGTGCTCTCTGGTGATACAAGCAGGCAGGAGCCAGGGCATCTCCATCACATCTCTGCACCCCGGCTCCTGCCTGATTTTGGCAGCCCTCTGCTGACAGCAACACAGAGCCGAGAGCCTTGCTCCCACACTGCGTGTATGTGGGTCCTGCTCTCCACTGCAATGGACACCTCCCCTTCACACATGTGCCAGTGGCACTCCTGAATGCCAGCCTTAGTGGGGCTCAGCCCTTATGTCCCCAAATACCAGCCTCGGGAGGCTTGACTCTTGCACCCCAAATGCCAGCCCTGGCAGGCTCAGCCTCTGCTCGCACTGAGCAAGCCTGTGGCTGGGGTCCTTCCAGACCCCAAACCAGAGCGAGGGCTGTGGCACAGCTGGTCCAGCTCCCCAGCACCCCGTATTTAGCAGCAGCATTTGTCCGAGCGGTGGGTGACTCATCTGGGTCTGGCCACCTCCTCGCACGGTGCCTTTCACTATGACTCTGGGGATTTCCACCGAGAGGTGGGTGCTTCTGCCTCCAGTGGAGCAGAGCTGGGGGGTCCTGTGTGCCAAAGCCCCCACACGCAGCAGGGTGCAGCTGCTCTCCATCCCCCTGGCAGGGCCACAGGAGGGCTGGCTGATCTCCAGCAAGGGCAGCAAGGGTGGGATGCTCCTCTCCTCCTGCTCAGTGCTCAGGCAGCCAGCCGCCGTGAAGGTGAACCACTGGGACGCTCAGCAGCAAGCTGCTGCTGTCAACGTTTAATTTTTAATTCCTCTCAGAGCTTCTTTTCCACCCCATCCCCCCCGCCATATCCCCAGGGGAAGGCTGCCAGCACCCGCTTCTGGAGCTCCTGGTGTTTGGCTGCATGCCTGACCATGAGGGAGGAGAGAGGGGTGTCCCCGGCCAGCCCTGGTGGGTGCTGTCTGGAGCCCCTCCAGAGCGGCTGCTTTCCTGGGTCAGCTTTCAGGGATGGGACACCCAAAGCACCCCGGGTCCCAGCTCAGTGGGATCTGCCTGCATCACTGGTCCTGGAGCCAGGCTCTCTCGGGCTTATTTTCCCAAAGGCTTCCCCTCCTCCTTCAAAGCAGCATCCACCAGCAAGGGATGCTTTTGGTCAGGTTGGGCTATGAAGACATTGGATGGCAGGAGCACACCACCTGCCAGGGCACCTTCCCACTGTGCTGGCTACAAGCACGTCCCTTGTGTAGCTGGAAGCCATTCGGATGTGTTCAGGCTTCCCCTTTGAAAGAAGAATAATAAATGTTTCTCTACAAAGACAGCTGCAAGCTACGTAAACCCAAATCTTGCGCCCCTGAGAAGCACCCCTGAGAGCTGTCAGGAAGGAATTGCCAGGCTCACCACCCAGGAGGCAAAATTGCCTGAAATACTGGGAATTGCCACCTGCCTGGTAGTTGCCAGGAGCATGGGAGGGCGGCTGGGAGCCCGCGGGCGCAGGCAGAGGGGAGCGTGCAGCTGTGCGGCCGGGATGCACATCCCTCCCCTCCCGCCCCGGCCATTCCCCTGCCGAAAAAAGGTTATTTTGGGAAAGAAATGAATAATGGGAACAGCACTGAAAAAGCGCGGGGAATTCAGCAAACAAAAGAAAAGCTGCTATTTTCGAAAATGCCTCAAACTGGTGACCGTGGCTTGTTTTAACCCCTTCTCTCCCAGCTGCCTCTTCACCGCCCTGTGCAGAGCACCGTCTCCAGGCACCGCGGGAGCCGTGGGCAGGAACAGTGTGTTTTACTACAGGCTCCCAGAATGGGAGTGACACCACAGTGAGTTAATAACTAACGCATGGTGAACTAATAGCGAAATACACTTCAATTTTTAATCAGACACTTTGAATGAAGTGAAGTAGGGTGCTCTGCAAGGGTCCCAGTGTTTGATGAAAAGAGCAAAAATCAGGCAAGCAGTCACCCTACCAGCTCTTCTGTCGCCTTTTGTCATCTCTGAAAGAATTGTGCTTTTCTGATGGGGGCACAGCAAGCACTACATGGACGTGGTGAGTGGGGGCTCTAGCCCTGCAGAGCAGCTGGCTGCGGGGGGTTCACAGAGAAAAGGCCATCACTGCTGCACAAAAAGAAACTGAATCTCCCAAGGCTGCAGATACAGGTAAACATTCTAAACCTGTTTTCACCAAGACCCCCACACAGCTGGCGTGGAGCATGTTATACTGCTATTTCATCAGCTGTCATTTACCCTTGCTACTAATGTGGCCAGGTTTGCAAAATCTCTTTGCAGCCCTGGTCAGGGCTGGCAGGGCTCTGCTGCCTGCAGCATCCTGCGCCGAGGGAAGGCACAGATGACATCTGGGCAACTGCCGCCGCCAGCTCCACGGGTCCTCCTGACAAAAGGGACTGGCCACCTGCCCACATGGGCTAAAACCTAGCAGAGGAGAGGCAAAATAGGGAATAAATGTGGTGGAACCTCTGCCCTGATGATGCTGGAGGAAGAACAGCTAAGGTCTCAGCTCATGTTTTCAGTTCCTAAGGTGACACTGCCCTGGCATGAGCTGCTCCGTGTGTCGGATGGGACTCCCATGGATGCCACAGACCCAGCAGCAGAGATGGGGGCTGCTCTCTTACAGGCAATCTCATTTCTAAATTTTCCAGAAAAAAAGCACTTTTTGTTTCAAGGAGAAGACTCCAAACGCTGCTCCCTGGATTTTCCCTTCCAGGAGAAGCATGAAGAAATAGAAACCTATATTTTGTTCAGAAATACAGGAGTTCCTCTTTCGACTGCCCTTGACCTTCCCAGCACTTCTGCCTTTCACTGAGCTCCGCTTCTCAGCTTCTACCTTAACGGACACAAATGAGAGTTCCTTGCAGGAGTCACTCAGCTCCCACATCAGGCTCTGACAGCAGAGGTAAAGCAAAATGTAGATGGTCTTTCTGCAGAAATGCCCACTACCTTCTTCAAGAAGGTGGCTCTTAAATAACTCCGTGACTGAATAGTCCCACACAGACCTCAGAGCTGTAAGTGGTTGAACATCGTGTGCCGTCAAACATTACATGCCTTGCAACTCACGTTGGGGATTTTGATTTAGGAAACTCTGCAACATGGCAAGGAAGAACTGAAAATTCTGATAATGTTCTCAATTTTTAGCAGTAAAGTAACTGAAAGTGAAGAGTGAAGTGAAATAATTGAAAGTGAAATGCGCGTGCTGTGTCAAATCAGCAATAATAAAGCAAGAAGAGACTGTGGTTAGACTGAAAGATTTATCCTTGGCCAGCCATAATTTTACACTCTTCTCATTCACATAAGCCTGTGAAATAAGCCTATAAAAATGCAGGCTACCCTTCATATGAGACTGTTCTAGTTGGGTCAGAATGACTTTATATGAAAAATCTCACGCAAGATAAACAGCTATGAATAGGACACTTGACAGACAGGTCCAGAGGACAACAGACAGTGTTTCTGCTGAGATATAATTGCTCTAATTGGACCAGGGCTTGCTAAAATGGTAAAGTTAAAGAGGACTCTGCAATCATGCTGCCATTCTGCACAAAAGAATAGTGTTGTGATAGAAAGCATATAGCAGTTGTGGAAATAATCAACGGCTTTGTGTTCGCTTCCCCCTGGCATCTTGGATTGGCCATTAGGAGCATGCACACAACATGAGCAGAATATTTTCTTTAGAGTTAAAGGTTCTCGGGGCTGAATTGCTTAATGGCTGAAGTCTCTTTGAGTGTTATTCAGCTGAAGTTAGACACTTCAAATGAGCTGGATCCATTGTGTTTCTGCAGTCCTGGAGAAAACGCAGAAAGGCCATGTGAGGCATAATCAGGGAATCTGCTCGCTCCAGGAGTGAGGGAATTTTTTGAGGAAAGAAGGTAACTTTGACCTCCTTCAGCTTTAACTTGTCTTCTCTGGAGCGAAAGCCTGTAAACTACCTGATCTGCTCGTCTAATAAAACCTCCCTACACGTAATCTTGGGTCTCTCCAAAACCTAATCTCTTCTATAATAGGAAATCAAGCATGAAGACTTTAAAGACAAAATCTTTGTTCTCCAGTAGCATGTATTGTGCAAGGGTTGACTGCGCGGTGTTTCTCCAGCCCTATTTTGAAGGCAGCATCCAGCAGAGACAGCAGCCCTTTTAGCCACCGCCACATCAGACGGCAGCAGAATGACAGAGGGACAGTGTTTTCCTTTCCTGACTCCCTCAAGCAGCTCCGTTTCACAAGAGGTTTGGCTGGCCCATACAGCAGACAACCTGTGACACTGGGCAATGCTACCAGAGGTCCCTCTGGGGCAAACGCAGTGATGTCCCCTGAATAGCCAAGAAGTGGCAAGCCCACCCCTGGCCTCATCCCTCTCTCTCCTGGTCACTTAGTCCTGCCCAGGGCTCTCCTTTCCCCACGTGGCACGACTTGCCCCATGGTCCTCCTTGCCCCTGCTCCTGAGCTCCCATCTGGCCCACTTCTGAGCCCCTATTCTCTGGGGCGGTGAAATTCAGCACACTCTTAAGAGGCTTTGTGACAAATGTGGCAGGTATAAACCTGTCTCAAAGCCTTTCAGCCCCAGTGCACCTGCTTCCGTGCCCACACAAAGCCGGCTGAAACGCCGTCTCCTGCCTCTCTGGAGTTTGTAAGTAAATGTGCAAAAATGCTGGTGTGATGCTCTGGAGCTCATGCCCCACCTGCCAACCAGCACTCATGTAAGGGTCTTCAAGCAAGGTCACTTCTCCATAAAGAGCCAACCTGGCTTTTTGCACCCTCCCTGACAAAAAGTCCTTCTCAGGTCATCTGCAGAGACACCTGCAGTTCCTGCCCTTTGCTCACATTGCAAGTACCAGATCCAGCTTGCAGGACCTACCTCACCCAAAACGTGAGCAGTGGAGCAGATGTCCTCCCCTGTGCCCATCCAGCCAGGGCTGGGTGTAGGTGGGTGCAGGAAGGTGGCCCTTGACAGGTATGGGAAAAAGGTCCTGTTCCTCAGAGCACACTGAGGGCGACAGTGTTCCTGAGAAACCATGCCACCAGCCAGCCCATTTATCCATGCAACCCTGGGTTCATAGGCCCATACTTCTCCCTTTCCTGCCCTGCCATTTCCTCCAGAGGAGCACTGGGACTCTCTCTCAGCAGGACTGTGAGAGATGTACGAGGACATGGAAGCATCAAACGTACCCCACACTCAGTTTCTGCCTTCTCCCAGAGCCAGCTTTACTTTGTGCATTGTGGGCTCTGCTCCACATATGGGTCTGTCCAATGCTCCAGCAAGGTGGTAGGAAAAATTGGCCATGGATGATGGTCTCCACAGGAGGATTTCAGACAAAATCGGATGGGATTTATCAAGACAAGTCCAACTACAAAGAGAGGATGTGCTCATTTCCAGCTAATATGTCTGCGATAAGCCAAAGATCATAATAAAGAACAATAAAAACCTGTAAGGATTGACACCAGTGACATTTATGCAGCTAAAATTTTGCACAACACTGTGAGCATGTACAGCAAAAATTCTTGAAACACAAAAGAAGAGAAAGAGAGCTGAACCGAGACCCATCCTCTGCTCTCTCCCGTGAAAGGAGGCATTGCTGGGAATTCTGGGCACTGGGCAAATTAAAACCAGCTTTTCAGCCCAAACTACAAGCTTCTTGGCTTTTCTGCGTGTAAATCAGATCCTTACATTATCTCAGTGTCATTTTGTGGCTGAAAGCAATTCAGCAACTATCAGCACAGCCAGACTGAAATTCAGCAGAACAGGATCTGAGCACTTCAGCTCTTAATGATTAGATGTTTCTGTGGAAATTAATCTTACAAAAAAATGAAGTTCGGCAGAAAGTTGACAGCATGTTGAGACCACAGAAGGGAGAGGAACTTTACAACTTGGCCTTCACATTTTCCACCTATAAGATTTCAGCATTTGCTAAAGTTGTAGTGAGGGCAGCTTCTTCACAGTGTTCCCTCTGGGAAATATCACATTCAGCAATTCCTGAATTACAGTTTCTAATTATATTTTCATACTGTAATGCTGTCTGAAATGCAAATTTGATGACAGAATAATTCAATCCATGTAAAATAATTACAAAATTACTGTTTCTCAAACCTCAACTCATACTCCCTGCTATTTAAGTAGATAAATTTAACAGCAGCAAAAGTACAGCCAAAACATAGTCTATTTTTTTTAACTGTTATCTGACTATAACTGTCTGCATAGATTTTGGCTCACCATGGAAGATTATTTCTAAAATATGACTACCAAAAACATTCCAGAGTTAGGATTTTTGTTACTTTAGCTTGGAACTAACAATCAGGTCAACTTTTGTGTGGCAGTCAGAGTGCTGTACACATGGCATCTGTGTTTAATTGGAAAAGCAACTGTTGACTAAAATGCCAAATCTCTACTGCAGCTCAGTTATCATTTAAACAAGTTGTTGCAGGACATTGACTTAGCACAACGTAATGATTTTTAGCAGGGTGGAAACCAACTTCTGCAATATGTAGTTTAAGAGCCTGAAACTCAGTACTGCTACATCAATTCCCACTGCCTGAAACAATTTCCCCCCCGTATGGGGGATGTTATCCCCCTCCCAATATTGCCTTGAGTAGTGGCTAGGACCTTTAAAAAGATAGCAGAAATCCCATTTTGTTTGAAAAAATACGAGAAGGAGTCAGTGTTCTGTGTTGCAAGTTTTTTTTAGGCTTTATTATGCTTCCAGCCTAAATTTAGATTGTCATTGCCCATCAACTCAAGCAGATCAAGGTAGAGCACACTAAAGGCTTGAGTGCGTTATTATTACTAGGCTAGAGGCATCAACAGCTCGTGTCTGTTTTTTAATTTCCCTAGCTGCATCCAGTTGTGTGAAAAGTGACTCCAGAAGATCTCAGTCCTGTTTTCAGTCAGGGTCTCTCCTAAGGTGAAGTGCTCCAGTTCCTCAGGAATTGCTGAGGAAATCGTCTACCTTCTCCTCAGACAAGAAGACTGTTGGAAGACATCGCCTCCTCCTCGTATTCGTACATTTGCAGCAGAAGGCTGCTGGGAGGTATGAGGGTCAACCTGACCTCCCCAGAAAAAGGTGGAGCATCACCAAGCCTGTGTGCATCTCATTTTTTTTCTCTTTATATCAGAGGATTTTCGAGTCCCAGTAAGCCAGCAGTGTAACAGTTGTGGTGTTGGGCAGAAGGTGAGGGACGGGCTGCAGCCGCCTTCCCCTGCTCTTGGCAGGAGGAAGGAACCTACAGGCTGTTTGATCTTTTCTCATGGTGGGTGAAACCGTGGCAGGGCAGAGACGGTGGGATGCTTAGCATTACATTGCCTGGCAACTTCACACACTCCCAAGGTAAAACCCAAGCGCTTGTCGGAAGGGTTGCAGAGTACAGAGTTGATCAGTGAAAACAAGAGGATGAAATCACTGATGAGAGGCACAGAGCTCCAGGATGACTCTCACACACAGTCCCCTGCCCTTCCCCTGAGGAGGGACTTGTGCCTTTTCCTCTGGTTGCAGACCCTGGCACTGCCTGTGAGCTGCCCGTCTGACCACCTCTCAGCCATTGCCACCTCCAGGGCTCAAAGGCACCCAGGCCAATGGGATGCCCAAAGCCCCTCAAGACTCAATGAGAGGGGGCAGAGCTGATCACTCTACCAAGCGGGACACATCTCTGTGTAACATCAGCAGCACTCACCAGCTTCCCCAGTAACGCTGCCTCTCAGACCGCCTGCCCCAACACGGCCAGGACCCTTCTGGTAAAATGTGAAGCAGTTTATCATCCTCCTCTCTCAGGTCAAGTTAATGCCTTTTGAAGACTTGCTCAGTATTGATAAAGCAAGATATGTCCATTCCAGCTGGAGGTGAGGAACCTATTTTTAAAATATTTCTTATGAATAGCTCTTGAGCAAAGGCTGCATCAATTATTTTTCACCTTGCAGGTGTTTTCAAGGCACCAAATGCTACAGAATGCTGTATTCACACCTAAATGAATAAGGTGAAGCCCCAGTCCTCACCGAGCATCGCTGTCACACCGACGACTCAAGTCAAACCTGGCAGGCACCCACAGCTCCATGTGGAGCCAGCTCCTCCAGACGTGAAGGTGAATGGCTTTTCTTGAATGGCAGGTGCTGCTCAGCTCAAATCTGTCCCCTTACTCCACGTCCCAGTCCCTCACCAGACTTGCACCACCCATGTAAGCTGGAGAACAAGCAGAACTCGGAGGGTGGTGGGTCACATCGTCTGGCTCCCCCTGCCCTCCCCTGATACCCCACCACCCCGACTGCGGGGGGACTCACACGTGGGTGGGGGATGATGGACCGCCGTCAGCCGAAACACGGGTCCCCACACCAGCTGGGGACCAGCCGTGCCCAGCTCAGCCCAGCCAGCACTCCGGGCGAGGATGCTGAGAGCCCTGCTCCCCGTGGAAAGGCTGAGCACCTCCCCAGCAAAGCTGTGTGGCTCCTCTAACCTTCAGTCAAACTCACCTACAAAGAGCCACCACTCGAGATTCCCCATGCACTGATGCACTGGTATCAGGTGAAGAGTTTAATAAAGAAAATGTAAAATATTTCACACACGCTCCCCCCAAACACTGACATTTTAGGCACAAGAATTGGAAAGAACAGATGAGATAATGCCGAGTGAAATGGTTTAGAGGTTTCAGATGCATTTATCTTTGCTGCTCTCTTAAGAATGCCAAATGCAGTGAAATCCAGATCATTAAGCCATAACTTTCCTTACAGAAGTGCTTTCAGTTAAAGTCTCTGCCTTGGCTCCCTTTCTGAAACGATTACTTCTGCTGCATTTAATAATATCAGAATTATTTTTATAGATTTTTTTTAATCTTTTGTTGCTCTGTGTTTTAAATTGTTTTGCAGCTCCATGATTGTTCCAGAGCGGCTGCTGCTTTAGAAAATCATTACCATTATCAATAAACCCTTTGAACTTTGGGAGGAAGGGAACAGTAATACATAATTAGAGAAGATAAGAACGATCAAGCATATTTTTCCAGGAAATAACGCACATGATGCTTCAGCTGTAATCTGTTCTTCAAACCCATCTATATGTTCCCACACAAGCAAACTCAGGCTGTGGCATTAAACTTCAGCAGCCCTGGGATCTCCTTCCTCATAACAGCCCCCTCGGAGTGAGTGCAACACAGAAACAGACCCAAACTCCCTCTTCTTTTTACAAAAAGACTCAAACGGCAATTTCATTTTTCAATTGCCATGCTGCTGTTCACGCTGCAGTTCTTTTTTTAGCTGTTCTAACTGCTCTCAACCCACAACAGAAAGAGAGGAAAAAAGGCACAACCCAAGCCGTACGTGTGCGCGTGAGAAAAAGGGTAAAAGCCTGCGTTACAGCAACGCTGCTCTCTTGGCATATTTCAGACAATTTTTCAGGAAGCTCTTGATCCCCTCCTCTGTAAACACTGCACGGTCAAGAGTGCCGCGTGCCCCAGGAGAGGGACAGAGAGCCCGGGGAGAGTACGGGGACTCCCTGTGAACAAAGATGATTTAAAGACTCCAACTTTGGGAGTTGGATTTCAGGCTGCTCCTCGGCTGCTGGCTTCCCCCTCACTGAACACGTTGGGTACAAACCCGCCTGAATTGGGCAGCATTAAAAAAACCCTACAAGTTCCAGCAGAGATATAAAGCTGTAGAGATGCCGAAATCAACACAATACCTGAACATAATTTCTTTTAACTCCCGAATGCGTTAGCCTAGGATTACTTGTGTTCATTTATATTCCTAAAGTGTCAAACGAGAACAATATCATTTTATTCTCCTTTCATGGATCATTAATCTAAATTTAACTCTGCTTTGCAGTCTGCTCACAGAATTAGTAACTGGAAGCTGCTTTGCATTTATCTGATAGTGCCGGGCTTGTTCATCAAGGCAAACTTCCAGCCAAAACAAACAAGTGAAAAAAAATATCAGTCACGATAAGCTGCTTTCTATCCTTTTTTTTTTTTCTTAAAGGAAAAAAAAAAAAATAATACCTGACGAGAACATAAAGCAAAGGGTTACCTCACACTGCAGAAATGCAAGTTTTTAATAGTCCATGCTCTGGCAGCCCCTGAGAAACAGCAGCGGCGGCGGCGGCGGGGATAAATCCAGCATCCACTAGGTTCTCACAAGGCTTTGGCTGCGCGGCCGAAACCGCAGGCTCTGCCTCCAGCTGACGTCAAGGCGGCTGTCACATGGCCCAGCGCAAGCCCAGGGAGCACCGGTTGTCCTGGCAACCCCAGCACTGCTCCCAAATTATTTCAATAGGTCATCTGTCATAACTGCCTGCACGTTGGAACCGTCGCGGGCACCCGGACAAACCCAAACACCGAGGGCTCGCTGGGGCTTGGATGCGCTGGGGGGGTTGGTCCCATCGCTGACACTCTCTTAACCCTGTCCCCCTAAGAAAACGCGCCTCCCTCTTCCTCTTCCTCCTGCATCCCCAGCCTCCGGCAGAAAAAAAACCCTTTATACACTTTGGTTTGCCCAAGCAAAGGGGCAGAGGCGCTGCCCTCTGTGTGTATCATGGATGATGCGCAGCAGGGTGCTGCACCCGCTGGCTGAAATTAGGGTCTTTCAAAATGATACACAGCTGAGGTTTTATTCATAGCCACAGAGATGTGTTTTTGGTCCCCAGCATCTCTGCCCCAATTCGGGGAGAGGCAGCAGCGGTCCTTGACGAAGCGATGCGGGGTGGCAGCCATGTGGGGTTGTGGGCCAGCCCTCCAGGGTCCCTGGCCAGCTTGGCCTCATGTCCCTGAGCCTTGGCCACCGCCCCCCCCTGCTCGCCTGCCCCATGATGTTTTTCCCTCTGCTGCTGGCAAAACACCCCGGGAAGGGGGATGAAGCAGTGCCTGCCTCCACCTGGCTCCGGCTCACCTCCGCAGCCTTATCCTGCAGGCAGAGACACGACACTGGTGTCTCAGATTTCCCTGTAACTCTAGCTAAAATTCACTCCTTCCCCCAAATTTCCGTTTTTTTCTCTCTGCACATCACCTTACCAGAGCAGGCACCAGGGGCAGGATGTGGGAGAGGCCGGGAGAAGGGAGAGACTTTTCCTTGCAAGAAGCAGGGAGGAAGGTGTCAGCCCCAAGAAAACACTCCTGTGCTCACCTGAGTCAGCACTGGTGACCGACTGGTGCCCGGGGTAGGAAATACGGGCAACCAACACCAACAGGGGCTGTGGTGAAAGTGGAAGAGGATGTAAAGCTGCGTGGGATCTGCAAAGGCAAACACCGCAGCATCCTCAGCTGAAGTTGGCTTTGGCCCCTTTGCAACATGCAAAAGGGAAAATATTAAAAATGAAAAGACAACCTGGAACGGGGCATAATGGGCTGCTGGGGAAGGCTGTCCCCTTCTGAGGCAGAGGGAGGGTGGTGGGGATGTGGGACTCACTGGGGGGACCAGTGAGACCCATCGCCCTCCTCTGCATCCCTCTCCCGAGTGCAAGAGCAGCAAGTGCTTGGGATGTCCAGCTCAACATCAACAACATCCAGCGCTGGTTTATGTAGCATTTAGTGAGACACGTGTCTCTCTCCAGCAGAGCTTACAAACCACCCTCCCAGCACCATCACTGCACTGGGGCTTCCCCAGGCAGTTCGTATTAGGGGGGCAAAGCCCCCTGGGATCACGAGTTGCCCTCCAGGCCTTGGTGCAAAGCAATGAAGGGGGTTCAAAGAGTTATTACAAAAGAATAAAGCAGCCCCCACTGTCTAAAATACATGCCTTAAAAAGAAAACATTCACAATTAGCTGGGAAACCTGTGACAGTTTAAAAGAACAAGAATAATGCGATGAATTTTTAAAACCCCACTGATTACTACATGTGTTACATATAATCACGCATATTAATCCAGTATAGAAAGCTGAAACTTCATGTCAACACCCACCAATAAAACTGTACCATAACATACAGATGTATTTTGTCACTTAGTGGCAATGTTTGTACAATGCAACAGAAAGTTTGGGGTCCCAGTTCAGAAAGGTACCCTTCAGCGCTGTGTAGTGCGTTACTTTCCCTTAGTCTGTCAAAAATGTGTGCACCTGGGGGAGATTTTAATGGCTTTGATTCCTTTAAAGGCCCTTTCACAAAAGCAGACAATGCAACACACGCATTTGAAAGGTCTCAAAATATTTTGAAAGCATTTTGCTCATGCCCTAAAGGGCTGGCGGACGTGGCCGGACAGGGTCTCCCCCAGATCTCCCCACAGCAGCCTCCCGGGGACCCCTGCCCTCTCTAATCCCATGCAGCCTGGTCCTCCACACCTCTGACACACGGGTGTGCAGAGCACCTCTGCCCTCCGGCATAAATATAACCCTTTCACCCTCTTTTATGGGATATTTCTACTTCAGGGCAAGAGCCCGGAGGAGATTTTTAGCCATGCATGGTGTTTGTAAGGTCACACTAATTATATGTTGTGAAGGTTATAATTTTCAGCCAGTTGAGAGATGCTAAGTGAAATAAAAAAAAAACGGGCCAATGCTCTGAGAAACATATGATAATGGCAGCCAAAAGTGTGCTGTTCCCTGTTCCCAGGGCTCGGCAGAGGTCCCGCTGTGTCTCCCCACCGATGGTGGCTGCAGAAGACTCCTCCATAGGGAGATTTTCTGAATTTCCAACTGAGATCCCTACTTCTCCCCAGTGCTTGCTGTAACTTGCAAAACTAGGGGCAAGGAAGACCTTTACACCACACAGATGGACACAGAAATGAAAGCAAAAGGCCAAAGAATTCTGCTAAAAATGGCAAAAAAGCCCACATTCCCTGATTTAGCTTAACTTTGCCACGATAAAACCCCCAACGCCAAACCAGTCTCTTCAGCAGTGGCAATCAACCAAGTGAGCGCAAAGCAATGAGACACGGGCACTGACTGGAAAAATACATAAAAGATATTTAAAGGCTGAAGCCTGCTGAGAAACTAATGTGCTGCATCCACCTGGGACCATGGTATGAAGACTCACAATCCTCCTCCTGCTATGGGGACGTGATGCCTTGCGGACAAAGGTCTCTGTCTTGCTTGTGGGACCTTCTCCCTCCCTCCCACCCCTCCATGGTTGAGGTCCAGGGTGGGCACTACCAGAGGACATCAGCTGGCTCCCTCACCCTTGGCGTGATGGACAGTCTGCCAGAGCCTGACTGACCACAGTAATATATGTTATATATATCATAATATACACATAGACATCTCTAATACCTAAATCCCCCTGTAACATACATGTATCAGGACCTATGTAATAACTTACACACAGACACAGTACTACAAGGTAGGACACAATCCAGCTTTTCCTCCCCTACTTCTTTAGGCTCTACAGAGCTAACAATAGATAACATTTGTTTGCCTATGAAATAGAAGACATGCAAGGAGCAGAAACCCTATATAGGTTGATCTTTGAACCCACAAAAGACTAGATCTTCCCTGGTGGCAGTCCCTGCTCTCAGATCGGAGCCACATCCATGTAAGCAGCTGAGAATCTACTCTTGGCTTTCCTCTTACCAAAACAACACTTAGAAAAGTACTTCATCTTGAAAACTTCCCTCAAACATCCATGACTTTTTACTGTTTTTGAAAATAAAAGGAAGAAAAAAAGCAAGTAGGCACTATTTTAATGTTTTTTATATATATATATAAACAAACCACATGTGTTTTGCTAGCCTCTGCAGCTTGCTTTTTGAAAGAGTGGCTAATGTTTCCATTGGCATCGGTAATATAGATAAAAAAGAGACAGAACAAGGGCTCAGCAAAACATTTTCATGTTGACTTTTGCTCTTGTAGAAAAACAGGGTGGAAAAAAAACCCAGAGGAAAGACATTTTAGTTTTGATACAGCTGACATGGCACTACCAGCACAGGGGGAGCTTGAAATAAAAACAAGAAGGGAAAGTGGTTCAGCCCGCCCCGTTTCACTGATGGTGGCCCAGTGAAAGGATTATTGTTCGAGTCAAATCAGGTGGAAGATGGTTTCCCAGGAATGCAGCACTGTAAGAAAATCCTACGCTCTCCATATATCTGTCATGGCTCTTCAGTGCCACTAATTCCTGCTCCCAGGGAGGGTCAACGATTCCCTTTTTGGGTTCCTATCCTTTGGGGGTTCCCCCAGCACCCTTCCTAGCAGTGAGAAGAGCCACCGGAGCCGTGTGCTGGGAGGGTATGAATGTGGGCAGCCAGCACCCATTCCCAGACAAAGACCTCTGAGGGGTGCTGTGGTGGGGTGGTGGAGAGCTCTCGCACCACAAGCTGCCTTTTTGTGATATATTTTGTAGAAAGGATCACTTGGTCTGCAACAATTCCTCTGTCATTTGAACATAACTAATGCCATCATCTATCTTTAGGCAGTATTAAGTCTCAGGACAGAGGGAGATCTCCTGAGATATATGTAACAACTTCTAACATGATCTTTTAAAACTTTTACTTGCCCCTGCCTCCTCACAGGAACTGATCACTTTTTGAGGCTGCTGCATCCCTCCTGCATCTCCTCCCTACATCGATGTGCCCTCTCCTCTCCCTGTCCATTCTCCTGGATTTCCCTTGCCATGCAGGTCCAGTTCCTCGCCCTCATTCTGCACTACTTGTTAGACTGAAAAAACATCCTGAAACGTAAGTTTCATGATAGACACTTTCTGCCACCTTCCACATCTTCCAGGACCACATCTGCTCTGGCAGCTAAAAGGAACCAGTGCCCATTTCCTGGCCCAGAGACTCGGTGTCACAGCCCTGCTGGTACCTGTGGCACTGAGCATCACACCCAACAGGGTGGCATCATCCCTTTCCACCTGTTGGGAAGGACCTTGAGTCTCTGCCATCTCCCAAACCACAGGAAAGAAAGCAAGATGAGTTGGTGTTGGTCACCATGTCAAATATTTGGCCTCTTGGCAGCAGCAAGTGTGCTGGATGGGAGACACCCTTGGAGGGATCCTGCCTTGCTGGCACACAAGCACCAGGAGACAAGCTCAAAAGTCTTCAAGAGAGCAGATGAAAATGGAAAAAACTCTTAGCTGGAAAAAAATCCCATCATCTAGTAACGACGATCAGTACCTCCTAAGGGACCAGCCAGAAGAACTTTGCAGCAGAATGTGGATGCTTTCCATCAACAGATGCACTTGAGTTGTGTGCACTTATACGGGGGCCAAACTGAAAGAAAACAGAGAAGTCATCTGGATCAAACAAGAATTGATTACTTGGCAACGTGCAGGGAAAAAAAAAATCTTTTTGGATCAAAGAAAGCGTTTTGGGCATTTTTAAAACAAGCCAAGGATATTTGGAAACAAAGGTCTTAATCTGTAGTGGGACTTCGTCGCAGAGCACGTGAGCAGGAGGGGTCACCGTCACTTGCCCCACTGGTGGTCACCCTCCCTCATCCTGGGGACTGCTCGGCCGGGAGGCACAGCCCACCCCTCTGCTCTCAAACTCTGTTATTTTTCATGGTTTAACCTAACCTGGCTCATTTGGACTGAATTTGTTAATTGCTTCAAAATGCCCAGAAGCAGCACTTTCTGGAGAATAACTGATTTACCAAAGTTCCCCCCAGATCAAAATAATATTGCAGGTAGCGAATTACCCCCCGCGCCTTCTTGCCAGGATCTCTGTGGTCTCACAATATTTTGCTAGCCTCTGCAGCTTGCTTTTTGAAAGAGTGGCTAATGTTTCCATTGGCATCGGTAATATAGATAAAAAAGAGACAGAACAAGGGCTCAGCAAAACATTTTCATGTTGACTTTTGCTCTTGTAGAAAAACAGGGTGGAAAAAAAACCCAGAGGAAAGACATTTTAGTTTTGATACAGCTGACATGGCACTACCAGCACAGGGGGAGCTTGAAATAAAAACAAGAAGGGAAAGTGGTTCAGCCCGCCCCGTTTCACTGATGGTGGCCCAGTGAAAGGATTATTGTTCGAGTCAAATCAGGTGGAAGATGGTTTCCCAGGAATGCAGCACTGTAAGAAAATCCTACGCTCTCCATATATCTGTCATGGCTCTTCAGTGCCACTAATTCCTGCTCCCAGGGAGGGTCAACGATTCCCTTTTTGGGTTCCTATCCTTTGGGGGTTCCCCCAGCACCCTTCCTAGCAGTGAGAAGAGCCACCGGAGCCGTGTGCTGGGAGGGTATGAATGTGGGCAGCCAGCACCCATTCCCAGACAAAGACCTCTGAGGGGTGCTGTGGTGGGGTGGTGGAGAGCTCTCGCACCACAAGCTGCCTTTTTGTGATATATTTTGTAGAAAGGATCACTTGGTCTGCAACAATTCCTCTGTCATTTGAACATAACTAATGCCATCATCTATCTTTAGGCAGTATTAAGTCTCAGGACAGAGGGAGATCTCCTGAGATATATGTAACAACTTCTAACATGATCTTTTAAAACTTTTACTTGCCCCTGCCTCCTCACAGGAACTGATCACTTTTTGAGGCTGCTGCATCCCTCCTGCATCTCCTCCCTACATCGATGTGCCCTCTCCTCTCCCTGTCCATTCTCCTGGATTTCCCTTGCCATGCAGGTCCAGTTCCTCGCCCTCATTCTGCACTACTTGTTAGACTGAAAAAACATCCTGAAACGTAAGTTTCATGATAGACACTTTCTGCCACCTTCCACATCTTCCAGGACCACATCTGCTCTGGCAGCTAAAAGGAACCAGTGCCCATTTCCTGGCCCAGAGACTCGGTGTCACAGCCCTGCTGGTACCTGTGGCACTGAGCATCACACCCAACAGGGTGGCATCATCCCTTTCCACCTGTTGGGAAGGACCTTGAGTCTCTGCCATCTCCCAAACCACAGGAAAGAAAGCAAGATGAGTTGGTGTTGGTCACCATGTCAAATATTTGGCCTCTTGGCAGCAGCAAGTGTGCTGGATGGGAGACACCCTTGGAGGGATCCTGCCTTGCTGGCACACAAGCACCAGGAGACAAGCTCAAAAGTCTTCAAGAGAGCAGATGAAAATGGAAAAAACTCTTAGCTGGAAAAAAATCCCATCATCTAGTAACGACGATCAGTACCTCCTAAGGGACCAGCCAGAAGAACTTTGCAGCAGAATGTGGATGCTTTCCATCAACAGATGCACTTGAGTTGTGTGCACTTATACGGGGGCCAAACTGAAAGAAAACAGAGAAGTCATCTGGATCAAACAAGAATTGATTACTTGGCAACGTGCAGGGAAAAAAAAAATCTTTTTGGATCAAAGAAAGCGTTTTGGGCATTTTTAAAACAAGCCAAGGATATTTGGAAACAAAGGTCTTAATCTGTAGTGGGACTTCGTCGCAGAGCACGTGAGCAGGAGGGGTCACCGTCACTTGCCCCACTGGTGGTCACCCTCCCTCATCCTGGGGACTGCTCGGCCGGGAGGCACAGCCCACCCCTCTGCTCTCAAACTCTGTTATTTTTCATGGTTTAACCTAACCTGGCTCATTTGGACTGAATTTGTTAATTGCTTCAAAATGCCCAGAAGCAGCACTTTCTGGAGAATAACTGATTTACCAAAGTTCCCCCCAGATCAAAATAATATTGCAGGTAGCGAATTACCCCCCGCGCCTTCTTGCCAGGATCTCTGTGGTCTCACAATAACATTTGCTAATTGTCTGGCTCTTCTGTGTCTCCTCCTCGCTGTGTGGAAGTCACATCTGAGCCGCAGCGATATTAAGATCCTGACCCAAAGTCCTGACCCACATGGATAACCTTACACTGGCTGGGGTGTCACACGTGTGCTGAAGTATTTGCTGGATGAGAGCCCAAGTGCCTGACAGCATCGTGGAAACCAACCGTGCACACCGTGATAGCGAGTGCAGAAAAACAAAGAAACAAGATAGAAATATCCTTTTGCTCCCAAAAAAAGCTTTCACCAATAAGGAGAAAGGAACAGAAATCTGTAACAGGAATTCAGTCATCTGTGTTTTAGTCCCACCTATATTGAAAAAGAACATTTCCAGTTTTTCTTCACAGTGTTTATTGCACTTGGCAAATTTCAAGTGTTTTTGCTTTTTCTTATTTTTATTTTCCTGTGCTTCCAACTCCCTCATTTTCCTCCTCTTTTTCTTCCCCCTCTCCTTGAGCTGCTGCCATCCACTTGTGCAGCTTATCTTATCCGAGTAGCTGCTAGTATTTAATTTGTAATAACAAATCACCAGCCTGCACCCTCACATGGAAACGTTATATCACACTCCTCTTAAATATACCAGTGTGTGAACAACCTGATTTACTAGAGGATGAATTCCAGCACACCTTGGACACGATGTCTCACTGCCCGCGCTCAGGATCCAGTGTGACCTTACCCTTCCTTCGTGGAGATGCTGTGGTCCCAGCACTCCCGTGGCTCCAAGGTGCTGGGAGGCCGGTCAGCTCTTGGCACTGGAGACCTGTTTTGCTCTGCAGAGGACAGTGGTGTTTTGTAGCCCACTCCCAGGAGCCTGGCTGGTGCCTGTGTGCACACCCCTGCAAACAAGGCTGCTTCCCACACCCCGTCCCCAAAACAAACCTGGGAGAGGGGTGCCTCAGGCTGAGCTGGATCCTGCCTGCCCCGTCCTCACCCAGCCCCAGCTTGCAACCCAGTCATTATCTGGCCATGGGGAAAATATCATCTGGGTTGTATTTTGACACAATAAACAACTGAATCTGCTTCAGTTCCTTGGCAGTTCTGATCAGGACATCTCCGAGTCCCTCCCAGTCACCCAGCGCCTCCCCAGCAGCTAATCTCTGCTCCTCAACACTGGATGGGTAAAGTCTAAATCGTCAGGCTTTGCCTGGGTTTTTATCAGTGGGCAGGCAGGGTTCGGAGCAGAACAAAGATTAGCACAGGAGAAAGACCCAGAGTTTTGCTCACTGTCCTTGCACACATCGTTATACAGTGTTTCTGGCAGATGCTTCATTAACTTCTTCCTCCACAGATAATAGAGAAAGGTTTCCCAGTGTCAGTAGCTGCTGATGAGATAGGAATGAAAGCATTTTTGGCATCTGTTTTCTGGCTTACACCAGCCCTCTTTGTCCTCTCCTTGATAGCATGCACTTTTCCCCTTTCTCCCTTTGATATCCAAGAGGTAAATGGTGATAAATTTGTCATACGTTTCCTGAACACGGGAGTAGGGGCTGGTGAGGGTATCGTGCTGGGACGTGGAGGATCCTTGCTGCTTCAGCACCAGCTCTGCCCAAGCTGATGGGGAGGACCCAGCCGTGCCTGAGCACCGACTCCAGCAGCAGTGTCCCACTGCATCCCTTTGGCTTCTCACTGTCACCTTTCCCAGCCCCCGCCGCTGCCCTCTCTCCAGCCCCAGAGCTGGCACTGCCAGCACCTCCCTGTGTCCCCAGCCTTGCTCTGAGGAGGACGGACGTGTGGACGCTCTGTAGTCACATACCTGCGGTGCAAGCCCACAGCAGTTGCACAAAGGCAAGCACACAAGTTGTCTTCATAGCACAGCTCTGCAGCCCTGGCACAGCCTGGAGCTGCAATGGGAGGTGGGCACGGAGCAGAGGGTCAATTACTGCGCTGCCTGGCATCTGGGGCAGCAACAGAACCAAAGCTCTCCTTCTCCTGGGAGAGAAGAGCAAGACAGCCCCTCTCTAGTCATCTCCTTCCCTACATTTGATGACAAACATAGAGTCTGTTAGAACCCTGGACACTCAGTCAAACGTTTTAGACCTTTCCAGGCTCCAGCTGGTGCCTTGTGTCTCTCCTGAGTGCCCTTCCCTGCAACCAGACCCGATGTTATGGTGTGCTCTCCCAGCACGCTGGTTCACAAAAGCATCTTCATGGCTGGATCCCACACAATCCAGCACCTGGCACGTGCTGGCCATGCTCTGAGCTCAGCAGTGATTTATGCGAACCTGACCTTAAAGGTAAACTCCCACAAATCAGCCCGATCTATCAGTCTTTCTCTTGACTTGGCTGACTCTGGGGGTACGCGCATATGGTGTTTTGCAGGCAGGTATGAGCTCCCTCTGACTGAAAGCCACATGGTTCACAAACATGGAAAAAACCACAATCAAAACCAAACCAAACAGAGAAGGTAGCCACACTCAGACAATGGTTGGTTACTCTAGAGCACAAGTAAGATAAAGCCAACAACTGCCTGCCAAAACCATGTGGAAATACCCCAAGAAGCAATGAAAGCAAGCTAGGAACAGCTAAATCCTATGAATCAAGTTACCGATACCTCTAGTATTTACTGCTCTTTTCTGTCTTTTATAGGAACTAAGAACTATGTCTTCTTTCCAGTGAAGGGCCTGATTGCATGAAGCACCTTTCTGTCCTTTGCTGAGATGGCCCTCTCCAGTCACAACAGATGTCCCCAGTCTCCTTGTAGCCAGTGAAAACTACGGCTGTTTTCCCACGTTATCTCAGATGGGATAATACAAGTCGCCCAGCTGTGCTAAATCCCAGCAACCGAACTCGGCAAAACAAAACAAACCAGAGCAAACGTGAAGCCGTCACCGTAACGAGAAGGACATGATTTCAGCAAGCCAGATGACCAGCCACAGCTGGGTGCTGTGGATCCATCCCTCACCTCCATTGCCTCGTCAGTGTGGCCAAGAGCAGCATTTTGCAGCTGGTGTACCCAATAACTCTTCATGTTTTTTTTCTTCATGGGTTGGATGCCACTCAGCTCTTCAAGGATGGCTCCTAGGTTATAAATGTATTCACTTTTTAGGAATACGCAAAGAGAAGACAAATATGGACAGATGCAAGAACCTCTGCCCCTGACCCACTGAGTCTGGGCACTGCTACCTCCCTGTCCTGCTCAGCCACCCTCTCCCAAGTGGTCACAGACCCTCCGGGGCTTTGAGTGGCTCCCGGTCACTGCAGCCTACTCCTTCCCTGCCCTGCTCCTTCCTTGTCCCTGGGGGGAATGCCCTGATGAGGCTCCCTGGAGCCTCATCATGTGGCCAGAGAGCAGAGCCCTGCGCTCTCCTCTCCAGGGCTGTGCAAGGTGTTACAGCTGCATATTTTATCCACTTCAGGAAGATTCAAGTAGGAGCGATGTTTTATTAATGCTGAATGTGATGAACTGTTACCAAAAACTGGTGAACAACAGATTGAAAATTTTGAAATGGGTCAAGTAAGAGCTGCCCCCAAACTTTGGAATTGAAACTCACCCGACCGGTTCAGTGCTGTGAATCAGCCCAGTAAGACAAGAACAAGGAGAGAGAGGAGTTATGATGCAGACAGAGTAATATCTAAATTAAAGGCCATCCGAATGAAACGTGATCTAAGTATGGTCCCAAAACAAATTTAATCCTTCATCTCAGTATACGGTAAGAGAGGACAATAAATAGAGGGGCAAAGACAGGGTGTGAAAATTACCAAACCTGATACGGAATAAAATTTGAGGTGTTTTAATGTGCTTGAATCAAAAGACCAGGTGATCTGTATCTAGGAATCACAGAATAATGAAAGAGCTGGCAAATGAAATAGTAAGTCTCATAGCAAGTATTTCTAACAAATATTTCTTCTTTGGGGTAGTTCAGGTTGTCTCTAATAAAAGGATGGTAAGAAATACCCACAAGCCCATACTTTTATCAAACCGATGTGTCCAGCTTAGCCAATAGCTATTTTTGATAAAGGATTTTACTGGTCAAAGGAAATGAGATTTATCTAGATGCTGCTAAACCCCTCAACTTGGCACAATGTGGAAAACTATTAGTTAAAACGGGAATGATGCCACTTAATACAAGAATCGTGAGGAGGAACCGGCCAGCGGGCAACAACTTGCTGAGCCTGGAGGGGGCTGGCAAGTGGACGCCAGCAGAGCTCTTCAAGGACCAAGCTTGGGAGTGCTCTGATTTAGTCAGGCACAAAAAGCAATATAGTGCTGGTGAAATCTGGTGATGATGACATCACCAACATGGAATATGGTCACAGTGTCAGAGAGGAAGAGCTGGATGGACAGACCAACTCAACCTAGAAAGGCATGGAGATGCCTGGGGAATGGGAAGCCTACCTGGCTGGAGGAAGCAAAGCCAGTTCTTAGCACCGTTCCCTTCAGCTCTGGTCAGAGTGACTGAGCTAAAAATGTTCTCCAAAAAGGCACAAGGGTATGGAAGCAGTGGCCATCACTGATCCCAAATACATCTTGCTTGTCCCACAGGCACTGCCCTGAGGATGCAAGGGAGGTGATGACACATCTCCCTATTCACCCTACTGCTGGGCTGGTTAGGCTCAGGCTCAAAACTTGCCTTTTCAAGATAAGTTGTCTTTGGCAAAGAGCATTGATTCTTTGGAACTACAGTCCACAATAAAGGGGGAAACAGTTCAAGTATTTGACTGATCTTAGATGTCTGTATATTGTCTCTTTTAAATTGTTTTACCAAAAGGTACTTCTGTCCTGGAAAAATGCAGGAGAAACCATTTTTAAAAGGCAAAAGAAGCAAGTTCCACTATGCTGAAAATTAGTCACCATTTTAAACCGTTGTCATGTAACATTTCATAACTAGGCAATGCAAAAACAAAAACAATATAAAATGATCCTGGATTTATCTCCTGGAAATTCTGTGTTGGAAAATGAGTTGCATGAGGGAGATTTCCACATTGCCAAGGGGCAAATTTTATTGGATTTTAAGGTCTTTGGCGGATTAGCAACAATAAACATATCATAAAGCAGTTTAGCTGGGGGTACGCAGTAGACGACATTTACACAACAGAGAAAGTCAGTGCCACCCTGACACTGACAGACAAGGACTGGATCGAGGTAGCTGATAAAAAGAAGGGGGACAGAACAAAACGAAGGGGGAAAAGTCATTGTCTTGCCTTATCATGATTGTTGCCTTTGATTTTTAAAACAGCCAGCAAAGCAGTTAAGCCATGAGAAATGCATTTCTAAAATTAAAATAATGCTAGGAGGGGTAACAGTGGAAGGTCCTAGGATGACTAGGAACTGATTCCCACAATGATTGAAATAAATCCATTTTGCTACAAAGGGGAGCAAAGCAAATGGAAAGAAAATTAAAATCTTTTTTTTTTTCTCCTACAATGCCAAAACAAACACACTGTTGTCTGATTACTGAAAAAAGTGTTATTTACAAGAGCCAAGAGAGAAACTTGGTTTTTCTATAGTCACAACTTATGGCCCCTTTGTTCCCGACTGCAATGACTCCAGACCTGCTGCATGTCCCATATGACTCTTCACTGCAAGCCCCCCAGTTCCCCCCACATCTGCAAACAGCTTCAAGGTCCTTCCAGTTCTTCCCTGCTGTTTCCAAACTGCCTCCATGGGGCACCCAGCTCACCCCCAGGGCCTGCAGGCCAGTCACGCTCTATCTCCAGCTCCTCTGCTACTCCACATCGACAGTTTTGGACATGTTAGCTGGACCAGAAACGATGCTGGTAGCAACACCAGACTTCATCACGTGCTGTGTGGCCAGTCTAGCGGTGTGTCTTAACTGATTAAATTGCATAAAGAAGACCTGGACTCTCCCTGTGCGTCCTTGGCATTGTCCTTAGATTGTCAATTTTATTTTCTTTTAATAATCTACCTGTTTTCTCAAAGCATGGAGGAACTTGTTCTCCTTGAAATTTCCACCCTTCTACCAGTCTGACTGGATTTGGGCAGTGGTTTCAAAAGCAACTTGGATGCGGGGGAGCGATAGAAGAGACAAAGACATGCTCAGAGAGGCAGCAAGCTCAAGGAAATTCCATTTTGATTGGCAAATAGGGCAAAAGGAGCAATCTTCTGTTCCTGTTAATATGCATTATAGCAGATCCTGGACGTGGTTCCCAGCCTGGGGTACTGCCATTGCAGAAGGTAACTGAGCAAGCCGCTCCTCTCCTGCAGCCTTACTCGCACTAGGAGTCCTCCTGGAGCTCACATAACCCAAAGGTTATGTGAAGCAAGCCACAAGGTGTTGAAATTATTGAAACTGGCAAGTTGGCAAGAAAAATATGAATATTCCGATGAGCTACAGCATTTTCAACACCAGGGTAATACAAGAAAGGCAGAGACTTTTAGAAGAGCCCTCTACATCTTGGAGGAATTTCTACATTGGGAAAGCTATTGGCTTAATTTGCTCCCCTGTGCACAACTCCAGACCTCATTAGCAACTGTAGTGGATTGACCTAAGGAAGTTAACTGCACTCCAGCCAGACCCAGTACAACAGCACTGGAGGTGGGACTAAGTGTTGGAGTGCGCAGCCTGCTGCATGTCCCTGGGCTGTCCTCCAGCACAACCTTCCCCAGGGAAGTTCCCCAGGGAATCCCCAAATCTGTCAGGCATACAGAACTATCTCCCATGTTGTCTGGAGCAATCTTCAGGGTGAAGCTGTGGAGTTTTAGGTGGTTTTGCTGCAATGAAGAAGCCCCTTGGCATCTTGCTTAAACTGGTCGTTCACCCTTCTTCTCCAAAAGAGGCAGGATACAATGTAACCAGAAAGATTTTTTTGGTCATTTTTACAGCTTTTCAGGCAGATCATCTTCTTCAGTTTGGTGCCTACTTTCACCACCAGCTCAAGTCTCTCTTCTCATGGGGTTTTGCTGCACAAAGATCTCCTGGGCAACATGCATGGGGAGCTTGTGCTGAGGTGCCAGACGCTGCCCCATTCTCTTAGTCTTGGAGTTAAAGCTTAGCAGTTCCTGCTACTTTCTCTCCAAATAATGTACAACCCAGTAAAATTGGGTCACAGCACAGGTAACAGACCTGCAAACCTGCTGAGATGGACCTCACAGCTCTCTGTTCCCTGTTCATCCCTTACCCTGGCACTGTGAACCAGAGCTCTTGGCCAGGAGCCCAGCTCAACCAGCACCAGCACTGGGGCCTGGCTTGGAGGGCATTCTTGTCTATCGTGTGTGTTCTTAGCTCCCACTGCATCCTACTAAACAGGATGTCTAGTGACACTCCAGAAGTTTGGGCTCGCAGGATAAAACTGTGTCAGAAGTCTGGAAAAATCTAGTATCTCACCGTAACCAAAGCTGTCTCTGTTTCTGGCTCTGTTACCCAGTCAGCTTTAAAAAAAATGTAAATATATCATCTGGAGTCCCGTTCCTACTTACGTGGGTGTAAGCGAGGAGTAACTCTGCCCAGATCACTGGAGGTTCCCTGGAGTACCAAAGAGCAGCCAGATCCAAGACAGGCTCAAGTTGCACCACATGGAGCCAGGGCTGAAGGGGACTAAAAACAGTGGAGTCTGGGCAGCCCCAAGGCTCCTGTTCCCTCCCTGATTGTTATGATACAAATGATTTCTGCCGTGGAACAGAGGAGAAGGCACTGAAGTATTAAACAGGGTAGTTATTTTCATTAGTGGTGCCACCGGAGACCGTTGCAGAAACGCAAGGTAATTGTAATGCAGCTCCTACCTCCTGCCAGAGCCTTCAGCACGCAGTTAATTCCTTCTTCTCTTACCAGGTTTTCCTGCCCAGTGAAGCTTGCCCAGATGTAATCAATAGCAGGATGAAAGACTGTGGGACAGGAACACGGCTGTTGTGAAGGGCACATTGAATATCTGAAGGGATTCATGCCGCTACCCGAAGCTGGAAACAACCCTGAGAGAGCACCTCAAGGAACCTGAGGAAGATGTTGCTCCATCTAAACAGTGTTTATGTCTGCAGTGGTTCAGGGTACAGAGTTACAGCTGCAAGTCAGACCCTTGATTTCAGTAAATGAATTATATCAGAGGTTAGTAGGGAAGTCTCAGGGATATTTATGAGAGAATTCTTTATATGGACAGTGTTTATGAACAACCCTGAAACATTTGGAAATGATTTGTTTTTTTAGACACGTACTACTTAGCTCACCATAGCTCGAGACAGATTTTGGACCAAGACGGGTGGAAATGTATCCAGAGCTGGACTCTTAAAGGTGTTTCAGCCCAGCTCCACTGTGCTGACGTACTTAACCAGTTCAGCAGACCGTGGCTTGTTTTCAGCCTGTGTGTGTATCCATCGTTGGAGACAGGACAGCAGGATTGCGGTCACATTGGGACAGGCAGGTTTGGTGTCCCCCTCCCCAAGAGTCTCGCTCCCCACTGAAGGTTTGCCTACCCTGCAGAGTGTTGTGCATCTATAGATTGCTGCTTCTGATCCTCCCACTCCTGCCTTATAATTCCCGGCCTAGACAGAGCACTGCTGTTGTTTTGAGTGCTAATCAGGAGTGAACCTCTATCCCTTTTGATGAGAAGCCACTCTTGAGCAATACATCCCAGGGGGAAAAGGTGCCAGCAGCTGTTGCAGGAGCTGGAGGGAAGAAAGGACCAGAAACAACCCACACACTTGTAGTCTGTGCAGCCCAGGGGCATGTGGGACCCAAGTGTCCAGCACAGCCCAGCACCCACCATCGTCGTGAACAACACAGCAATGGGACATGATGGCCCTCGTCTCTGCCCAGGTCTCTGACCAGCTGGTCCCTTCACCCAGAGGTCAGTACCCAAATATGAAGGACAGCTTACTGCACCCCAGGGACGTCCCACAGCCCCGACCAACCTCTGTCTAAAGGGCTCCTGCGCATCACTTTACCTGCTTTGCAGAACAGCAAGTCCTCTTAAACTCAAAACGTTAAGATTTCAGCTAAATTCTAGGAACATTTTCTAAATTAGTATCAGCTTAATAACTATGAGGAGCAGGCATGTACTGCCAATATCAGCTGGCTCTGGGGACAGGGGTGGAGAACTGGGATGTGGCTGAGTGCTGGGAGGTGGGATGCTCTGGATGGGCATTGAGGAGGAAGAGGAAGATGAGAATGACGATGCACGATACATGAAAGCCCTGCTCCAGCAGGGATGGTGGCATCAGAGAGAGTGCCTGCCTGGCTGGGGGTGGTTTTCAGAAGCTGGCTCAAGACCTGGCTGCAGTTTTCTTCTCACCCAGCCTGTGTTGGCACAAAAAAAGCACCTCTGTTACACTCAGGCACCGACGCGATGATTTGAGAGCCCAGTTTCACACATTTGCAGCCCTTCAGGAGACACATGTTGCTGCCTTCACGCCTCTGCCCGTGCTGCCCGAGCTGTCCCCAGCAGCCTCCCCTAATCTGCTGCCTGAGCACTTAATCACTGACTTACAGAAGTGCTTGGGAGGTGAGTGGCAGGAGCCTTTACAAAGGTTTTCCTCCTGCTGCCAGCTGCCCTGCACGATTGCCTGGCCTCACTTCTGCTTATTTTATATCATTTTGTTGGTTGGGAACAGCCCTCGATGGAGCCGTGGGGACAAAACATCTTAATTACTGTAAAATGAGAAGCTGGGAAACAGGACGGCAACCAAAGGCTTGGTGCCAGGGGTTCACCCCCCCCGGGTCTTCCCTCCTCTTATACAAGGAGCCAGGGATGCAACCAGTCCCACACCTCGGGATAATGCGAGTAAGAGCAGCTTAAAAAATCTTGCAAGTGTCAGTGCTATTGTACTGTAATGCCTAATCCAACAGCCCCTGCAGCCAGCATCAGCCTTTCCACTGACATTAAAAGTTGTTGGATAAGGGCCTGAGTGACTAACAAGTACAATATTTGAAATAGAGGCGTGGGGCATATTTGCAGGAATATGAAGAAAAAAACCCACCTATTCAGTCTCTCTTCAGTAATTAACTTTAAAATATGTCTATTGTCACCAAGCGTTTTGCAAACATGCTGAGTCTGAAAGCGGAGAACAAAACCTGTCCCATTTCTGAGCCAAAAAAGCTTATCTGAGCACAGGTGGGGTATGCAGAGAAAGCGGAGCAAGTGTTCCTGCAAATAAATTTGCATAAAAAGAAATCAATTGATGTGAACGCAGCAGAGGTTATACAAAGACAGAGAAGATGTAATGCGAAATCCTATTAAAAAGCCTGAATTTGGCATTCCTTTTGTCTGGAACCAGCATAACTCAGGGATTTTTTTCACGATCTTCAAGTGTCAGAGCTCATCAATAATGGGACTGAAATGGGTTTTAAATATATGAGTGTATGAGTGTATAACTATATATAAGATATGCTTAACCACAGTCCCTAAAGGCACGATCCTATGCAAGGTGCCTCAGCCCTCTCTGCAGTGACAGAAGGGGACAGGAACCTGCAGAGCGTGATTTGTCCCTTCCTAGTGCAGTTAAAGGCATTTTGACTTCATCTGTGTCCCATGTATGTCACAAAACCCACTGAAACTAGTATGAGGTTGCCAGGGTCTCCAGAGTGACCCCCTGCCTCCTTGCAATAAGGAAGACCATCCGTTTGCTGCTGAGGAGCAAACAGAGGGGTCTGGTGGCCACAGGGGAGATGAGGGCTGGGACAAAGGAGGGGTCATCCCCCAGTTGCCAGGGCCAGTGGAATTCCTGAGACCCAGGGTCTCCTGGGAGACAAGTGTCAGGGTGTTCTCCCAAATGGCATTTGTGTGGAGCAGCAAGGAGGTCGCTGGGTCTGTGGGGAACAGCTGGGGTCTCCTGTGGGGGCTGCAGGCTTGGCAGAGGGACATCAGCTCCAGCAGGATGCTGCAGCACCAAGTGAAGAAGCTTCAGGCTACCAGTCATTAGCTTGCCTTTGTGCTGGATGTTACACTTGACAAGGAAATTGCAATTTTTCTAATCAGTGTGTTATCATAAAAGATCACAGAATATGGCTGCCTTTTCAGCAAGTCTTTATGAGGGAGCAGACATCACATCGAGAGCCCTCCCCACTTTGTTTCTGCACTGACACTACAGTCTGAAAAGCAGCTGGGGACCGTTTCTAGGGTTCTGACATACACTGTGAGCATCCCTGCAGCATCAGGATATCAGCAGTATCTCCACCGGGCAGCAGAGACCTATGAACCCTTCACAAAAAAATGAGATGACTATAAAGCCGTGCGAAGCTGCGTGAGCACATCAGGAATGAAAGCTCTGTCTCTCATTCCCCAACTCCCATTTAGTTTTCAAATCCTGACCTTGCCCTTCTTGTGTTTCCTAGATGTTGGCTTCCCTGTACTTACTTCATTCTTCTGAGCAGACAAGGATGGGAGGGAGATGAATGCAAATTTGCTCCTGCTTTTTTCATGAGCTCAGTAGCAAGATTAAACAAAGAATTTTAATGTGTTCATCAACAAACAGACCTCTGCAAATAGCCAGTTCTAAGGATTTCCGTGACCTAAGGAGTATTTAAATATCAACTGGGCATAAAATATATAAATTATTTGTAACATTTAATTAATATATATTTTATACAGTTCTTGGGCTTGGTGCTAAGGGTTTTTGTAAATGAAAACCCCAGCCACCACTTTTCCCAGGCCCTTGAACTGCCCCTGCACTAGCAGAGCTGGGAGTGAGCCAGGCAAAGTGGGGTGGCCCCAGGGCAGGAGAGGAGTTGTCCCCATGTGGTGGGAGAGCTCCTGAGTCAGGAGGTCTCAGTACCTGTGTCCTCTCAGACAGAAAGGGACCAAACTGGACAAACAGAAGGAAAATTGTCAGGACCTCTGCTTTCTGCAGGCACTCAGCCCCTGCTCACTTCAGTGGAGTGGTTCTGAGGACAACTACAGGGCTGAGGTCTTCCAGGAAGAAGAGCCCATGCTGTCATCCTAAGGGCAGTCTGGGCACCAGAGAGACATTGAATGGGGGTTCACATCGGTCCATGAGGCCTCTGGCAACACATGTTCACCCAGGACACTGGGCAATTCAAAAATCTCGAATGCTAGTGGACCTCAGGCATCTTCCAGACTGAGGCAGCCAAGAGTCCTTTTAAGGACCTAAATTGTGGATTTGGGTGCCCACTTCCCAGCCAGGGACTACTTGAAGTGTCTAATTTTTTCCATAGGTTTAAAATCTTGATTTTTAATAAGTGAAATTCAGCCCTAGAGAGAGTAAGGAAGGAAATGCTAGTGAGGCAACGACTGTGGTTGCTTGCTGTATGGTCCAAGGCCCTCCATGTCCTTAGGGAGAATCCACCAATCCTCAGTTTGTCACTTCTTCATGTCACTAAAGCACACAAAACCAAATCTTGGCCTCATGTTGTAGGTACTTCCATATCCAGAACATCAGTTTTCTTCCTTCACCCAGATTCATCCCTGTCTCCTGCAGACAAGCTGTATACAGTCACTCCACAGTGGCTCCTCACTTCTTGCCTTCCTGGGAGTGTCCTGGTTGCATGCACCCAAGAGATGCTAAAAGAGGTGAGGAAAAGGGTCTCTGGAAGAGGTAAAGCAGATAAGTCCTGCAATATCTTTCCCAGGTGCTCTGCAGAGGACAGAGAGGATGATGTTTATATCTGACCCTCAGTCTCACTTTGCCTTGGTGCCCAATTCACCTGCCTGGAGAAATTCCTTTTGTCCCTGGATGGTAAGAGATGAGCCTCAGGAGGTAGCTGATGTCCTCTGCCACCATCGGTGTGAAGAGCTGTGGATTCTGTACAGACCTGAAGTTTTGGACACTGTCCTGTCTGGGAAAAGGGGCTTGACAGAAGAAAGTGTTCCCATCATTTTTTCATTTTTTAGTAGTCAGCTGTGTTAGAAAGGAAAAAGATTCAAAAGAGAGCTGTACTTTGCTAGCTTGAGTGGTATTAAATTCATGCACCAACTGTAGGGCAGATGCACATTCAGTTGAATGACTCTTTGAGTGCGGGTAACCCATACACAGCTCTTACCCATGGACTACATAAAAACACAAAAATAGAAGTCACTAGTTTTTTCATTGTCACACCTCAAGATCCACCAGTGAGGTCCATAAAGGTGTCTTGGATTTTATTCCAAAGGATTCACTGTGTATTCATCTGTTCTGCTGGAAACTTCACAAAGCCCTTCCCGAGTGTCACTCCAAGGGTTTGCTCTGAAGAGGTCTGCAATGCCCTCAAGTGACCAGCTGGATTTCCCATCGTTAGAGCTCTAGTGAACCTGAGAGGTCAGGAGACCACTCTAAAAGGGCAAGGGAAGGTGGCACGGTGTCAGAGAGGGATCGCAGAGCAAAGCCCACACACAGGCCAAGATGTTGAGAACACAAAACTTCCAACAACAGACATGCAAAGCAACCACCAGCAGATGAGGATGCTACTGGCAGGAGCCTGCTGCAAAAAGAAATTGCATGAAAGAAGAAGTGCGCTCATCTGCAAGCAAAAGCTGAGTGAATATCATTTCCCATTTCCTAGAAACTTCACCCGTGATTTTTGGTGGAAGGGATGATGTACAGGAAAAAATGACTAGCATGTAGCACATCCTCATTCTGCTATTTTAGCTGGCACAGACGGGGCAACCTGGTGTGCAAGGTCTTCAGTGGCTTCCTTCCCTGTGAAAAAATAGTTAAGCTCCACCTGCCTGACTTCACGGACTGGATGTGGAAGATCTGATTTATCTGCTTTTCCACCACCTCAGCACAAACCAGGAGAAAAAGGCACGGCGAGGTTTGTGCGGGCGCTGAGCCCGGGGTGATCCTCTGAGCCCAGGTCACCACACGAGGAGGTACCCAAGAGGGAGGAAGGCCTTTTGCAGTGACACGATTCAGATGCTTTACACGTGAAGAACATCACGTCTGTCCCCTGGCGTACCAGGGGGTGGAGAGGGTGGGGAGTGCCGGTATCAGCCACCCTTCAAACCACTCTGCAGCCTGAACGTGCTCTGTCTGAGCTGCCTGAGCGAGGGGGCAGAGGGCTTGGTGGGGGGGAACCCGGGCTGAAAGTGAAAGGAGACTTTCACTTGTTGGGCCCTAACCGGCAGCTCAGCTGGAGCGAGGGCTGGGTGGAAGGGGAGGAGGAGGAATGCTACATCCCGGCAAAGCAAATATCACCATATGTGCGCCCTGTGTAAAAACAGAAATGTAAACAGAGCCCTTTCCAAAATAAACACCTGCAAAATAAACACAGAAGGGCAATATATTAAACAAAAATAAGCACTGAGGGACAGGGGAATGTCTCAGAGGCCAGCCACCAGCCCAAGGCCATCAGAAACCCTCCTCTTCCCTCTTCCTGCATCTTCTCCTGCAAATAAAGCTTGCCAGGGAGCTCAGCCCCTGCTGGGTCCAGGGCTGCCGGCAGAGAAGCCACATTGCCCGGTGAGCACCGCACAGCCAGCAGCAGGACACAGCCAGAAACACTCGCTGCAACGAGGAACGGTGGCCCCGCAAGGGAAAGAACGAGTTGAACAGACTTGAACAGTCCATCTCCACCCCTGCAAAAGTTAATAAAGCCTGAAGCTCTGTGCCCCGGGTGTCTCTTTGCCCCCGCTGCCCTGCCTGTCCTGCCAGGGCTGCCGTGTGCCCCGGGGTGCATTGGCACAGACACTACCCCTGCGGACAGGAAAGTGCTTGTCCTCAACTGGGATGATGTGGGTCTCAGCACTGGCCACTGCAGGGGCACTCTGGGCCAGGGCAGCAGCCCAGCTCCCACCATTTCCATGTTCTGCAGGGGCCGACAAACAGGGCTTTATTATTTTTTTCTCCCCCAGCACAATGTTAGTCCTATTCTGCAGACTTTGCCACAGCAGTGATCCAAACCAGACCCCCTTCTTTCCTCTCTTTCAAGCCTTTTTCCAGCATATGCTTTGTGCTGCACTAGAGATGGACAGAGTCTGCCCCCCCCGAGGACAAACACCTCCCTCTGTCACTGTGTCCCAGTCCCAATCCAGAGATGCAGCTCAGCCCTTGCCACCATCCTCCTGCTCCTTCAGAGACACAGCATGGTGTGAGAAATTCTTTCCCTGATCCCTGACCTACGAGCCAATATCCAAAACACGTGCCTAAAGGATGCCCTGGGACTGTGCCCATGTTTGCTACAGTGGTGGGACTTGAGTCTCCCTTCTTGCAGCGTCCTCACCTCTCATCTCAAACATCAGCTGGTGACCCCATCAGCTCCAGGCCCATTTATTTGGCAGCCTAGAAATCCTCACAGCGCCCACAAAGATGGTCATACCAGGTAATTGAGTCTGCAAGTTTAATTTACTGAGTTGTTATTAGCAGTAACTATTTCTCTACCATTTGCCCACATGGTGTCATCTCCTTTAGGGATATGATTCCCCACCTGAACCATCTACAAGGGCACTGGCAATGAGCTTGCCACAAGCCCGCTCCTGTCACAGCCTCTGGGGCTGTGGCGGTGGCTGTGAGCCCAGCATGGTCCCTGCCCCTCCTTTTCAGGCCTCACAGCCCCAGAGCTGCCCATCCACGGGTGCCTGGCAGCCCACTGCGCCTATCACCGCTGTGCTGAGTTGGGCACGTGCTCAGCCAAGACACCCGGGGGCACGCTGGGGCGCAAGGCAGACGCAGGCTGTCCTGCCGTGGGGAAGCTGAGCCCTGGCCCAGTGCCAGCCACACAATGTATATACATCCCTCTGTTTACCGTTTCTTAGCAGTCACCTATTATTTTTCATTTCCCAAGTCAGTTGAGTTCCTTGGAACAGAACCGTCGGGATGAACACCTCGCACAGGAGAGCCTCGTCGCCAGAGGGAACGTGCTTGCCCTGCAGCTACGTCCCATAAATGACAGGAGATTTCCTTCTTGCTCCTTGTGCTCTGGGATTCTCTAACGAAGGAGTAGGAGCTTCACGGTGAAATACGCTGGACCTGAAGACCAGGGGAGTCTGGGTTTTCTGCTTTCCACAAAATCAGTTGAGAGCAAAGCACCGTAACCGTTCTTATTTCTTGGGGTAAACCTCAGACTGCAGCAGATGGTGATAAAGAGGCTGTTTTGTATTATGGTTTATATTGTAAATCTTATATCTTGGGCAGAGTCTGTGTGAATACTTGTGAGATTAGCCACAGATACCAGGACTAGGGACTACATCTGCAGTGGCTTTTAGAAAGCCGAGTTCTCCATATCCCATATCTGCTGTATATCTGGTGGACTGACCTCTTTAAAAAGAAGCTTTACAGAAGATGTTATTAAAAAAGGAAGAATTTACTTTATCATCACAGAAATCCATATTAAATCACAGTATTTCCTAACCCCTAAAGTATTTCTGGTTTATGCTCAGGCACTCACACTGTAAATCACTGTGCAAGAAGTTTCCTTTTCATGGCAACCTCTTCAATTCCATACTCATTTGGCAAGCGAACCACAAGGCCCTGCCAACCTGCTTCTTCTTTTCATATCTCCTGGCTATTTAACAACAGTAACTCATGTTAATGAGGTTGTACGTTTGCTCATTCCCTTAAAAAGTAACACACAGCTCTTCCAGATAGGGCCCTCATCGCTGTGCGGATGCTTCGAAGTCCAGACGCAGAATGAATGCGCTCGTACTGATGGCTTTGTCACCTCTGCAAATGTGCTTGTCTTTGGACCAGGTTCTCTGTGCACCAGGAAAGGATAAAACTTCTGTTCTTAACAAAAAACAAATGAATGCAAACCAAGAAACACAAGAATAACAACAGCAGAAGAGGTCTTGGTTTACTCACCATGGATATACAAGGAGTGTCACCCTCTTGCTGACATGTATCATGCCAGATCCTCTACTAAAATCACTTTACATGGGGATATTTTAAAATGAAGTGTACAAACACAAAATACACCCTGTTAGGAGTGGTTATCTCCCATTACAAAATGGCACACACTGCACTTTATCTTGGCTGAACTCAAAGATGGTCTTTAAAGAGAATTCTTTAGCAGCTAGTTTGTATTATAAAGAAGTATCACATTAATATTCAATCAAATCTAATACTTAAAATCCCTTCATTTGTTTAATTCTTTGGTGTATGGATTACTGAATTAGAGTTATTGCCAAAACTGGTTCCATGTTAAGCTAATTTATATGCAGGAAGAGTTCCTTGGAACAGAACCGTCGGGATGAACACCTCGCACAGGAGAGCCTCGTCGCCAGAGGGAACGTGCTTGCCCTGCAGCTACGTCCCATAAATGACAGGAGATTTCCTTCTTGCTCCTTGTGCTCTGGGATTCTCTAACGAAGGAGTAGGAGCTTCACGGTGAAATACGCTGGACCTGAAGACCAGGGGAGTCTGGGTTTTCTGCTTTCCACAAAATCAGTTGAGAGCAAAGCACCGTAACCGTTCTTATTTCTTGGGGTAAACCTCAGACTGCAGCAGATGGTGATAAAGAGGCTGTTTTGTATTATGGTTTATATTGTAAATCTTATATCTTGGGCAGAGTCTGTGTGAATACTTGTGAGATTAGCCACAGATACCAGGACTAGGGACTACATCTGCAGTGGCTTTTAGAAAGCCGAGTTCTCCATATCCCATATCTGCTGTATATCTGGTGGACTGACCTCTTTAAAAAGAAGCTTTACAGAAGATGTTATTAAAAAAGGAAGAATTTACTTTATCATCACAGAAATCCATATTAAATCACAGTATTTCCTAACCCCTAAAGTATTTCTGGTTTATGCTCAGGCACTCACACTGTAAATCACTGTGCAAGAAGTTTCCTTTTCATGGCAACCTCTTCAATTCCATACTCATTTGGCAAGCGAACCACAAGGCCCTGCCAACCTGCTTCTTCTTTTCATATCTCCTGGCTATTTAACAACAGTAACTCATGTTAATGAGGTTGTACGTTTGCTCATTCCCTTAAAAAGTAACACACAGCTCTTCCAGATAGGGCCCTCATCGCTGTGCGGATGCTTCGAAGTCCAGACGCAGAATGAATGCGCTCGTACTGATGGCTTTGTCACCTCTGCAAATGTGCTTGTCTTTGGACCAGGTTCTCTGTGCACCAGGAAAGGATAAAACTTCTGTTCTTAACAAAAAACAAATGAATGCAAACCAAGAAACACAAGAATAACAACAGCAGAAGAGGTCTTGGTTTACTCACCATGGATATACAAGGAGTGTCACCCTCTTGCTGACATGTATCATGCCAGATCCTCTACTAAAATCACTTTACATGGGGATATTTTAAAATGAAGTGTACAAACACAAAATACACCCTGTTAGGAGTGGTTATCTCCCATTACAAAATGGCACACACTGCACTTTATCTTGGCTGAACTCAAAGATGGTCTTTAAAGAGAATTCTTTAGCAGCTAGTTTGTATTATAAAGAAGTATCACATTAATATTCAATCAAATCTAATACTTAAAATCCCTTCATTTGTTTAATTCTTTGGTGTATGGATTACTGAATTAGAGTTATTGCCAAAACTGGTTCCATGTTAAGCTAATTTATATGCAGGAAGTGTCCCCCTATAACTCTGAGGCAGGTGAAGTTGATACCACTTTATTTGCTATTATCGTGTTCTTGAAGCTTAAGATTAATTTGCTAAATCAAACATTGCGATCAGATTCTCTTCGATGGCTCATCTCCTTTCAATTTGCAGAAACCAAAGCTTTGCATACCTGGAAATAAATGCCAAACTGTGCTTTCTGCTCCAGCCAGATGGAGTTATTGGCATTAACATGGTTGAATAAACTTAGTGTAATTAAAGTGAGCATTTTGCCCAATCTACATTGCATACTGCAGGTGCACTGCTCGATTTATTATGCAAAGTTATTCAATTTAATTAAGAGCAGGAGAGCACAATACAAAAGTTGCAACAACTTCCCTGCAATTAAGCAAGAGGGATTTTCCCTTTCTGGGGCAAAAGCCACATACCACGGGCCTATCCCAGCCAGGGACGTGTTTGCTTTCTCAGTCACTGGCTCCTCTGAAGCTGCTTTGGGCAGCGTTGTCCCGTGTGGTTCATGGACCCCCCTGGGGCACCCACAGCCCCTCCATCCTGGGGCAGGGCTGGGGCTGCCACCCAGCGCCCACGGCCATGTGGGGACTCTGTGGTTAAAACCCAGGAGGCAGCACAGGTTTGAAAACGCCTCCTTATTTCCTGGATTGCCCACCTTGCTTTCAAAGTGCAGAAAAAATACCTTCTAAGGAAGAGGTTTTGTCTCGGGCTGTTACCAAAGAGCTTTATGGGGCCATCTGCCAGCTCATGTGCGGTGCCGTCACCAAACGCTGTAGGTTTGTCTGTCAAAACAGAAATAGTGCAAAGAAGATACGAAGTAAAATGAAAAGCACTGCTGACACCATGCTCTAGTAAAAGAAGAAAAATCTCAAGCACCTTCATCAAAAAGCACTCACCTGGGCAGCTCAGTACCCCAGGATGCTGGAGCTTGATGGAGCCACGCAGGGTTCCAACAGGGCCAGGCACAAACAGGAACATTTTCTCATTCTCCACTCAATTGAGTCTCCAAAAAGACAGAGCATATTCCTCATGCTCCTCGTCATCCTCCTTGTCACAAGCCAAGTACCTTCAGTGAAGAAGAATTTGATTTAGGAGCTGGCTTTCCTATTATCATCCCTCACAGAAATCTTTCTTCTAAAGCATCTGGAAATTGTCACTGTTGGAGACAGATTCTGAGTAAAAAACACTGAGAATCTGAACCCGTCGAGCAATCCCCATCTGCCAACAGTGCTTGTGCCTGCTCTAAATGTGTATGAACTGCACATTATCTATAAATAATATAGATTATTTATAGATAATCCTATAATATAGAACAGAATAAAAAGGCATTGGAAGGAACCTAACTTCAGCATCTTCCATGTCTGCGGGCTTCTGCTGCAGAGAGTTTCTCTTTTTCATTTCCTTGGGGTTTTTGAACAGTAGTATCATATAATATGTCATCTGTTTACTGGAATGGGAACCAAGTGTAAATATTGAGAAATCTGATAAACAATACTGTAAATTCAGAGCTCAGCAAGTAGGCATCTGAGAGCACACCCCAGCAGCTTTCCAAAGCTCTTCAGGAAAGGTTGACATTCACCCACAGAAATTATGACACTAGTACCCAGGCTTAATGTGGCCACACAGCTTAATCAAGGGAGGAGAGGAGAGAAACAGCTTTTGCGTCTGAATTTATGATTTGAATACTCTGAGAGACCACTGAAATATAACATGGCTGAGCAGTTGCCGAAGAGACTGAAACTGTTTGAATTCTTGTGGTGCCCTTTGGCCTGATGTGTTTGGGCTGTTTGAGTGTGTGTGTGACTGTTATGGGATAAAAATGTCAGTGTGAGCTTCTGGATAAACCTTCTCTTGGGCTTCTTTCCTTTTTGTGACAGTCTAAACTTAAAGGGGCAATGGGGAGGGCTGGGGGTTTGGCTTTGCTGGGTGACTTGCAGCCTGGCTAGAGGTGTTTGTCTCTAACGCCGTGAAGGCAGTGGTGTGAACCTGGATGTCCACACTGGGCATACAACTGGCAAGTGCCACAGCAAGCTTGGTGACACCTCCCGAGCCGAAGAGCTCAGTGTCTGATTTATTCAGTGCGTGCATTGAGCTTTGGATCAATGAAACTCTGAAGAAGTTTCATACAGCTCCTCTTTTGAATCTCTGTTCTTTCTCACCACCTGCAGGACCACCTGTGCCTCTGCCCTCCAGTTCCCTGCTTCCCTGCTCTGCGAGTACTGCTGGCCCCAGTGTCCCACTTCTTTCCAAATTACAGGGTTTGATTTGCAAAGCAGTGAGGTCTCTTGCTTGCTGTCTGCAAGTTCTTCTTCAACGCCAAGGATCTGCTGGGTTGTCCACCGCTCCTCCAGGCTTGGCACTGGGGAGTGCAGTGTGGGAACCATGTTCTCCAGTTTCCCCTTCCATCCATGCCTTGCAGCCCCTACATCACTGATCTCCAGGATAAGCCCTACAGCAAGAAAGTGTTGTTTTACTGATGACCTAAGTAATGAAGTGGTTATAAATACTTATATCAGAGAGAACTGCTGCCCAACAACATGACAGCCCTGCTTTTTACTGGAAACTTAGTTGTAAACAAGGAAATTATTGCTAAGGCTTCATCCGTAGCGTTTTTCATATACCAATCTGGGCAAACAGGGAGATTCATCACTGTCACCAGTGGTTGGAGGCTGCAGTTGGGGCATTTCTCTCAGGCTGAGACACATGGGAAAACCAGGAGAGAGTCCCACACGAACACGGTGACAGTGACAGCCACACACCGGGCAGGGGGACTACACAGACCCCTGGAGCAGTGGCATTTAAACCGGTACTGAAATACCAATTACAGCATCCCCAAGCACAAGTTCATCCTTCAACACCCCCAGACAAGCAACAGTCTGAACAGTCTGGGGGTCTCCACTTGAGCTCCCTTCGCTGTTTACAGGGAAGCACCTACCCTTTGACAGAAAAATGTGCAATTCTTCCCTGGCTTCTCCCCAGCAGGTAAAGGCTTAGTGGTGTGCCTGGGTGAAAGGGCTACTTGCTACAAGCACAAAGGTTTCATATGGAAATATGACTTTAAATCAAGGCCCTTTAATTACACTTCCCAAATGAAGAAGAGATCCCTTCTTCTGGGGACTTATTGGTGGGCAACTGAATAACAAAGAATAGTGTGTGTGTCATGGGGCAGAAAGGAAAAGCACTTAATGAACTAGGAGCTGGGAAAATAAAATAGGTCCCTTCTAGGCAAGGAGCTTGAATTAGAGGGCAAAAAGCGGGTCTTCTTTTTCTCTAATTAATTTGCTTGTGCTTTTGTTTCTACCCTGCTTATCTGGCAGGCAGTGACTGGCAGATGCACGTACTCCAGAGCATCCCACGAGAGCTTGCAGAGAGCATGAGCTCCACCTCAGAGCCCTTGCACTGTAATGTTGTGATGTTTCTATTGTGGGAGCTGCAAGCTTCTGTTTTGGATAAACAGGCTTAAAACCGTGAGCACCGATCGTGCCAGCAACGGAAGCCAGTGTCCCACCCATGGGGGCAACCACAAATATAGTTTCACAAGCTGAACCATGTGGTCCTTAGGGCAGAAAGCAACATGCAGGGTCAGAAAAAATTACAGATGGAGCTCGGGATTTTTTATTTTTATCAGAAGAGCTGAAATTCATACAAACGAGACATCATCATCATTCTGACACTATTCTATTGAGCTGGCATTAATGATAGATCTGGCAACGCTTTGTATGTTCTTGAACAATGACAAATGCACTGTGGAAATTAACTGAAATACTGAAAGCAAAATAATAGCTGAAAAATATCCTGCTTTTTGGCTTTTGGTAGCAGAAAGCATGAACCACGCTGCTTATGCAAATCTCAAGTCAGTTGCAGGCTAAAAGAATTAATCAGAATGCAAAGTAGCATAATTCTGTCCTAATTCTGGGAGAAAGTATCAAACACATGTTTAAATGTCATTCTCCAGCCATTAATTACCTCCACTTAGCAAAGCCCTCACAATAAGCCCTACGATGAGGTGTCACTCACTCCCTTGCCAAGATGCTGTGTCCCGGGGGCCAGCAGCCTCAGGCAGGTGCTGCCCACAGCCCTGGGCAGCTCTTCAGTTGCACGGGGGCCATTTGGCAGCCCTGCCTGCTGGAGCATCTGCGTTAAGGTCTTCCATGGATGCCTGAGTAAATACAAAGGGAAGGAGATTAAACGACGAAGTCTGCTCTAAGGTGTGGAGGGAAAGGCTTTAGCCTCTTCTCTGGCCCATGGCTGTGGGGCTGGTGGTGGCAGCTCCTGCCCTGAGAGTAACTCTGCAGTTTGTCTCCATTTCTCCAGCCAAGGTTCAGTGCAGCAAAGAGGAGACAAACTGCAGCTTGGACTCAACTGGGGCATTGAGCCTGCTTTTTGATTGCAAACCCCAAGGATAGATCAATGCTGAGGAATAGGCTGAGTTGGGTTGATGCTCTCCAGGATTTTCAGATTCCCAGGGTGCTGCTGCTGTCCCACATGTGACATGTGGAAGGAATCGCAGAGGGTAGAAGCAACCCCAGCCATGGCCAGCTCCAGGGAGTTGCCCAGAGCTGCAATATTCTCCACCCTCCAACTTGTTTGTACAGTCTTTGGGAAGAGACTGAATCGTTGGCTGGGGCTTGGGAGGACCGAGAGTCTGTCACGGAGCCAGCAGGGATGGTGGGGAGCCCATAAACACCTCTCTCTGCTTATTTGAAAGTAAATTACCCTGCAAAATAGAGATTGCTCAGAGTGGCTTTCACGCTCTCCCGGCTGATTTGCTATGCTTTAAGAGTGAGACGCTCTCTGGTCTTGAAACTGAGCTTTTGATAACTACCAAAAATCTGTGAAGCATTTGTTGAAGATCAGGTCAGCCTACCAAGCAGTGCCGGGGCTGAATGCATTTGAAGAGGAATGGAAAGGATCAGATCACGCCTTGCTTCAAAAGTTATTTTTAAATGGCTATTTCAGCATGGTAAAGGGTTAGGGAACATGTGTTCTCCACTGTCAGAAAGCATTGTATTTGCCAATATATTTAGTGAACAGCAGTGGGAGATAAAATTACCAGTGTTTGCTCTAGAATAGTAAACGCCGTCCCTAATGGTCATGGAAGTATTTTTCCTGCTTTCTAGTTAGCCAGGATTGATGTTATTAAATGCACCACATTTAAAGCATTTATAGATTCTCAAAATTCCATTACATTTTTTACTCTGTTAAATTAGAGCCTTGTGTTGCATAAAAGAGATCTGACCCATATTGATTACAAAAAAGGAGGAAAGGTTTTATTAAAGACATGAATGGGCTTTTTGTTAGTTTGCTTCACTCTGGCAAACAGAGGAATTAAATTATTCCATTCCTTCAGCACTTACCCGGCTCAGCAGGTGGATTTGTACTCCCCCATCAGTGTGCTGAGAGGTTATTTGGCAGTTTAGCAGATACAAACATTATAGCTCAGATCTCTAAGTGGATGTAAATTGTCGTTGTTGCGCTGAAATCTGGCTTCTCCATCAATCAAGGGAGCTGTAGGGTTGGTGTTTTGCAAGGCATTCCTTGGAGGTCCTCCAAGCTTTCTTTTGGTGCTGGGGCAGCTTCAGGACCCTTCTCAGAGGCCACATGGAGATGGTGGGGGCAGTTCATGGCTCTGCATTTCTGCCTGCCAGTGTTGGCTCATGGGGTTGTGCCTACAGGAGTTAGGACCATCTCACTCCCTCCCCAAAGACCCAGCGGGTGAGAGGGGGCTCTCACCCATCACATTTCTTAACACCAAAAACGGCTGTGACTTTACCAAACACAGAGGCACACATCCATAATGATGGGATTTTCACCACCTGCCTGGTGAGGGATGAAATCACCTCTTAAATACAAGACACTGCAGTGGTGAAGCCCCTCGCACTTAAATTGACCCAGCTCATTCCCCTGGCCACCCAGATGTGGAGGGACAAGCAGGGGCAGAAGGAGTCCAGGGTACCTGGGCCAACTTGGAGGCTAGGACTACACATTTTCATTAATTCATTCATTCATTGGCTAAAACAAGCATAGAGTCCTGTGAGCAGTTTGTGACACCCCTGGGTGCCAGTAAAAGAGCTTTTCTCTCTTCCATCAGGTCTTACATCTGAGGCTGCTGTGTATCTGGGGCAGTTCCCAGCAAAGACTAGGGAGTTAGGGTTGCTGGTCCCAGTGAGCACCACCCCATGCTTCCTGGCACCCACGTGGCTGCCCAAGTGCTTGGCAGCACAGGTTTCTCTCTGGTTTGAGGTTCTCATATTAGGTAGGGAGAAGGGGAACAGTGGTAAGATGGGGGATGGTGGAGCAATGGGCCAGGGCAGAGAGGACACAAATAGCTTTGGGTCATCCTACCCATAACCTGGCACCTTGCACCAGCAGAGCACTGGGTGTGCTTCTGATTTTTATCTATCTCATTTGGCACAACCACTGATCCCTAAATTGCAATTTCCATCATGCAGCTGTGATTTCCAAATGAATTAGAGCCTGGGTCATGACACTAATGGTGTTACAATCCCATCTGTGTGTGCCTCAGAAGTCAGTCATTGTATAACACCACTCTGAAAGCTTTTCTACCCCCATTCAAAGCAAGTGCTATGTGAAGAAAGGTGGAAATCAAAAACCTTTGGGATCCAAAGGTCTGAGCCTAACTCGGCCTTCTGTAGCCATCCATAAGAGGGAGCTCAACCATGGTCAAGTCAGGAACATGAGTGTGGTTCCCCTGTCCCCCTTTCACTGTCATGGCCAGAGGCAGCTTTGTACCTACCCCGGCAGCTGCAGCGAGGCTGGAGACGCGAATGAAGCAACCATCAGTTTGACACGTCCTGAACAGGAACCAACAAATAAAACAGGCTCTGCTACACAGTGTATTTCACAGAATAATTACACAAGAGAAAGTTGTTGGTTCCTCCAGGGAGGTTCTAACCTGCACAAGGAAGTCCAAGGGAAAAATCGTGTCTCTCCCTGCACTGAAGAAAAGGAAGAAAGCACAGACATGTACAACCTGCTACAACACCCTGGCTCTGGGGTAGGAGCCCAGCCCCCTGTGACACACAAAACACGGGTTCCCCACCACCTCCCCGGGCTCCCTGTGCAGGACAGAAGGTGTCCCCGAGCCCCCCTCCACCGGGGGGCACTGCCTGAGGGGCTTTTTCCATCCAGGTCCACCAATGTGCCCCCAGTGCAGCCTGTTCAAAGCCAAGCTGGCCTTGCGGTGGGTATTGCCAGGGGCACTCTTCCAGTGCTTAATTTTTTACTTGTGTGCATAAAAGAGAAAGAAAGGCAGAGAAAGAAAGGCAGAGAAAGAAAGGCAGAAAGAAAGAAAGAAAGGCAGAAAGAAAGAAAGGCAGAAAGAAAGAAAGAAAGGCAGAAAGAAAGGCAGAAAGGCAGAAAGGCAGAAAGAAAGAAAGAAAGAAAGAAAGAAAGAAAGAAAGAAAGAAAGAAAGAAAGAAAGAAAGAAAGAAAGAAAGAAAGAAAGAAAGAAAGAAAGAAAGAAAGAAGCAGCTGTGATGTTTGGTTTGTGAAGAGATGTCTAATGCTTCTCTGCAAGGATTGCTGGAGACACTTTCCTAGGGCAAATCTCTGCAGCCCATGGACCACATGGCAGGGCTTTAAACCATCTCCCTGAGCCCGTAGCCCCTAGCCCCGCTAGCACCGGTGCAGGTGTAGGAGGGATTGGACTGTTGGTCTGAGATAGGGGTGACAGAACAGGCTGGGCAGAGAGAGCAGCCACGAGGCTCAAGAGAAGGCTTAGGTTAATGAAGATGTTGCTATTTAAAGTTAGCAGCGAAGACAATCCCTGGCAGAGGATTAATTCAAACCGGGTCAAGCTAAGATTGGGGTGAGGCACGCCAGGTAGTTTGCTTTTTCCTCAGCCAGCTGACGGGCATCTTCAGCGTGCACTGGGGTGACCTGTCCTTAGCCCCAGCCACCGGCATCCTGCCAGCTCCCATCTACCCACCAACACCAGCCCCTTCTTGCTCAAAGCCGCTCCTTGGCTAAACAGCTCCTGCAACCAGGAATTCATGCCACTAAAATACAAACATAGTCCTCCAGCTTGGCACAGCCAAGGAAAATGCCTGTGCTGCCTTGAGGTGCCCCAGAAGGGGTGTCAGGTACGTGGACTGTGTCAGGTGCAGGCAGCAGGGTCCCTCAGTTCCCTGCCCTGCACAGGGCTCCTGCAGCAAGGGATGCCCATCCTGCCCTCCACCCAGGGTCAGTGGCACTGCTCAGGGTAGAAAATCATAACCAGCCATAACACATTAGAATAGAATAGAATAGAATAGAATAGAATAGGAATGACCCACTCATGACACTTAAAAAAATTATAAAAATTACAGAGCTATAGGAGTCAGGTCATGACCCAGGCCATTCAGAGAGATTTGAACCCATGGAATCACAGAATCACAGAATCACCTAGGTTGGAAGGGACCTTTAAGATCATCTAGTCCAATCGTAAAAAAAACCAAACCAAAACAAAACAACAAAAAAAACCCCCAAAACCCCCCAAAAGCCACCACCACACCCACACACCACCAACCAACACTAAACCATATCCCCAAGCACCGTGTCAACTCGTCTTTTGAACACCTCCAGGGATGGTGCCTCAACCACTTCCCTGGGCAGCCCATTCCAATGCTTGATAACCCTTTCCATGAAGAAATTTTTCCTGACATCCAACCAGGCACAACCTGAGGCCATTTCTTCTTGTCCTATTGCCTGTAACTTGGGAGAGTTAGGCTTTCCATGCCAAGCAACAAACTGTTAATAGTGATTAGGAAAACTTATTTCCTGCTCAGAGGAGGCAGCCAGTCAGTGGCAGGGATCATTTTAAAATCTCCTAAGTCTTTGCTGTAACTCAGCGGCAGCTAAGTAAGCCTCTCTCCCCCAGGAGGTTCACCTTGGAGGGAGGTTTAAGGAGAGGGCTGTGGAGGTGTTGGGAGAAGGGATTGCTCTCCCCTCCCTACCCCTCAGGCAGCTTAACCTGTGGCTGAGGCTCAGCAGGGCTCCTTCCTCCCCGCTCCAAATAGCTGGACCTCCCACCGCAAACAAAACCACAGGGCAGCCTGGACTTGGTAAAGAGCTCTTTTTTTCTTGCCCAGACTTACCTTATAAAACTAAAATACTGCAAAATCTATAAAATACTTAATAGATTATAAAAGTTCACTCACTAAGTCCAGGTGGGGTTGCCAAATCCTTCCCAGGGATGAAAACACCATTTGCCCCAGGAGAGCAGCAGGGGCACTGCAAGGAGAGCAGTTGCAAACCCCACATTGACCTTTGTGGAGGGAGACCCCCAAGAACCCCCTTCTCATGGGTGAGACACTGCTGTGATCCTCCAGGAACGTGGCACATGGAGTGTAATGACAGAGCAGCTCAATGCTAATTATTAGCATATAAACAGGCTGCTGAGCAGGTTTATCGAGAGGGACAGGAGGAGGGAGGAAGGGACTTCTGCTGGCCCCATGTCCTCAAGGTGCATAGCAGCGTGGGTACAGCTCATGAGCCCATGTCCTGGGGTGTTGTCTGACTGCTCAGCGTGGGGTCAGGCCCCTTTTCTCTGTAGATCAGGAAATGTCTGTATTATTTCATGCCCCTGGATTGCCATCCCCTGTCTCCCAGAGATTTCCAGGAGGCGAGTGGGATGTCATAGAACAGATCCAGGTGACAAGACATGCAGGGCTGAGTCTTTTAAGACATACGAGTTCCCTTAGAGATACCTGCCTGCAACATTAGGGACACCAACTCCATTACAAGGGGAGCTCAAGGAAAGTTTAATTATACATTTTATTTTATTTTTAAATTTGTGTTACTAGGCCACTGGGGAATCCTCGCTAGAACTCAATAGCCATGAAAATCCCCCAGGCTTTCTGTGTGGAGAGTTCCTGAGATACCTCCAACTTCTCATCTGTTTCTAATTCCCCTGGCAGAACCCACCTATGATTTAACGTTGCCAGGTAGTGCACAGCACCTATGCTAAGAACTTAGAGAGGTGACTAAATCAATTTGCAAACAAAAAGAGCTATCCTGGATCTCAGCACAAACACTGAGGGATTCCTAGAGGTAAAAACAAGGTTGAACAGAAGCTTAAATGTAGGACAAGCAGAAAACCAAAGAAAAGTGAGCTGAAATCAGAGTGGGGGAAGAGCCAAGGAGCTCAGCAATGACTTTGCTGTGATAGGTGTCCAGCAAAGTCACTGCTCCCTTGACTACCCTGGAGCCCTTCAGTCTTGGTCATGGGAAGCCCTTCCTCCCCATTATCCTACCAAGCCTGGACATCAGCTGTGCCTTCCTCCTTGCTCCAGTAACAGGGTGGTTTTAATTTTACAGTGAAGAGTCGGATATGGACTAGCAGCTTCTGGCTGAGCCTTTTCCCACCAAGCTGAGCCGAGCAGCTGGTTCAAAGGAGTAGGAAGCGGCGTGGGTGGACGCCTGAGGTGCAGTTGTCACTGGGTGACACGGCTAATAATAAGAAGAGTCCTCCCTTCTGATTCCCCTGGCAGCTTTTAGTTCTCCTGAGCCTCCCACCCACGTCTGATGGAAATGGCAGCCGCCACTCGGAGTGCCACCACTGCCTGCCTCCCTCGAGCCAGGACCAGGGGCTGCACCTTATGTGGTGCTGCTTCCTTGGCAAGCTGGTTCTTGAGCCCACACAGTGCTCCCAGGAGGACAAGGAGACAAAAACAAGTGAGAGAAGTAATTCATGGTGTTGCATGGCCAAATGGTTATGAAGCTGAAGAAAACTCAATTTCAGTCCCTGGGATAGGTATACCAGAGCAAGTTTTGAAGCCCAGGGTTGAGGTGAAGCTCTTGCTACACATCCAGTGCAGTATTTCTGCTCGCCAGCAGCAGGAACACAGACAGAGGTCTGCCATGTCCCCGGGCAGAGCCTTCATCCCTGGCATTAAAAAAGCCAGCTGCATGGGAAAGCTGAAAGCTCATTTCCCAAAAAGGTGCCCAGCACTGTTTCATAGACAGGCAAGGGAGCAGAAATGCTCTCTAGTGCTCCTGTTGAAGCCGTTCCTCCCTGGTGAAGAAACCCACGCAAGGGTTTCCCTCTTTCGAGGGACCTTCTTCATCACTGCACTGCAGAAGCAGAATTCCTCCTTCCTCAGGTCCTGTCCTCCTCCCATCCCTTCCTGTCCTGCTCCAGCCTGCCAATGGTTGATGCCATCCCTCCCACCAGGCAGCGATTAGGGGTGCAGAGGGGGCCCTGTCCCAAGTCTTGCAGTCAAGTGTCCCACCAACGGGGCTGTGGGTGTGAGGGTGATGCATGAAAGTGGCCACAGATGCAAGACCAAGGAGTAAGACAAGCTGCCACGGAGAAAAAACACATGGCAGAAAGCTGGAGAACATGCAATCATCCAGTCTGTTGCAAGAAAGAGAGAAGGGTGCTGTGATTGGAGCCGACGTCCAGATCTTTTGTTGCCTATGAAGACATTTGGGGTGACTCTGTCCTTCTCCAGGCCCTGTGGGAAGTGGGGTGGGACCTGCTGATGCCTAGGCAGGAGGAGCACTGCATCTCACTGCGTCTCTGATTCACTGTCTTGTGTGCCAAAATATCATCGCCGCGCCACGCACTCCTCCTCCCGGCCCCACCAGCATCTACAAGCATTCCAACATTGTGGATATGGGTGTCGGATGGTAGGGCTGGTCCCAGCGCAGGGTGGGTGGTGTAAAATGCAGGGCCAAGGTCCACTCCTCGGGTTTGGGAAGGAGAGGAGAGTGTGGGAGCAGCCGGACGGGCGCCCACCTCCCAGGGGCAGGAAAGCCACGCACGTCTGCTCGTTTCCCTCTCCCCTGTCTGCATTTCACCACAGCCTATATTTGGAGATAACCCATGTAATGTTAAAAATAAAACGTGCTTCAAAAGACAGCTTTAAGCTATATAAAGCAATCTTTACGTTAGTATTGGACTATGTTCTTTCTCCTTTGCGTGTCAATTGCCAAAAAGTACAATATGAGACTGTAATTTATAAAGCAATATATTCAAAGTTCGTGTGGATGTTAGCATCGAGGGACGCCCAAAAATTCAGGGCCAACTTCTACTAGCTTCAGATTGGAAGAGTGATTCATTCCAGGGATAAATTTCCATTGCACGACAAAACCCACCAGAACCTGCTGCGTGTCTGATTTCCTGGAGCCACAGACCGTGTGTGGGCCAGCACAGAAACGGGGACTCCTCTGCCGTAAGAGGGCAAAGTAGCAACAAAATCTCCCTGCATGCGTATCAAAAATAAACTGATCGTCCAACACAAGCCATACACCCTGTCTTGTTTTATTGAGTTCCATTGTCTCCAGAAACATTCCCTTAAAAGAGGCATTACTTACATTTCTGGGTTATATTTTCAGCATGTCAAAGAAGAAATGCCTCCTAAAGTCATCAGTCCCTCCTGCAGGATGAAAACGGGAGGGTGATTTTAAGGCATGCAATCCCATACCAAAACCAAAGCCAAACCCGGTATCTAAGTGATCAGATATTTGATGCATTTTGTTATTTTAATGTTACGTAAACAGAAACTGTTCTAAACTTTCAAGAATTAAACAGAAATACACAAAATATTTTAAAAAATGGAAGCTTTTTGTTCATTTTTGCTTTTTAATTTCTTGCACTTATCTTTTTTTTTTCCCTCCTGAATTTTGAAGAAGTTTTGAAGACAGAAGGACCCGACATCAAAGGTATGGTCCCAAAGGCACCGAGGTTTTTCTAACATCAGTTTTTAAGCCAAATATGACTTTGGCAGTGTGTGAGAGCAGCTATACTGGGTCAGAGCAGAGGTCCCTCTGACCCACCATCCAGTCTCCAGAGTAACCAGAAGCAGATGCTGAGGCTAAAAGTAAAAAGTCCACATAATCAGCGAGCCCTGGATCCCCTGGGATCCTCCAGCTGCCAGCGGGTCAGTTTTCTGAGCCATGGATTACATCTGGTCGGTTGTGCCAAAGGGCCATCTACAGACCTTCCCTGCAGGCATTTCTCTGAATCCCTGCTAAAGGCAGTATCAGCCAGTCTCTGGAAAACCCCGTGGCACTGGGATCTTGGGCTAAAATGAGGGTATGAAAGAAAAGTATTTTAGCTTGATTTTGACTTGCTGCCCATGAAAATGTGACTCAAGCGTTTTGAGAGCGAGTGATCCCTTCCTACTCACTTTCTTCATGCAGCTCACCAGAGGATCGTGTAGCATCATATGACCCCCCCATTTTCCCATTTCCAAGCTGATGACCCTGGATCAGCTCAGTCCCTCCCCAAAGAGACGTCATTTCATGCCCCCAACACTAGTACTTCTGACTGCACATATGCCTGATATCAAGTCCTCTGTGGAGCAGAGGGCTTGATGCATATTTAGTGTGATGGCAAGCCCTTACAGCCCATCCACTGCCATCTTACCCAGATCCATGTAGCTGCACTATCAGGCACTGCAGATAAGGTGGGTTACATTCGCAGTTGGGACTAATCAAGGCAATTAAGCCATTTACATGATTAACATGCCTTTTGCTAACTGTGATTTCTTCTCTTTCATGTGGAGCATTTAAGGAGCATTGCAGGAAGCCACGGAGAAATAATGTCTGAACTGGGGTGCCCAAACCAGTACTGAAATCTCAGGAGGGCTGAGGTTTTGGCCACTGCTCGTCCATGACCATGATGTCTCAGAGGAGTTGGGCTTGCTATTTTGGTCCAAGGGTGTCACCTTCCCTGGCAGCGCTGAAAGGTGGAACTGCTCAGACCCTGGGGAAAGAGGTGCTTTAGAACCATTACTGTGAAAAGCGGAGCAGATCGCTCCACACAGCTCTGTCTGGGGGTTCACGTGGACCTTCATAGTGGTACCACAGCGTGACAGTGGCTGGAGCTTTGAGTGGCCTTGTGATGGCCGAGAAATGACCCAGATGTAATAATATACTATTGAGCTATGCAGACATAAACAAATGAAGTATTTAAAAAAGTTTTTGAAATGAAGGTTTATAGTACCGTGTTCTTAGAGGCACTTCATTCAAGCATTCAACACTTGGCCATTTATTAATGCATACTATTAGTATTAACAAACATTAAGTTTTAGAAGGGTGCATTTTAAAAAGGAGACTATTTTCTCCATCTAGTCATGCTTTTTGTTTATTTCCACAGCTAAAGTAGTTAAGAAAGTGGTTCGTAAAAAGCAAAGCTCCTTTAATCAATTGTGAAAGCTGCGAGATGAGTGCTTTTAACAAGTCCCAGTGCTGTTATGGCCCCCGTTACACACAGCTGGGGGAAGCCATAGATGAACAAGGGAGGTAGAAGAGGGGCAATCACAGAGCCTGTATGGTTTTGGGGGTGCAATCCCACTGCCCCACCGTGTGGCACAGGAGGACACGCTAAGGTTGGTGCCAACAGAGGAAGAGATGGGCAGCTGCCTTGTGGCTGGTGTACACAGGCCTCCCCTTCCCACCACCCACTGCATCTATGCTGAGCTGCTACAACTGGGGTGGTAAACAGCACAAATCCCAAGGGAAGGCTTTCCAAGCCAGAGGATGCTGCCTCACGGAGCAGGCTACTGCGGGGAAGAGGCCAACCTGCTGCTGAAGGCTGGAGGGAAGCAACAGGGAGTTCTCAAAACCATATCAGGGGTTTGGATCAGCTTTTGGGTAGTTCTTTGCTCTCCTCATTGGTGTTAACACTGTGCTTAGGACAGCTAAGCCCTGCTCTAAGTAACCTACTGGTGCAAAAGCCCAGATCCAATATTTACCTGAAATATAGAAAAAGGTGGACACAGGGAAGCAACCCAAATGGTTTGGTCAACACAACAGGGAGCACTCTCTCCTCTCCACAGCCCAGCCACTCTCCTGTCCTAAGCTGGTTACAGGTGTCAGAGTGAAAAAGGTTGCTCAGAAATGTTTCAGGAATGAGAAAGAAGCATTTTGGACATCTGCAAGGAGATCCTTCCAGCACAAGCAGTGCATAAGTGCTAGTAACAAAACTGAGCATGTGAGTGATTGTGCGAGAGAGGGTGGGAGGAGATCCTGCTGGGGCAGGCACTGGTGTTTTGACAGTACGAGAAATGATGCCTGGGAAAGGAGTGGAATATCACTGTAAGAGAGGAGGTAAACTGATGGTGGGGTGGATAGAGAGAGCTGGCATGTTCAAAATAGAGAGCTAGGAAAACAAGCTTCATCACAGGATCTGGTATTGGTAGGAGAATAACCTTGCAATAATCTAGATATTTGGAAATCTGAAATAGACAGACAGAAATGTGGAGAAGTTGCAGCGAAAGAATCTGCAAGACACAAGCGTCGCCTGGATGTGAGGACCTACAAAAGACATCCAACCTAAGGATGATGCCCTGCACCCTGCAATTGCAAGCGTTAAGGTGTTCACCCAATCCCTGAGGAAGATGCAGCTTAGGTGGAAGGCCAAGATCATTGTTTTAAGCATCCTGAATTTGTGTTGATGGAGAGAGGAGGGATACTACTATCAGAGCAAGCAGATTTGAAGTAGAGATGCAGATCTGTGTGTATCAGCCAACGAAAAAGCTTCCCAGGGCCACATTCATATGAAAGATGTCACTAAGCACTGGTCCCTGGTGTCACCGTGTCTCCACCAACCACGCAGGGAAAAGGCCACCTTCAGAACCAGACTCACCCTGGCAGACAGCTACCAGACGCACCAGACCCTGCGGACCCAAACACATTATGTTGAGGGTGGCAATCTGCATCAGTCACACTCCAGGAGCAAGGATACAACCATTTCCATTGTTTCCAGGGCCCCTCCTCTAACCAGCACAGACAGAGCTTGTGAATCTGGGGAGAGAAAAGCTCAAGGAGCCAGATTTTGGGATTACATAACCATCAGCAGGAAGAAAGTTCCTTTTCCAAGAAAATGAAGGTTCTCTTCTACTTCCATAGAGAATAAAGGGGAATGGGAGCTGAGTTAAACTGTACAGCCAGCTCAGAAGATGCTGATGTGGGGAAAAACCTACAGCAGAATCAGAGACTGTCAAAATGCTCAGAGCCCACACTACAATATGTCTTTTCTGCACTGTCTCCATTTCCCATTGAGATGACAGATGCATTTCTCTCTAGACCAGGCTCTGGCCTCATTTTTGATTCATAAAATGTGATACAGATTGTGCATGCATTATTTCTTAGAGTTGCAGAAATGTAATTGTCCCCATGTACCACAAATAAGAAAAGGAGGCTTTTTTAAGGAACCTTCCAACCACAACACCAAATACTGTCTCCCTAGCTAATGAAACTAACCTTGGTAACACACTCTGATCTACTGAAAAATGACTCACTGGGCTGGTTTGGTCCTAGCCATACAGGATTAGTTGTTCTCCAGGAGTAACTGCAAGGCAAGCCAGCACCCTGCCCTCCTCAGTCTTTGTGTAAGCTCCACACAAACGTGGTTCTTCTCTCCAAGGGCAGGTAAGGGAGCACAGAAGATTCAACAAATGAACCTCACCAATCTTATTCAGATAGTTGCACAGGGAAAGGGTTTGGGGAGCAGGTTAGAAGAAGGGTAAAATGGTTCAGAGCAGGGCAGAAATCCCTTTACAGTAAGTCTTTCTCCCCTTCTGTCTTCCAAATTCAGATGATGCAAGATACAGCCAGCCAGACTCAATGGACGTAAGTCTCTTTGTGAAGACAAAGCAGCAATACAGCCCTGCACTGATGGCTGATTTTACACAGAAACACTCAGTGGCACATTTGGTACTTGTAACAGGAACCACCTGCTCTCAAGCCTGCCAAAGAATTATTGCTTTGCTCTGTATTAGCTATTCTCATATAAAAAAACCCATTCAAGTGGTTTCCTAGAAGATGAAAAAGCCTTTCTCCCTTCCATGTATTTTCAGGACTATTTTTCTTTCAAAGGAGCCAGATAAAATGTACTAAAACCGAAGAGCTTAAGTGCATTTAGTGACTAAATGCATTTTAGTGACTATATCAGTGCACAAGGGAAGGGCTACAGATGTCATCTGTCTGAACTTCTGTAAGGCCTTCAACACAGTCCCCCCCAACACCCTTCTCTCTAAACTGGAGAGCTATGGATTTGATGGATGGATCATTCAGTGAATGAGGAGTTGTTTAGGTGTTCATATCCAGAGGGTAGTGGTCCAAGGCTCAATGTTGAGATGGAGGTCAGTGGCAAGTGGTGTCCCTCAGGGGTCTGAACTGGGACTAGTACTGTTTAATATCTTCATCAATGACATAGACAGTGAAATCAAGTGCACTCTCTGCAAGTTTGCAGATGATGCCAAGCTGAGTGATGTGGTTGTCATATGTGAGGGATGGGATGCCATCGGGGGACCCGGACAAGCTCGAGAACTGGGCCCTTGCGGGGCCTCAGGAGGTTCAACAATGCCAAGTGCAGGATCCTGCACCTGGGTTGGGGCAGCCTCTGGTATCAATACACGCTGGGGGATGAAGGAATTGAGAGCAGCCTTGCTGAGAAGGACTTGTAGATGGTGAATGAAAAGCTGGACGTGAGCCGGAAATGTATGCTCATATCCCAGAAGGGCAACTGTATCTTGGGCTGCATCAAAAGAAGCGTGGCCAGCAGGTCAAGGGAAGTGATTCTGCCCCTCTACTGTGCTCTGGTGAGACCCCACCTGGAGTACTGCGTCCAGCTCTGGAGCCCTCAGCACAGGAAAGATATGGACCTGTTGGAACGGTTCCAGAGGAGGGCCACAGAGATGATCAGAGGGATGGAACATCTCTCCTATGAAGAAAGACTGAGGGAGTCGGTGTTAATTAGACTGGAGAAGATGCCAGGGACACATTATTGTGGCCTTTCAATACTTAAAGGGAGCTTATAGGAAAGATGGGGACTTTTTAGCAGGGCCTGTTGCAATAGGATGATGGATAATGTTTTTAAAGTAAAAGAGGGTCGATTTAGACTAGACATAAGGAAGACATTTTTTATGAGGGTGGTGAAACACTGGCACAGGTTGCCCAGGGAGGTGGTAGATGCCCCATCCCTGGAAACGTTCAAGGTGAGGTTGGATGGGCCTCTGAGCAACCTGATCTAGTTGATGATGTCCCTGCTCATTGCAGTGGAGGTTGGACTAGATGACTTTAAAGGTGCCTTCCAATCCAAACCACTCTGTGATTCTATGATTCTATGATTTGGAGCACAAGCATCTTTTGTCATGGCTTCAGTGGCTTATCTGTGTACTGATAGCTACTACACAGCCCTCAGTTCCTTGGGTTGTTGTTTCCACACTAGCCTCAGACTGATGGGCAGACCCTGGAGAGCTGTGGTATGCTCCTCTTTCCAGAACTGTTAAGCTGAAAAACCTTGAATGTCTAGTGTGGTAGCCACAAGTCATTCAGAGTAACAACTTAAACACTTCAGTGCCACTTGTGAAAAGACAAATACAGTCCACTCTATTCCCACAAAAGCTCCTCAGAAAAGTGGAGTAGCATATGATCCAAAATAATTAACCTCGTAAGAAGAAATTCTTAAGCCTCCCCTCAAAACCTCCTCCTTCAGAACCAGGCAATCTGCAATGTGTTTTCCTAGCTGATGCTGGATATACTGCAACTTTTACTTACTGTGAGAAAAAAATACCAATTTATAGCACAACGTGGAAGGAATGATTGAAAAAAATTCATTACAAAGGGTCATTCAGCAGAGCTCAAACTGATAGGAGTTTTGGCTATTGTATTTCAGCTGAGAATAATTTAGTACATCTGACCTTCCCATAGCATTGTTCATCAATGTCTGCACCTATTTGTTCCTCACTTCTGCATTTTGGTATCTTAACAGGATACACAGAAATGCCTTTAAGACATATATTAATACCAAACAGTGACAAATGTCTTAGGAAGAGTTATGTACTGCAGGACTGTTGCAACACATCTTTGGAGTGGTGCTGACTGTACATACACTGCTGTGAATTCCTTCCTGAATACATACTACATTTCAAACGAATTCTGCATTTCCAGATGTATTGTAGCCAAGCAGACCTGGGAACGCACCAGGAAGGGCACAGTGATAAGGGGTCCTCCTCTGCCCTAGCAGAGGGAGCACATACAGGTTGCAGAAATGCAACTGATTTTTAATTGCATCTTTTCAAACCTCTGTAACTTCCCCAGTCACATCCATTGCTCCTGCCACATCCATACACACACCTTGCCAGCTATCTCCATCCTATCCAATTATAAATGGTAAAGAAAATACTTGTCTTTGCTGAAGTATTTCGTTTCTGGTCTTGCATAGATATTTTTAAAGTGTTCCCACACACAGTCCAATATTTTACCAGCAATGTTTTATCTGGCATGGGAAATTCAGAGAAATGTCTTGGAGGCATCATGGAGCCACCATCACTGAAGCTGGAAGAAGAATGTTATTACTGAGCAGAAAACCCTCTCGTATTATTTCACGTGCCTAACTCAGCTTGAACATTCACAAGCAACTTTCCTCTCCCGAGCAATCATACATTTTATCAGTCTTCACCATGACTGCACAGTTACCTACATTTTGAAGAACTAGCTGGGTGTCACAGCATATTTTCAACTATATATACATATTTATGAGGCTCCTCCTGAAGGCTCACAATTAGGCTGGAGCTGTATTTTCCTCTGCAGCTGACATCCAATCTCTCTGACAAGTTGCCCAAGTACATTTGATATTGTTAACGCTGTCCAAAATTCTCACTGTGAGGTGCCACAGTGAGATGTTCAGGAGAATGGCAGGTCTTGTCCGTTTGGGCTGCAAATTCCCATTCCAGTTGTTATAGGCTGAATGGTTTTTTTGTGTTTTTTTCTGGAGGGAAGATAAACCCAAGCTGCTCTTGCTGTTTTGACAAAAACAGGACTATGAAAAATCTGGTTTTCAGCATCAGAATTTCTGGTAATTTTTCCTTTAAGGCTCTCACCCCTCTTGCCCTTCTGGTTGGATGTGTGGCCCATTTGAAGATGTCAACACCAGCCCCATCAGCTCTGGGCTGCCTCCCACCCATGCAGAACTTCAGACCTGTCCTGCCTGAAAAAACACACTTGCACATCCTTAGGAATAGCTGGAAGGTCTCGACAACCAAAGTTTTCCTGGGAGTCTGTCCTGCCTGGGTGGGTGCCTGCCTCTGGCTGCTCCTGTCCCAGCCAGGCACAGATGCTGGTGACCTCTCTGGGAGCACTTCCACCTGCCCCAGGGAAACCAGGCACACCAGGAACTCCCTTGGGCTGGAGTCAAGCCCTGAAACTGGGAATAGGAAGAAATCTTTTTGCCATGAGTGTTCAATGACTCCAATGCTGCTGGAGGAGAAACCTGTCTGGCTGCAACTGAGGAGGAGCAAGTGCCAGGGCTGGTGGGCAAGGGTCAGGTGGAGGGAGGGCACCCATGGGGCACAGAAGAAGGGAGTGACCCATTCACAGCAGGGGGTGAAAGGAGATTGTGCACCACCTGGGAAGAGGAATGCAGGAAAGTGGAGGGAGGTGGGGACAGCAAAGGACATGAGCAGGCTAGTGGGGAAGCCTGGGGGTCACAGAGGGACTGCCATGGGACAAGCAGGCTCGGATGCAAGAGCAGAGTGAGGTAGGTGGGAGTGCATGGACATGGTCTGAGACAGAATTCAGGTCCCATGGAATCTGGTGGAAAGATTCCCATTGGCTTCAACAGGCTTTGAATGGGGTCCAGAGAGCAAAGGAGTAAATGGTGCAAGCAGAGGAATGTAGAACCCCAAGAATAAAAAAGGGCAAGTAGGAATCCTATCAAAGGACATTTCTACCGAAAAAGAATTGAAATAATCATCTGAATATATAGTGCAAGAGCAGGAGACACAGGAATAAAAGCTCCTGAAATACAACTCCTTCTTTGCGCCCAGGTGAGACTGCCACATTTTGCAGTTCATGTTGACCACTCCAAGATGGCTCCAGCAGCTTCTGTTGGTTGATGCTTCAATGAGGAGAGACTGGTGGTCTGTCAAAACATGTCCTAGCCTAATGGCAGAGGTAATCCTGCCTGCTAGCACACCAACAGCAGAGTTGAAATTCAACTCTGAAATTCTACCTGTGCTTTGTAGAGGGACACTGTGTCCTTGAGAATCTTTCTGGATGGCAATAATTGTGACAGTCCTTCTGCTCAGGACCACAACAAAGGCACACACCCCCTGAATATAGAGGGCTGTAGGGCTAAGTGGTCTCTATCCTTTACCTGCAGACTTCTATCACGTACCAGAAGGACCAGTTTCTGAGAAGAAACTTTGCACTAGAGAGAAAAGAGCCCATTGCATTTCCTTGTGTTCATAATGGAAAATTTTCCCTGCCAGGCAGAAGTGAGGAGGGCACTGATTATGCTGACCCACAACTCCTCATCTGCCTTGCCAAGAGATAAGGAGAAGATACTGTTTGCGATAACAAGAAGTGGAATATTGTAAGCATCACTGCAGACGTACGAAGGCAAAATTAATGGAAGGAGGGTGATGGGAAGGTAACAAATGTCCTGAAGCAGGCGGGAGCTCTGAGCTCACAGCCAGCCAGGCAGAGCTCCCCACCAGCCCTGATACTGCCTGCTCCCCACAGGAGATCCCCCAGTGAGTCAGGGCTTCACGTGTAGGACAGATTCAAATCCTGGACTGACATAGCACACCCATGGGTGCCCCCAGTGCAGGAGAAGCTCCTGCCAAAGCTAGCCCTTTCCTGGTCACCGAAGTCAAATGTTCACAAGGTCCAAGTCCCCCAAAACCCAGGCTTGAATAGTTCTGGTGCCAGTGGAGTTGTTTGGGCTAACAGGCTTCACCACATGCATGGGAAAGCTGCACATCTGTACACGTTGATGGTAACCATGGTCCCCATCATTTTTTACCCTTGAGTCTTGCTTCTTTCCACAGTGTCAGTTCAAAACCAAGTGTTAGAATTTTTGAACTTGAAGAAGAGTTTAAGTGCTTATTTTTTAAAAGTGCTTTCTGAGAACCCGACGCAATTCCTTCATGTTTGGCATACCCACACCCAGCTACAGTTGCATTTAATTGTTGAAACAGAGTTACTTGATAAAATAATACAAACATCTGGCTCAAGTTAACTCCTCCCCAAGCTTGTGCTTTCTGCTGATGAGAGGAGGGGTGGTGTTACTTCCTCTGAGATATCTCAGGTCCAATTTTATTTCCCAGTCCCCAACATTCCTCTGAATTATGTCTGTGCCTTTCAACGCCATCCACCTGATGCAGCGTTGTGTGTCCAGTTTGCCACTGGGCTGTTTGCTTCCTTTCCAACCAGTTTATTCACTGAGACATTTATCAAATGTCAAACCTCCTTTCACGATGCCTCTCCCTCAGTCACTTGCTATCCCTCCTTGTTGCTGATGCTTTAAGGCCTGTTTACATTTACCATACACTAAATAATTTCCTAGGGGTTACAGCTTTCTTTAAGCAATGGTAGGAAAGATCTTATTAATCATGTCGATGGGAATCAAAATTCCAGTCAGGGAAAGTGAAATGTAATTACTTGTTTTCATCAGGCAAGCTGCTGTCCTCCACCTGAGTTTATTAACTGGACGGCATATCTGATCTGGGGAACGAAACGAAATGCTACCAGATGTCAAAGGGGAGAAAGAAAAAATGTGCCCAGCTGGCCCAAAACTTCCTAAAACCCTTCCTTGTCTCTGCTCAGCCCTTCACAGCTAATTTAACACATGCTGTCCCAAAGGGCAGTGTGAGATACAGGCTGCTTGTGCAAAATAAACACCTTTTTTCTGGCTTCAGAAGTGGCTGGCAGTGACGGCTGGCTTGTCAGGCAAGGTCAAGCCCCAAAGTGCAGGCAGAGATGAGGGGCGGCAGGAGCCCAGTTTGTGATACCACAGGATGCTTTGAAAACTGTGCATACAGCCCTGCGTTTACCATCCTCCTTAATCATTGTGGTTTGGAAATTAAAAGCATACATGAAGCAAGAAAGTCAGGGTAAAAAAAATGGTCATTTAGGTCAGTATTTTACCTCAGGTACATAGTTAGCCCTTTTTTATTTTTTATTTTTTTTTCTTTTTGAAAGAGCTAAATCTGGCCCCTGATAAATATTCATTTTTTCTTCACTACTAGAAATGTTCCTGAGGCTCAAACTGTGCATTTTATTAGCTGAAGCTGTTAGCCTTAGTGTGGTTCATAATCATAAGTAGGCTAATGGAGCATGCAGCTAAAATAGTTATTGCTCTCTTTTGGAACTGAAAAGGCCATTTTGGAAGTGTAAACGGCTTTGGATTTATCAGGAAAGGCTTCTCAAAGCTTTTTCCCTTGCAGGATAATGGCAGGAGGTGGCTGCAGAAGGAGGACTTTGGCTGCCTGTGCAAAGGTATTTTAATGTCAGAATCCAGTGAAAGAGAACGAACACAAAAATTGACAGGTAAATGTCTTTAAGACTAACACACTTTATGAGCTTAAGGGAAAAAAAAAATCAGAATATTTAAAATGATCAGCCAGAAGTCAAGGACTGCTTAGCAAGACAGAGGCACTCTTGGAAGCTCAGATGTTCAGCCACACAGCCACTACCTCATCTGCATGACAGTAAGGATATTTGGATTTCTTTATTTTATTTTGTTAGTGCTTTTATGATTTAATGACCCAATGAAATTCACTTATCTGAGGCCTTTGGTTATCATGGATTCACAGAGTGATTTTCTTCATTAGAAATGAAAGCTATTGACTGGTCAAACAATACCAGAGATAAAGAGCATATATGACCAAAAAATTAAGCACAGAAAAAAATCAGTAGAAAAAGCCTTCCTACTTGACATTGTCAAAACCTTGGATGCTAAGATTTTGTTTAGTAGCACAATAGGTTAATTACATTTTGCTTTCATAGAGCATACATTATTCACATTATCGGACACAGAATGAAAATTTTAAAAAAAATTGTTAAATGAATTTCCTTCCCAAGATGAAATGAGCAGTTGCTCAGGGGACCAGGTGAAACAGAGAACTACCAGAGCTTTGAAAAAAAGGAGAAAACAGGACTGTAGCAGGGAAGCAGAAAAATCAAACAGGTCAAAGTATTCTTCATCTACCTTCATTTAAGTATGAAACTAAAGAGCCACGACAGCAGACACACAAAGCATTGCACGGACCCTGGGGATGTCTATTTAACACTGGGAAAGCAGTCTCTAGTAGGGAAGGGTTCCTCTGGGCACAATCTGGTTCCGTCCATAACATACATCTCCCCAAGGCAGTGGCTGGTGCTGGTGTTTAAGAGAGGAAACGAGAAGAGCAGGCAGTAACTGGGGAAATTTGTGTTAGTTTTAAGCTGCCCCGTTCCCTACATCCCTAGTGCTGCTGCCCATGGCAAGCCAAGCAGAGGTGATCACCTCCATCCCCCAAGAGGTGTCCTGTCCCACCAGGGTGATGTCCATCCCGCAGGGTGATCCTGGGGTGTGTAAGCCTCACTGCTGGAAGACCAGCCCCATTTGTCAGAGACAGTGTCTCTTACCAGACCTGTAAGAGTCAAATGCGTTGGTTTTTAAGCCTATGGTGTCAATGCAAGAAAAGTCCTTGTTCTTTCCCACCTTGCTGCAGAGTCTGCACCAGGAAAAAGTAAAAATCTTTGTGTTGTGTGATGTCTCAAGGGAGCTGGCTTTACTTTGCTCGGGGGAAGCTGTTCACATCAGATTCAAATCAGAAACAAACTTCAGCCTTGACCCTGAGGAGCAGCCCTTTACAAACACACCTCCTTGAAGTGAGGATATGCCTGAGAACAAAGCTGTGGTCCCTTGCAAGCACAGGTATGTCCTTACTCTGTGTACTCCTCCTGGAGCCTCTTGTCCTCTATTTTGACCACATACAGTTTGGAGACGAGGCATTTTTTAACCTGATGCCCATCTGGTTCCTGGGGGTATCAAACACAACCACAGAGAGGTTGGGGAACCTTCTCCCCAACACAGGGAGCCCACAATTTCCTTTTGCACACACCATTGCTAGGTTTTTTTATATTCTATATATAGAATACAAAATAATATCCATTATTCTTGAATGTTGCTGGGTAGGTAATGCACATGTTTTCAGGGGAATTTGAAATTCTGCTTGGCCCGCAGTGCAGGACAGGTTCCCAGCCACTGCCTGTGCTCTCTCAGGAGCCCAAGATGGCAATCCCATTTCCAGAGCACCCTTGCTCAGCACCTGCCAGAAGGCAAAGCTCGCAAGAACCTTCTGGGGAGCAGGACCTGCTCTTTTGTCTGTCATGCAAACTGAGAACAAAGGAGGTGAGGATGAGGCCAGCATTTGCAATTAGAAAATGGGAGGAAGGAAAGGATCAGCTTTCCCATCATACTGATTTCCCAAGGGCATCACAAGCTGGACTAATTTTCTCCTAGATTTTTGATTTCTCTGTCCCACTCTGCTGCTTTCAGTCTGCAGCTTAGGTTTGACAGAAATAGGAGGAAACAAGCCACAAGCTAGGGAGCAGAGGGAATGGTATTGAAAAACTGTATTTTTCCCTGCCTCGAAGGCAGTCCTAAGGATTTCTACATGTGTATCCACACCTAAAAATTTTTCTGTGCCCTGCCTCCCTCCTCTCGGGCATTTATTTCTGTAGAGAGGGCTGAGAGCTTTTAAAGGAAGAGCTAATTGGCTCAGACACAAGTGGATGCTGCATGAAGAAGGGCACTCATCTCTGCTGTATCAGATGAAAGCACTTCTGCTATCTGTTGCATAATACACAAAATTGGCCATAAAAGAAACACGAACAACTCAAGAGCTTGCCACAGTCACAAAGACTACGTATTTAATTGGTTTGCTGCTTGTACAAGAGGTGAGCACAAACCCCAGCCCCGCTCACCTGAGAAGCAATTGGCACCAGATGGCAAGGGGCTGCCCAGCTGCCACCCATGGCTCGAGGTAACCCACCTCCCACCCCAGCCTGGAAGCAAGTGAGGGATCTACTTTTACAGAGAAAAACTCATAGAAGCATAGACTCATTTTGGTTAGAAAAGACCTTTAAGATCAGGCTTTAAGCGTTACTGAAAGACATTTTTGAATGCCACCCACAAAGCCTTGATTTTTTTTGTATTTCTTAAAGTAAGAGCCACTGCAAACAAATTAATAAAAATGTTCCGAGGCCTCTTCCCTCATGTCCTGAAGTATTGTGAGCACTTTACTGAGGTGTTATTCGCTTCAAAACGTATTTCAAATGTTCTTTAAGTGAGTAAAAGTCACCTCACAAATGTACCATTGAACCCCACAAAACCCCAACATTTTTCCATTAAAAAACACCCTCAGCTCTTGTAGCTGGAGAGGTTGGGTGAGAAAACGCAGGTGACAGCTGGCCTTTGGCTTAAGCCTGCGGCCCTGCGGCCTAACCCTCCGCTGCTCTGCAAACACAAGGGCCTCCATTCACCGCCCGTGTAACGCCACTGAAGACGCATAAATCAGCTCAGCTTCTTCTAAAAAGACCATAGCACCATTTTTCAAATTCGTCATTCTAAGAGAAAGAAAAGAAAAAAAAATGTATTGGGCTCCCAACACTGCCCACAACCGAGTTCCGCTTTGTCTGGAAACAATACAAAATTCACATGCAAAGCGTTAAGGAGGACACAAAGGGCCCTGTCAACCCCTAAGCGCTTGCAAGGGAGAGTTCCCCTCCCAGCCCACATAAACACCAGGCACTGCTGGGCTGGAGAAACCCTGGGGACAGCTACGGCATGGTAAAATCTGCTGGGAGATAAGAAGATAATCCCAGAGAGAGTGAGAGGAGCCCCTTGTTAGACAAAGGCCACCATGGTCCTTGCAACAACCCACCACACGGCACAGCGAGGAGCTTCACTCGGCCGCTGAAGGCAAGACATGGACAAAAGATTAATTGAGCCCTAAATAATAAGCTCTCGGCGGAGAGTAGAATCTCTCCGTGCCTTGAAGAGCAGCACACTCAGGTCTGTCAGATCCCCTGACAAATGCCAGCAATGCCCAGGGATGCAGGAGGCTAACCTTTTGGAGAAAAAATAGCTATTTGAACAGCATGGTTTAAATGGTAAATACTAAAAAAAAAAAAGAGAGGGTATCTGAGAAGTGCACTGAGTACCTGAGCATGCATAGGACTTAGCGGACAACAAAAGAGCCAAAAACCAATGAAAGCTACCTCGAGCCTCTGAAGTGGTGCCCGTCAGGTTTAGATTTGCTGAGACACTGTGAAAGGTCTGGAGAAGACTGAGTAACTGTGTCTCCCTGCTGCAAGCACGCCCTGTGCTTAACATCCCATAACTCACAGACCGCAAGGTTAGAAGTAATAGTTTTTTTACCACTGCGGAGACATCATTCCAGACCTGTCCATGGGTCTGGCACTTTGTCTTGAAGAACTACCCAACACAGACTCCAAGACTGTGGTCCGATTTCTGTAGGTATTGAGAGCAGGACTAGACTGTGGCATGGGCCAACAAGGGCTGCTCTCTATGCTACATTTGGAATAATTTTCTGTATCATCTCCAACCCTAATCCTACATCCTTGTTGTGGGACACAGAGCGTGAGCATGGGAGTAACCTGCGAAACCAATTCATGCTTATCCCACTTCTCTGGACCCATTTGCCATTTACTCCATCAGAATTTACAATCTCTGCCAACAATGTTTCCAGCCTGTGTAGCCAGTGGAGCTGCAGCACCATGTCTGCAGGTCACAGCCCCTCACTCCCCCAGCCCTTTCCCTCCAGCTAGTGCTGTCAGTAGCACAAAATTTACATTTTGCTAGGGACCCGCTGTGTTTACACTTCCCAAGTGGCTTATGAGTTTATGGCAGGTTACTGGGAACTCAAGTGTAAGACAGATTTAAGAGCTAAAAGGTCACTGACGGTGGAGAGCACTCCAAAACCAATCCATGCTGACCAACGCCTTCACTCTGAAGATGATTCACATGCTTTTGGTGTGGGTCTAATGTGAAGTACTGGTCTGCCAGCCTGATAAACTCAGAATTTTGAAACCCCTAAACGACTTCTCCTTCTGCAAACATAGTTTGCTTTTTAACTCAGACTGAGATCAGGAAGGTAAAGCTTTTGAATCTCGCATTAGCCGGTTTGTTGCTCAAAAAAAATTCCAAAAATACATACTTTACTCACCCGTAGAGTTCTCAGATTATTTTGATCAAACTTAGGAAATTATTCAGCGTGAGTTTAATACCAAAGAAAATTCCAAGACAAGTTATGGATTTCCAGCACATAGCCTTGCTTCTTTTAAAAATTTCTACTGTGACTACAGAATGAAAATCCATAATCCTAAGGTGTTTTTCAGGCAAACTATCCAGAGATTCTACTGGCAGAATTCCTGAACCTGAGGATATTTTTTTCTGAGATTATACTGAGAAAACACAAGGCTGAGAGCAGACCTACAAATGAGGAGGATATGGCTATCCTAAAATGAGAGTCCAGAGACATTGTAGTGCCTTTTACATAAATTTGAGTTGCAATGAGCAAACCTCTGACAATGCTTGCTTTGAAGTACGGTTTCACTAAAACAGAAAATGAAAATCTGTGTGCCTCTTTCTATGATGAATTATTCAGCTCCTCCAGAAAAAGGAGGAAAAAGAGAAAAGAAAGAAAAAAGCCAGGAAGTACATAGATGTTGCTCAAAAAAATGCAAGAGTAAGTCTAATAATTTTTGGAATTTCTGTGGAAATAAATCAGTTTTGAAGTAGTTCTCAACACAGGAAGCGTGGCCTCGGTTCACATGAAGTGAATGTGCACAGAAAGGATACCAAAGGTGCCCTGCAGCTGCAGTGCAGCGAGCTGCAGCCATCCATCGTGCAGTTGCTGGTCAAGGGGGACTGCCTGTTTATCTAACTGTGTGCAGAGCTGGTCAGGTGTCATGTGCGACTCTAGCAGTTGTTTCTGCAGTTTTGACCACATTTTGTACACATACTTCTGTAAGCAGACCTCTGGTCTTCATTTCTCTAGTCCTCTCTCTCTTAACAAAGTTCCCTGTAAGAGGGGAACCGTCAGCTCAAACTTCAAACAGGCAGGGTTCATCTCATGCACTATCAGAGGTAAAAAAAATTCTAAAGTGATGTTATAACCCTTGAAGTTAAACACCTTTCATTTTCAGCAGTTTGTAAACAAGACAGAGACATTTATATTTTACTGTGCTCAATACAGATGGTTTGGATGCTTTTCTCCTCTGCTAGACTGTCCCAGATAGTTATTTGTAATGATCATCACCTTAAAGTACAGTATTATACAGCTCCCTTGGTGCAAATGGATTTTATATAGAGGTTGATGCTTTCTCCACTATTATGACCACATTTAATTCAAATGCATTTGGAACACAGCAGGAAAACTTACTGCTTCAAAATTCAACTCCTACTGCAGAAGAACAAGATAAGAAATTCAGCTTATCTTTCGATTAAAGCAGATCAGAAAGAGCAGTCAGTATATGAGCATTAATATGTATGAACCTCAATAGCATTTCTTTAGATAAAAGCTGTATTCTGTTCCCGGGGTGCTCTGCATGGCAGTGTTTTTAAAAGGGTATAAGCAAACCCCCTGTGGCTGGATGGCTGAGGGGATGCTCTTTGTCCTGCCCCTTCCACCAGTGCTGCTCTGGAGCTGCTGCCCTGACAAGAGGAAAGTGTTTGATGGTGGGCTAAGATCACACCTACCCCTGCCCTGCCCCTTCCTCCTGTGCACCCTGCACAGGCAAGTGTCTCTCTGCTCACATCCATCAGGTTGTGAGCTCCCAAGGGCAGAGCTTCTGCCCTTCTGGACTGAACAGTGCTTAGCACCATCATGTTTCTGCCACCTTCAACCTATCTCTTAATTTCCAGCTTTAAAAACTTAAATTTTCTCAGACCTGAAATTCAAATTTTAGTGGCTTCAGAAACAATATTTTTTCCCGATTTGTCAGGATTGCTTGGTCCTGAGTAAAATCTACAAAAAAACCTCACAATGAGCCTTGGGATGATGCAACAGGAATTGAGACGGAGACGTCTTGGCAAAAGCTGGCCTGACCTCTGAAATTCTGGACTGAAAACATGGAAAGAGGCCAAACTATATTTTGTGAAAATGTGCAGCTCCTGAGGAGATGAGATGAATAACTTCTTATAACAGATTCAGAAACACAAGAATAAATGGTGAAGGGGGTCCTCATTTTAAAGGGTGGGGTATAAAAGATAACTTCTTGGAGGTCCATTTCAGCCACATCAGTGGCTGAAAAATAGCTAAATATAGCTTCAGAGACGGCTGCTGTACTCAAGCCCATCAGATTGGCTGTGGAAACCCCGAGCGGCCTCCCTTCCATCCTCTCAGAGCTGATGTTTACAATGAATAAAATACATAATTAGGCAAGCAGTTGGCAAAAGCCATGATTTTTCATATTAAGCAATTAAGCAGCACTGGACTGATTTGGCTGCAGCTCTGAAAAATCTGCCTAATGAAACAGCGCCACTTGACATTAAAGATGAACTTTCCTTAGGTCTAATTCCAGCCGCCATTCACGGAGAGACCAAATTCTTGGACCACTTGAGCCGGGAAGTTGGGCTGCGCAGATGCAGACCATTGTTGCCTGACTCCACAAGCTGTTGTGGCTGCCTCGGGGCTGGCACACACCGCCAGCAGGAGCAAAGCAGCTCCTTCCCCTGCTGTGTTCAGAGAGTTGTGCCACCAGCACGGCCCGAGGAATTTGGGGGACCTGGGGAAGGTCTCTGTGCACTCACCGATTCCCTGCTATGGGGGATGTCCCTTACCAGCATCACTGCCTGTGGGAGAGCATCCTTGGCACACACAGTGCTGGGGCAGGTGCTTGCATGGGTTTGGGTCAGTGCAAGGGAGAGGGGAGGGTACATCCATGGGGTCTCCTGGCCCAGTGGATCTGGAGTGGTGGATTAGGTCTGCCTCAGCACCATCCATCCCAAACCTGCCAAGCCACTCATTATCTCTGCGCCCCAGTGTGCAGCCATCATGTTTCCCTACAGAGGCAAGACTGGTCCCACCTTAAACAGAGCCTGAAACCATCTTCTCCTAGTTTAGGGAAAGAGAAGGACACTAGCTAAGATGATGAAGCAGCCAAGCCATCACACTAATGCACTTGTTGTTTGCTTTTTATCTTTGTTCCATTAGTGAACACCAGCATTTAACTCTAATGGAGTCATTTTACCTCTCTCCATGATTCTTTATGATCTGGGAGCAGAGAGAAAGAAATCAAAGCAAAACCACGAAGTTGAGTGCCCATCATGCACACACTTACAAGTGCTGCCAACAATTTCTCTTTAAAAAGATCCTAACTTTGATGTCTAACATCCTCTAGTTAAAAAATAATACATTAAATGTAACTTTCTTCTCATTTATGCTATTTAATTCCAGTCAGTTTAGATAACTGCAGTATTTTGGTTAGTTTTGCTCTCTGCCTCCCCACACTAACACAACAGTGCTTTGTTTGTAGTCTCCAGCGTTGCAAGGAAAATCTTCAGATAAACCGGTCATGCCTGGAATTGTTAAATGTTTGAGAAGCTTTCTGTACACAAGAGAGCTTGAAAACTTTTATGAAAAATGAAAGGTATCATTATTTTAATCAATAACAGGCTGGTAATGGCAGGAATTTTTAAAAGTTAGTGTTTATTTCAAGGGTCTGACTTGAGACGCTGTAATGAGCGTTGAATTACAGGAACTGTATCATCATTTTGGCAAGGGGGGTTTCATGGGAGCGCTTTGTGTTAGGTTCAACTCCACAATCACTCTTCACGTTCCCTGGTCATTACTCCTCAGATGAAATGCCGAGGAGATGGAGAATCCCCTGTGTTTTGCCTGCAGCAGGTACAACACTGTCAATACCGCTATTATCCCTACCTACACAGCCAGAAAGGATTTTTTTGTGCTGTCAGCGATCTGCACATCAAAACATGCTCAGTGCAAAAGTGAGAGTTAATGAGCTGCCTCCTTTGTGCAATTTTATCAGAGATCAACAGACCTGGGTGTATGAAAGGCCTCTATGTAACTAAAGGCAGCAATGGAAAATTTCGGATAATGCAAAATAACGTGAAAGGAATTGTTTCTTTAAGCAACACTTCTACTGTATGGGTTTTTCTCTTCCTGTCCTTTCAGGGATCTGAGGCAACACAACAAGCATCTTGCTGCTTAACCAGTGTAAAATCTCTATTTTTATCTCCATTTTTACCCTTTTTTCCCCATAAAAATGAATAAGGTGAAGGCCACTCCAGAAAAACACACCCAGCAGCTATCATATTTGCCTTCAAACTCCTTCTCAAAACCCACCTTGCTGCAATGCTTCCAAATCATGCTGTGCCTAGTCACTGATACACCCAAAGTAAACTTGCTATTTGTCCTTCCTACTCTTTTTTTCCCTGTCATCACCACTATTTTGAGGTTGGGTAGAGCACTGCTGCCCAACGTGCCAGGTGTCTGATCAACAAGCTGGTTCTTAGGGTAGAAGTGCCATTGGATAGGGAAATGCAGGGGGGGCTGACTGCCCTGGGACTGCCTAACCCATGACTTAAAATTATATCTTACACTATTTTCCTCCCCTGTTCACTTGAGTGTGCTTCCCACGAGTTCCTTTCCTTGGGTGCTCAAGGACAAGGTGAGGAAGGACAGATTGGGAGGGGGTTCTTGTTCACCCAGCGATGCTGGCTTCTTGTCAGCGTCTGTGGGAGCAAACAGACCCCAAGACTGTGTTCATGCTTCCCCGACACCTACCAAGCTATGGGGGGAAGGTGGAGAAAGCCTTGAAAGAGAGAAACATATCCCACCACAGTCTCAAACTTCAAACTGATTTTGATGCAGCAAAAGTGCTTTTTTTAAATTAAAAAAAAATAAAATTCTGCAATATTTGTATAGCTCAGAGACAGCTCGAAGGCTCTTCTCAAAACAAAGTTAACGCTGTGCTGAGGAAAATGCTGATTTATAGCCTAAAAGGTGATGTCACCAAGTTTGGAGCACTCAGCCCTCCATGGCTGCACTTATTCCAGGAAATGGGAGCCAAGGCTCAACCTGAGAAGAAGCAGTCACATCTTCTTTGGAAGGATGTGACCTAATTTTGTTCCTTCTGCCTACAGATCTCCTCCTGAGAGCAGGTCTGGAAGCTGTTTGGTGAAGACTATTTTCTTGTAACTGTGAGAAACCCTTTCCTCCATGTGTCTTGTCACAGTAGGCAAATCTGCTGCCTAAGATACGACACTAAATAAAAGCTCCAGGCTGGTGCCACTGGAAGGATGTACAGTTTATGGCACGGATGTCTTGCTGTCATGGTTTTCCCAGTCAGCTTATGGGGTGTAAGATGGAGATGCACCAACAGGAAGGATTTTTCAGCTGACAGGAGTTGCCCAAGGGCAGGCAGAAAGCTTTCTGACAACCCGACACCTTGCCTGCATCTCGTCTATGTGGCTATATATATACAAATGTTGTCCCCCGAGCAGATGTAACTCTGCAGGCAAAATCACAGCATGGATCTGGCCAAAGGATGAGGTTATTGTCTGCAAGCCCGTGTTCAGGAGCACACTGTGAGAGCTCTTGTCTCTTGGAGATACCCAGGCAAACTCCTACTGCTTGCAAGCTAAAGTTATTTGCCTTGTGACCACCCCTGCAAACTCAACCCTGAAATAAAAAACAACTTCTCCTACAACAAATGCCTCCAAAGCCCCCAGACAGATCTTTCACACACAGTGGTGCAACTCCATGGATTTATGCAGGGTAAATCACAGCCCTGAATCCACTCTCCTCCCTCTCAGCAAGCTTTCCCTCTGACTAGGACTAACCTACCTTTCACTGCACACACAGATGACATTTCTGCTCCTCTGCGCTGCTAAACCTACCCTTACTGGAATTTGTCATGGCCCTGAGATTACAAAACCCTGCAGCTAACGATGCTGTACCAAAACCTCCTCTGGCCGGGCCTCCATGATCTCCTCCCTCTGCACACTGGTTCCATCCCCTTTTGTTGCCTCACCATAACCCTTGCTCCTAGTTCACTCCTTAAGGGATCATGATCCTTCCCATTGAAGTCAAACAGGTTTTTTGCCCTAACCAACCTGAATGTCACTGCTTCCTTCCCTCCCATCCCAGTGTACACTGGGGATGTATTTTTAGGGAACTTCTTTGGGAAAACATTCACCATGGGAGTCCCCTTTCATCCTCATGCGTCACTGCCACAAAGAGTTATTTATGATCACTGTGTATGTAAAAGATGGAAACCTCTGAGCACTGTCTTTTTCTTGCAGAATAATGGTGTATGTGTCCTTTATTTCAGTTCCCTGCCACACTCCTTGTTGCTCTGCAACTTTTTGGCTCACGCTTCCCGCATGTTAGTGATTAGCTCTTCTGTTACACCCGATTTAACAATTTTGCTGTTAAGGCTGAGATCTTGTGGGTTCACACAGTGGACCAGAATGCACTAGGAAATGTATTTTTTAAACAAGCCTTCTTAGCAATTTGTTTAAAAACAGAGAATCAGACATGTAATGAAGTAGGTAATTACCATTTTAAACATATTGTTACCTCCATCTGGCCCAAGGATTAGCCAATACGTGGGGTCTTGCCAGGTTGTTTCCACTACAATACAACGGATTATAAGAGTCAAGCATTTCCTTGGTGCAGAGATGTTTATTTATCGTACAAAACGTACACAGAATCTTGTTTCCCTGAACACAGAGAGCAAACAAACAGGAGCAGGTTCCTTGCTCGGCAGCCCAAGACTGCCTTTCCAGGGAGCACCGTGCCCAGAAGAAGCTCTGTCTCTTGGCTGGCTCCCAGGGGCTGCTCACTCCTGGGTCTCTTACTACAGCCTTTCAGTGACTCCATAACAAATACATTCCTCTGGAAAGTTGGAGAGCTATTTTTAAAACTCCTCACACACAGCTGTAATCAATCCATCGCCCAACCCTGCGTTCGCCAGGGCCTCTGGGGAAACCCTCCACCCACACGGCTTGGCTTCTGCTCAACCCTCATAGGCATGGCCAGGTGCTGCACTGTAATTACACAGAGGTACGTTAATTGTAGCTGCCACTTGGCCAGCGTGAATGCCGAGCTACCGTTCGCCTGGGCTTCTAGCAGGTCAAGAGATGATGGGTGTGCATCATGGCAACGATGAACACCTTGCAGTATGAGGTGCAGACTGGACCCCAGCTGTGACTCCTGCACGTGGACCTCTCCTTCTGCAAGGAACGTACAGAGGCCTGTACTCAGGCTTTCTGTTGTACCCAGGCCATCCTACTGGTGGCCCAGCAGCTGCGGGGTTTCTCTCTGAGAGATGAACTTACACCTGCCTTGGTCCTTAGCCCTACGCTTGCACCACTCTGCAGACCCACTGCATCAGCCTCCAGGGCTGTGACAGCTGGACAGCCTGGGTCCCAAACTCAATAGATCCAGGTGAGTCCTTACACAGTTTTATTCCTGCAAGTGGCACTTAAGAAATGCAAAGATGACAGAGTCAACTGGAGCCTTTTCTTTGCTATTTTCACCGTTTAACAGTCTGAGCAAAGTAATATTTCAAAACAAATTTGTAATTGAGAGCCCCGAAGGTCCCTGAGAAGACAGAGCATTCAAGGACATAAGGAAGACTATGGTTCTAGAACAAATCAGTAAGGAGACACCAAGAGACCACTGTAGCCCTGCCCGGGAAAGGTGTGGGTCTCCTGCAGCAGGAGGGAAAGGTGTGCAGGGGATGAAGCTCTTCTTCAGCAGCATCCCAGAGGAAAGCATTAAAGACACTGATCTTTCCACTCATTTCAACTTTAATATTTGTACATAAACATTTATGGAAATAAATCAGTCGTCAGGAAAGACAGACCTGTGGTCATGCAGGGCTAGGCTTGGTCTACAAAAGAGAATTTGGCTCAGAGCAGGCGACACCAAAGCTGCTGAAGGTGCTTATCCATAGTCCATTAAACCAGGAGTCCAAACCTTCTATTTTAAACGCTCCTTCAGAAGGAAATCCCTGTGTCTCTGGCAGAGAGGCTCAAAAAATGAGCCCAGTCCCTGCTACAATGCATATGCCACCTTCTTCCCCAGCAGGCGTTTCTCCCCTCCTGCACCGTTGCCCCCAGCTCCTGCCCCACCGCAGCAGTAGGCATCAGGCAGCAGGCAGATTGCCCGTGCAGGGCTGGCCCTGTGCACAACCCCATCCAGAGCCAACCTGAGCACACCCGGGAGGCTCATGGGGCTGTAACAGTGTGGGAGAGAGGAAACCTAGCTGAGGGCGAGGAGTGAATCTTCCTTCCCCTGGCTGCCCTGCTTTAATAAGCAGTTTGGGGCTGCCCAGGTGCAGCACGGGCACAACCAGCAGCACTGGAGGCTCAGCAATGACCAAATAAAATTAAAAAAAAGCCAAATTTTATTCCTTTAAATCCAAGGAGGATTGAAATCATACTGTCTCTCCACCGGTCTCCCTGGGGAAACTCCTGCTCCCTTCCAGGCAGTTCTGCTGGTCCCCCATCCCTGTGGTGGGAGCTGTGGAGGAGCTGCCAGGGGAAAAGCAGCTTGTACCAGCTCCTGAAGATACTCTACCTCCCTTTCCAAGCAGAAGTCCCACTGATAGGCAGAGGACAAAGTGCTCACTGGGTTACTCATCAAATGAGAATTTCCAGCCTCAAAATGCACGTGGTGCTTTTAGAGAGTGGGAGGAGGGCAGTAGGCTCCCCATTGCCCTGCGATGGGGCAGGCTGCACTTTCCTCTGTGCTCCTCAGCACCAGCTGCATTTGGGCAGGCTATTAGTGCATTTTATAGCCCTTTAAAATTTGTTATGGAGCAGAAAATGGTTTTCAGGGAAAAGCAAACACACCCTGTGCTTTCTCACCAATTAAAGCCCATGAGCCACAGTGGCTCAGCCAAGATACAACAATACCATGAAAACAAGGAAAAATGTTTCAAAGTGCAAGTGGTCGGACCAACAAAAAATTGTTTTCCCACATAACAGAAGAAAAATAATTGAATAAAATGCTGCTATTCAGAGTTATAGATGGAAATGAATGTCTAAAGGTGGAAGGGAAGTGGGAACGATCCACAAGCAACCGCTTTGCAACAGAACATCCAGGTCTAAGACAGGGACACGTTGACTACAAAGTCAACAGTTGGACAACTGATCCCTCCTCTGCAACAAAACCCACTACAAGGAAATGGCCAGAACCAACCAAACACCATATTTTAACAGTAAGTGGATACCCTCAGAGCCAATGGGAATTTCTCTGGTGAGGCAAACAGTGTTCATACACACAAGAATAATTGTTGAAATAATTTCAGCTTCGTGAAAGATTTTATGTATGTAAAGCTGTGCAAAGCTAAAGCCAGAGGAAAACATCAGTGAGAATATTCCAGTGCAAGAGACCCCAGACTGTGCAACGTCTTGACAAGCGCAAGAGAAGAGTCATATTATATAACTGAGTGATTCAAAACCAAAAAAAACCTAAAAACAGGTTCCAGGGGTAATGTGATGTGTGATGATCTTTCTGGGTCTCAGGCAGGAACTGACGTATCAGCAGAAAAAAGGCTATGCTGTACAATGTCCAGCACTGGAATAACTCAAGATTTCCATCCAAAGTCACTGAAGACCCAGAGAGGAAGACATTTCCACCATGGTGTGCTGATTCCTTAGTGAATCCAGTGAACAAGATTCCTTAGTGCTGGTACCTCACCTCCACCAGCCTTGGGCTGGTGCTTCTGAAACACAGAGCGAGCAGAGGCTGCAGCTCTCTGTGAGGAACATCTGGTGATTAAAGACCAACCACAGGGAAATGCAACCCCAGACAGACTCTCTGCAGGGTAAACTTAAGAGTATTAACTTCAATATTGCTTTTTTATTATGCAACGTTCCTAGGGATATGACTGATCCTGGCCATGCAAGTTAAAGAGACTATTGTCAGGTGATTCAGCCACCAAACCCGCGTAGGCTCTAATGCCTCCCATGCAGAGTACACTTTTAAACGTTCAGTCTTCAGCTTCTCACCAACATTCCCTCCAACAATAGAATAAGGAGAACACAAAGTATTATTTCTCCGTAGCTCCTATGTTTTCCTCTGCTGGAGCAGACAAAGAAGCCCTGTTCTTCCAGCCAGGCAGGTGAGGATGCCGTGCTGAGTGTCAACAAGTCAGCAAGTCCCAGGAGGGTGGTGTGGGGTTGGAAGTGGCTGATTCCCCCCTGCTCCCTGCGGCGCTGCCTTCAGGCACCTCTTCAGGAGCATCAGGGCAGCAGCCCCCAGCAGTTTGCCCACCCGCTCCTCTGCCTGCAAGGACACTGCCAAGGGTGGGTCACAAGCACCCGCTAGGAAGAGCCACAAGCCATTGACTTGCAAGTGACTGTGTGTGAATATTCTTGGAGAATATTCTTGCAGGCCACCCCTGCAGCTCCAGCACATAACAGCGCCAAAGAGAAAATTCATTTTTTTTAATTAACACCCCCCTAGAATATTGGTCACTGCACAGATTCCCCTAAATCTCCACTACTCACTGTTAATGCTTAGAAAATAGTAATTAAGACCCAAGAGGCTGTTTATCCTCTTTCTTTTCCATTTTAGGGGTCGTTCATCCTTTCTATTCTCCACCAGCATTTTTTTTTTTTAGGTGTATCGAATCATTTTACCATTCTGAAGTTTTTTCAGTACAGGTGCTTTGCCTCTTACCACTGTGAGCCCATCACACTGCTCTGTGGCCACAGCCACTGCAAGGAAATAAACCTCAACAACATCTCAGCGGAGGAGCATTTGGAAGCTTTTAAGGAGCAGCAGTGCCTGCGGCAGAGCAGCCTTTCCCACTGCCATTGACAGATGGAGGTGGAATAGGCTTTCTTAGTCTCCTTTTAGAGAACAGATGCAATGGCAGCAACAATCCGCAGACCATATCTCAAGTGTCTCACCCAGTTTCTGCCTCAGCTCCTCCCATCAGGCAAACTCCTCCTGAAGGAAGATCCTCGTGTAGCCCCAGACACCCTCGTGCCGGTGCCCTGCCAAGACCCCTTTGCTGCCCCCCCTCAGGGCTGGCTCATTTCCCATGCTACTCCTGTCACTCCTTCATGGCATCTTATCCCGGCAGCTGCCCTGGTCAGCCCATTTCCCAAAGTAGCTTTATGGCAGTAGCGGGAATGGCACTTCATCCCTGCCAGCATCCCTCCCCCGGGATGTCAGCTCTTCCCCCATCTGAAAGGCTTCTCACTCTTCTGTCGTGTGGAAGCCTTGAAAACAAAGACCAGAGGAGGAACTGTGCCAATGTGGCACAGGCAAGGCCATGTACAAAGAAAAGTGGCTTTTTTCTTCTCCTTTTCAATCAAAGTCACAGAGCTACTTCTGTTACTATCGACAGTAACAGAAGACATTTCAGGCAGAAATGGGATCTGATAAAATTGACTAATATCTCCATGTGTGTCCTTTCATACACACTAACAGCTCATCCTTCCTGCAGCCTTACTGTATTCTTGGTGTTTTCTGTATTTGCAGTCTAATTCTCTGCCGGTGGAGTAAAATGTTTTGTTGGCTGTGAATCTACAAACTTTTAGTCTCTCGGAGTATCTTCTTGCATTCTGATACAAGGTGAACAGAAGCTTTTTGCATATATATGTTGCATACATGGATTATTATTTTATATATGTTTATTATACTTTATTTAATAGACATAAAATTGCAAAGGTTTTTTAGGGATTTTCTTTCTTGCTGCTCCCCTTTGTAAAAGAAAAGCTTTACAGTCCCCTTGGGTTTCTTGCTGCCCTTTTCAGGCAGGGCTGAGCAGCGGTGAGCAGCCAGGGGTAGCTGGGGCACGATCCCAGGTGGGCACCCACATTCCCCCTCCTCCTCTCTTCCTGCAAACATGCTGGCTGCATTTTGGGATTGCTGCTGCGGCAGCAAAGCCAAGCCTGTCCTGACCCACACGGAGGGATAGGCAGAGATTTCTCTCCCCAGCACCCCTCTCCCCAGAAGCACCTATAATTTAGGCTCTAGAAATGGACGTTAAGTATTTCACATTTATTCCCTAAATAGGGCAAGCAGGGATTGTCCGTCCTTCCTTCAACTCAGCAGTAAGCCACTTTAGTACATTTACTGACAGCTAAAAATAGACCGCCCATGCCTCGGCTTCCTCTACTGAGTCACCAGCAGTTCTCCGACCAATCCACAGTTGCACAGCAGATGGTTGGGCTCCAGTTCAGAAGGTGCGGGGAGTTTTAACTCCCAGCGTTGGCACGCTCACAGACCTCCTCCATCGCCTTACAAGGGTGTGCTCCTCGGAAAATGATGGGCAATATCTCCCTGATGGGGACACTGGGCACCAGGGGGACACCAACACAGGCTTTGCACTCCCTGCAGGGCAACTTTTCTGGCCTGTGGGGTCTCTTCACTGAAGCAGAGCCTAAAGTGGAAGAAAGTCTGCATGGTCCCTAGGAAGGAGGACTCCCCAGGTGGCAGAGAGGGCACATCCCAGGCTCAGCTTGTGGGTCTCCTACTGGAGAGCAGCCACCTTTTGCACAGGGCAGCTATAAGCAAGTGCAGCCGGCGCTTTCTGAAGAGCTAAGAAAACAGAAACACCTCCAGCACAGGGCAGAACTTCATCTCATTGCTGCCAAGAAGACAAGGCGAGACAGAAATGTGCCTGCAAACCCCTACCCAAGCTGCTGGCTCTCGCGCAGCCAGCAGGTCTACCCCTGGAAGGGTGTCCCTGGGGATGGGCGCTGCAGAAATAACACTGTGCCTTGGCCAGGTCTCTAACCCAGCACCCCTCACCTGCCATTAGCTGGGATGACTTGGTGGCCAGGTTTGGAAAAATGAGGTGCCAGCACTGCTCAGCGACCCAGCGGCAACTCCTGCGGCGTCGCAGAGCCCTGCACCAGCACCAGGGATTCCCACAGCACGGGTAAAGCCCAGGGAAGGCCCAAAGAAAGGCTCTGCTTTCTTTGGAACTGCTGACAAGCCAAAGTGATGTTCCCTCCCTGTCAAGTGCTGTGCCACAGGCTCCCTTCTCGGCACCTCGCCTGGGAGGCAGAGGTTGGGACCTGTCCCGAGAGACCAGGGGGGTCCTGGACCAGCACCAGGCTGCCCTGCTGCCGTGCTCACACAACTTATTTAGCAACCCCCTTCTAAACAAAAAGCTAATTAGATTCCTTTGATGAGACAGCATGTTTTACTGGCTGGAACGGGAGACAAGACTTCTGGCTTCCTTTTCAGGATCAACCAAAAATGAGTCATTCTCCCAGCTTTCTCTCAGCTTGAGAATGATTATTTATGTATTTGTTTATTTAAAGTCTGTTCAGATTCTTTCTTTTTTTTTTTTTAATTAAATGAGAATAAATACAATTTCACTGAAAATAATTTCCATTCTAAATAGTTCAGGCTGGTCTCAGCTTGATGGAGAGAAGGTGGGTGTGGGGATGCTAGAAAAATTATTGATATTGGGTGGCTTTGTTGCTTGCTGTTTCTGCTAGGCTGTTCAGGAAGTCAGTTAGCAATGGAGCTCTAGTTTTGGATGGCCTTGCCCTGTTTGAAAAAGGTCTGAGTTCTGGAAAATGAAACCTGGGCTGGCATACATGGTGGCTCTCCTGGGTTCAAAGCAGCTTCCTTTGGACCCAGCACTTGCAGACCGACATCTCTATCTCTGCAGACCAGTGTTACAGGAGGAGGAGCCTGGCCTGGGGATGCTTTTCACAGCAGGCATCGGGACAGCTGTTGGAAGAAGCAGACAGGATTAAAAGCCTCCTAGAACCCTTTACTTCTTTACAAGGTGTTTAGGCAGCCAATGCCCTGTTGAAATCCCAACAAAATGACCCGGAAGGCTGGCACCTTAACAGACAACCCAGGCTCAATTTTCAGCTGGGACCACCACGAGCTTGCCAGCGAGCTCCCAGTTTTGCCATGGTGCAAAGTAGTCATTTTTTAGTGCCACAGCATGAGGGAAGCACAAGGAAAGTGCTGTCCTTGGGGCAGAAAAGCATATGAGGTAATTACTTGTCCCTCATGTCACTGTAAAATCTTAGATAAGGGGGCACCTGAAGGACTTTCTTCCCCAGGCTGGAGGAGGGGGGTCAGACCCGCAGCCGTGCCCCAGCCTGTGCAGCAGAGCTGCTCCCCCAGCCACTTGTTTTGATGTTTTCCCACCGCCTGCAGCCTGGCAGAGAGAAGCAGACGCTGAGAATCCACAGGATTTCAGCAGGAAATCTGATTTCCCTCGAGTTTACCCCTTGTCCCACCTGGCTCTGCTCCTGCCCTTCCCGCAGCCGGCAGCAGCCACCGCACACACAGGACACCCCCCTCCTTTCCCAGCCCTGCCAGGAGCAGCCCTGCCAGGACGAGGTTCAAATAATGGTTTTTACAAGAGCCGCTTTCCGCAGAGCCTTTGGAAGGTCTTGCTGATGATTTCCTCCCGAGCAAGCAGAGCACCATGTAATTATTGCAAATGTCACCTGGTGAAGAATCACTTCTAGTCAATCATCTCAGGCTGGAGATAGCTGCTGCAGCTCCTTGCCACCGCAACAAGTCAAACAGAAGCAATGAGGGGTCTCACATCTCTCCTGTCAGGACTCATGTATCCCTCCTAATGCAATAAATTGGTTAAATAACATTCACAAGAGGCCAGTCCATAGACACCCTGCTCAGCGGGATCTGCAGGCTGGTGGACCACGCAGGAGCCTGCTCTCACAACGGGTGTTCACAGGAGGCAGAGCAGCTGTTTGAATTCAAAGTGCAAACAGATCCTCTGGACCTGCTGCCTCTCAGCCACTCCAGAAGAGGCAACCCAGTGATGAGACACAAATTCAGCTCTGCCAGGAGGGTCGGGCACAGGAACATGACCAGCCCTGGACAGACAGCCCCATCAGCACCCAACTTCTCTGTGCTATCAGAGTCCTCAGCCAAAAGCAGGTAGTATATGGCATTAATGACATTTATAGCACTTAACAGTTTTTATTGTAGAACTCTGGTTCTATTTCATCCTAATTTGTGATGCTTCCCCTTTGGGGCAAAATGTTTCACATTTAGTTAAAGCTTGAAGAAGAGGCGTTTGCTCTTTTTAAAAGACAAACAAAGCTTAAGAACAAAGATGATTCAGTGTCATCAACTGCAATTACTGTATTTAATAAACAGGGGGAACCTAAACATAACACACACAAAAATGATTTAAATAAATCTGGTTATCTGTTCCAAGCTTTGTATCATAAACAATCAAAGTTGTGATATTAAAATAAATGTTAATCAAAACGAGCACTTAGCATACCATAATAATGAGCACCCATATAAACATCTCATCAGCAGAACATCCTGATTCCAAGGGCAGCTGTTTGGATGCGACTGAGACACGGTGCCAGCCTCATATTTAGCACGGGGCACAAGAGACCGAATTCCCATACATAGGAAACCTTCAAGCACGTATCAGGGCTGCAATGCAGAGCGGAAATACGTGAAGCAAATTTACCTGCCTACGTATGTGTCGTGTCAGAAATATTGGCAGAAGTAAAAAGGATACATGTGAATAGAGAAAAAAAAAGATATGAGTGGCATCTTAAATTATCAGAAGGCTGGAGAAAAAACCTTTGAGGGCTTCACAGGGATGAAATGAGGAAAGAGCACCGGTGCTGTAACTGTGCCATTCAACCAAGGGCAGGCACCCCACAGCGGGTTGCTGCCATAAATCAGTGCACTGAGTTAGCAAATACAATAGGTATTTCTCCTTTATTTATTTATTTATTTATTTCAGTATTAGCAGCTGCCATCTGAGGAACAGTAATGAATTCTTTCTAGTCAGTGCTTTGAGTGAAGCTGACACAAGGAAGAAAGATCCTTCTGCAGCAGTTCTGTAGGAAAATTACTTCGTACAGATTTCCTCTCCTTAAGTCTATGCAATGTTCTGGTCCACTTACTGAAAATGTCAAAGAAAATAACATTCACAGAAGTTGGAAAATACAGTTCCAAGCACCGGTGTCACACAGCAGGACAGTAGCAGAAATAAATGCCCTGGTACCCACATGCTGACTCATAGCTGGGCTGGTGTTCTTTGCAAATTACTTTAATGTAAACTTCCGTCAGTATCAACAATTTAACAGTGATCTGAGAGCAGAATCAGGTGTGTTAAAAAAAAGCCCATCCACAAGATGACTCGATGGCCATGGGAATCTCCTTGTCAGAGCATATCATATAGTGGAAATCAATTCAGGTGTTTTACTTACAGGAAAAAAATGCAGGGCTTGTGGACCAGCCACTGTGAGGTTACAGGACCTGGTCTGTTACTGGGACCACTGGATCTGTCACAAAGCATGTAATAACCAAAAAAAAAAAATGTTAAGGAAGATCTCTGATATTTTCTAACTTGCAAAGACAAAACAATGGATCAAGGTTTCAGCATAAAGTTAAATCCAGCCTAGCCTGGAAGCTGTCTTCTCACACATCAATATGTACAATTCTTGGCAAATGCCACAGGTTTCAGGTGCTGGGTTCCTAATGACATGGAGCTGAAATACAGTAGGAGACCTTGCCCTGACTCTAGACGTCCATGAGAAGTATTTCGCTTGGCCTGTCTTGGCTGCACCTTGTTCCTGTTCCCCGTGGCCCAGAAGGGGATGGGGCGATGTCTGTGGGACCAGCTGCTGGAGGTGGCACAGCCTGGCTGGGACCTGGGTGCTCCCAGGAGGAAAGCCCCGGGAGCCTCCTGGTTGTCCTCAGCCCTATCTATTCACATCAGAAAACAGTTTCAGAAGACTATATTTCTGTTCCAACCCTAGGTCTCTTTTGGGAAGTGGCTGCTCATGACGCACAGCTGCAATACCACCAAAAGTACCTTCTGACACCAACTACTGACGTGACCTAAACCCTGTGCTGGGTCTCCCTGTGGAGAGGAGAAGGGCTGAGATGCAAGTTGGGCTTCTCTGCTTGCTGGGCAGAGCGAGGGGTCCCCTGTCCCCCAGCACTGCTGTGTATGTCCCCCCTCCCAGCCAGGGCTGCTGCGGGGAGACGGAGCAGCGCTGCTTTGGGTGAGGGGGGCCCCAGCCAGGCTATTTTTAGACCAAAGGAAGCTGAGGTTCATCAGATTGAAGGCACCTTCAACTCTGCTATATGCAATTTCAGTGTTCGAAATGATGAGAGTTTAACAGGGCCCTTGAGAATTTCAACATTTGTCTGAAAAGTATTTGGCAAGTCTTGAACCAACAACATAATTCCCTCAGCGTATCCCAAAGCTCTGACAAGATACATCTTTAGCACAAATTCCTTATTTTTAGAGCAGCGTCCGATGCTTGGTCACATTAACCTCTACTATATTTGCAATTTCTGCTTAAAAATGAAGACTGATTTGTTTTCAACCAGATTTCATCTGATTTGTTTTTTTCAAGACGCAGCTTTTCCCGATACCGATCTTCCTGCTGAATCAGGGAGCGTGCTCTGGGCGCTAAATCACCCAAAACAAAATAGTCCCTAACTGATAAATTACATGTTTTCAAATAAATCTCTCAACAATAGCTGAGCTAGTTTAAAGTGTTTACTTTTGACTGGGTAGCATTTTGTCTCTATTAACAATTTGATGACCGTGTAACTAAAGAAATATTCCACTGAAGGCCACAGGCACGTAAAGCCTCAGCAGAGGATCCATTTACATTACTCTGGCAGATGTAATAAATCTCATTGGAGTGCTTCAGAGCTCGACAATACTTTAAAATGGCCAAGAGCAAGCTACCAGTTGCTATTGCACTCATTAGTCTCTTCTCTCCTTAAAAAGATAGAAGTCTAAAGAAGTCATCAAACATGAGATCTGATTTTCATCCCAGCCTTTTTCTGGATTCCTAATATATGTTCTTGCTTCAGATTATTATTTATTTTTTTTGAAGTCATTTTTGGTCTGCAGGATTTAATTCCTACACCAGCAAATTCTCACTGTCATCCACAAATTGGACCATCATCTAAATTCTGCCCACAATTATTTTCAACTCCCTGTTACCAAAAAATAGTTCCTAAGAGAAAATATGATTTCTGAGGATAGAATTTTCCCAAAGCATTTCATGTTTAGTTTTTTAAGCTGAGTTATTTGTTCAGAGGTGACAGGCATAAAGATTTCACCTAGCCAGCTACCAGCTTTTCAATTATATGCTTTCAATTTCTTTTCAGATAGATGCAAGCAACCCGCGAGATGGAAATGAAAGGTGCTCACTGCAGGCAGCTGGGAGAGCAGCCTAACCAAAAAGTCATCTTCCCCTTTGCCTCCTCATTTACATCACACCACAGGTTACACTTCCTCTGTACGGGCTGTATGTATACCTCTATGTATATGCCTCTATGTATATATATGTAGGTATGTTATGCGTTACGTAGATACAATATGTTATACCTCTATGAATATGCCCCTATGTTATACCTACATATACATATAAACACACATCTAAGCTGGGGTGCACTTAGTAAAAGATCTTAAAAAGGTTCCCTAGAAAATCCCACCAGGATTTGTCCCTTGAACCTTTTTAAGATCTGGAAATCTCACCTAGCCAGCCCTCGTCTGTAACGTCTTTCCAGAAAGACTTACAGCCCTACCAGCGGCAGAAATCACCAAGTATCTGTTCCAGCTCCCTGGCCATAAAGCTTTGACCAGTGCAGCGTTAAACTTCCCAAGCCATGAGATGTGTGAAGTGTCTCCCGGGCCAGCAGTGTAAAAAGCCCATGACCTGGGGCAGCAGAGCCCCAGATGTGTGTTAGCTCTTCCACTCACTGGCTACTAACAGGAAAGGTCCCAGCCCCGAGGAAAACACGATAGAGGAGCTGGATTTTGTCAATCCCAATAAGCCAGGTCTGCAATGGCCACAGAGGGAGCAGATCTCTGTGGACACTTTCAAAGAACCTTTGGTTACACCTTGGCTGTGAGATGCAGTCTCCACAGTGTCCCAGTGGGGTTACCCCCCATGCACACTGGGGACACAGGGTTATCTCCAGAGAGGGCATCAGGGCAAGAGCAGGGTGCACATTCACTGCAGGCTTTGGCCACCAGGAGTGGTGGTGGAAAAGAGCAAGGCAGAGGCAGAAGGACAGGAGCAAGCCCCAGGGAAGGAGCAGCAGGCCCTGGGTTTATTGCTTTGCACCTCCTCAGGCCTTTTTGTCATTATGCCAAGGTGGTGGTGATGGACATTTCCACCAGCCCCAGGCAGACACTGCTCACAGCACAGCTGGGCTGAGAACGGAGCCCCGAGACCCAAAAGTGAAACAATTTAGAAACTGATTAAAAGCAAAGGTCGGTATGATCACTTCAATTGCAGAGTCGGGGCTGCACAACACTCCTCTGCCAACAGCCTGGCCAATACACAGCAGCTAAATTGCATTTGGAAAGTGATTTCAGTTCTGGTGATCAGCACTGCTATTAAAGTGTGGTCAAGGAATTGATAAGCTGCTTTATTTTTACCATCCCCTAACAGTTCTTGGACCCAAACCTGAGGATCACAATGAAGCAAAGAACAAGTGAGAGGGAGCACCAAGGCGGGTGGGTGTTACACTGGGATGTGGGGCGTGATGCCTAAAGGCTGTGGTCAGCATGAGAAAAACCAGCAGGATTATACCAGGAAATCCTTGAGATCTCTCTGGAAAGAATGAGTTGACCAGGATCTGTGCCTGAGAGTTACTCTGCAGGAGTAGAAACAAGTTAGAAAGTGTAAGCAAATCAGCCCCCCAAAAAACATAAAAAAAAAAAATTATTAATATGTTTTTATTAATATAGCTTATTTCCCCTTATTTCCCCATCTTTCCAGTAGGAACCCCCTCCTATGCACTCTTACTTACACGGTATATTCTGTAATTCACCGTGCAGTTTTAGAGAATGTTTCAGACAATTTATGTTTTCCATGCAACAGAGCTTGTTACGTTTTTTCCCCTTTTGCTGGCCCCAGATACACACACACACTCTCCTCTGGCATTTGCTCTTAGCAGCAGGTAGAGAAGAGGCTATTGCACGTCCTAACGGCCAGTAACACAGTCATTCAGTAAACTAGGAACGTGTGAATGAGCAGGGCTGGCCTGAGAGCACAGCTTAAGAAGCTGACAAGAGATCAAAAAGAAGCAGAGAGGAAAGCAAGAACACACACAGTGTTGAAAACAAACCCTCAGGCACTCTAATGATCTCTCCTTCTGGGGGAAAAAGGCCCACTTTTTCCCCAGCTGGGTTTAATGTAGTCCTGAGCTGCCTTACATACAGTGGAAGGAGTCAGGAGCACACGCAGGGCTGTGTGTGTCCATGCAGAGAAAGAAGACATTGATTTTAGTGCTGTGTCTTCTCAATATCCTCTAAGACAAACCGCACCTTTGCCACTTTCTGGTGGTGGGCATTTGGGTTGACCCCTTGATGACAGCCCATAGCTGCCATGGCCTTACCTGCTTTTGCTTCTGGCTGGATGCACGACTGAAGTTTCCCAAAACCCAAGGCACAGAATGGTAGGTGGGATACAGTCACGGGGAAACAGGAAACAAAAAAGGAAACAACAACAAAAAAAGAGCTTATTGCTCAACTACTATCCATGCTGGCAGACTTTCTAGTTTGATTTAACGATATTGATTTCCTCTATATTAGGAAATAACATCTCTCCTGCTCTCCTCCGTACCCCCAGCACTGCTCTGGGTAGTTGCGGGCACTGACTGAGCTGAAGGACAGGATGAGGAACAGTAGTTTTTCTTTCTGGCAGTCCTTCAAGCAAAATCAGTGCACTGGTCTGACCCCCTGGCTTGCTGTATCCTGCACCTCCTCCAGGATCAGCGCCTTCCTTCTGGCACTGCATCATTCATGGGAAAAGCAGCTTCTCCTCCTCCATTTCAGGGTCCTGGGAGTGCCCAGGGCTGCACATACTGTCAAGCCTCAGAGTGAGGCAGGTGTCCACCACGCTTGGGAAATCTCAGCTGCTGGAACAGGAGTGTCTGCATGGACTTGTCCTCGTTTGAGTTCTTGTCTCTGGGGCGGGCAGAAAGCTGCTCCCTGACACGTGGTGGGATGGAGACCTTGCTCCCAGACCTGGGGGGTAGGAGCTGTTCAGAGAAAACACTACCAGGGTTTCTTGGATGGGCAGCTCACCTGGATGCTCCTGTTACTTCGTCCCTGCAAATGAACACATACTTTTGGATGAAATTTTCCAGATTTTCTCAGCTTGAGGTCGACACCTCGTATGCAAAATTTTGGCCCAACAGTTGAAAATTGGCAAAGTCCAAAGAAAGAGAAACTGTGATGCTTTAATGAAAAGTGTTAGGCAGTTTTAACACCACACAGCAGTGCTGTGCTCTAGTTTGGATTGCGAATCCACAGGTCAAGCCAGCATTTTAGTGTGTTTCCAAACAGCCGCAGAGATTACTGATATGAAGTTGTCAGTTTTGCCCTAGGACTGGGGTAGGTTGCTCTTGTTTTGCAGTGTATGTGTGGCTGGATCTACAAGGAGGAATGCAATTACAGAGATCTTATCCTGCTTACCTACTGGCAAAGGGTTTTGTCTTATTAAGACTTCTGAATGTAAACCCCAGGCTTTCTGTTCCCTGCGTCGTTGTTCTGCCTATTGAACCCACAGGTTAAAGGCTGACGCTCTTAACTTCACCCAGTTTTCCCCAGTGGGCTTAACCAGAGCTCAGCTGCCACCTACCCAAAGAACAGCAACAGAACCTCAGGTGGGAGAGGTGGCCATCTGCCCAGCGTGGGCACTCCTGGGTCAGCGTGGAGATCTTGAGATGCATACCCCGAGGACACCATGGAGAATGGTTTGCAGAGGCACACGGACTGGGAGAGCAGGAGGTTGGATCACTCTCCGCAGCCAAGGTGACGAGTCTCAGGCACTCCAGGACTTAAGCCATCTGGATGCTATCCACAAGTATCTAAAGCACTGAGCTTCTGAGCTGATCTGGGACATTTCCAGTGGATGCAGCAGTGCAAGCCCTCGTTTGATGCAAGCGGGTACCAGTTCTGCAGCAGTCACACAGATTTAGGTCAGATATAAGGCCTGACTGATTTTATTGACACGCACTGCGGATTGGGGAGAATGCTGCTAAGTCAGCTTAAAAAATCAGACCTAAGCTTCTGCCAGTCCTGCCCGCAGCCTGCAGCAACTTCCCAGCAGCACAGACCTCGCCGGGCTCCAGCAGCCCCACTGCACAGCAGGCAGGGGCAAGCCACAGCCCCCAGTGCCTGGCACGGACCCCAGGTTTTAGCAAGCACTTTAGAACACCCATCCACCATGAAACAGTCCTGCTCCGGGCTCCCAGAGCTCACTGCAAGGTACCGAGCTCATTCACAAACCCACAGAGATGGTGAGAAGTGAGAGCACTTGGTTCAGTGAAAGAAGGGTCCCAAAGAAGGGCTCACTCGAAAAATAAAATCAAATTGGTCAGTGGGAGTGATGCACCCAAGAAGGAATGCTCCTGCTCTTGGGGCGTCCTTCATCAGGGACCTTTTTCCATAGGAAAGCTCCTCAGAAACAGCGTGCCTTGTGCTCACTCACGTGCTTCTGGGTGTTTCACAGGCTCCAGGGGGGGAAAGTACAGCTCTGGCTTCTGCTAATGTGCATTGCAAAGAAGAAAAATACATTGCTAGATCATGTGGGGCTTGTAAGCCTGAGTTTGCATTCCTAAAATACTTCAGTTTTAATAACCCTTTGGAGTACTATTGAATGTAACTCCCTGTAGAGAAGACATGCCAACTGTCACCTTGGGGTTTCAAGCTTGTGAAGCCCCATCCTTTTAAATTAGATTACTACCAAAAAAAGGTCAAGAATCCTCTTAGCAGATGGTTTCACAAGAGAAAATGTAAACAAATTCTGCAATCCAATATGAAGTAATACCAGTGTCCAGGCACTGCCAATATTTCACTCCCTATGTAAAAAGTAGTGGGCTGATACTATCTCCAAAGGAAGTCAAACGAGCTGATACAAATTAAGGCTTTTTAAAGAAACAGGAAGCCTACCATGATATCTACACTTACAGTCTAGACTAAGCCCAGTCTTTTAACTGTTTAGGATCCTGCCAATAAATAGGAGAATTGTAAGTTGGTATATAAACAAATGACAGCAGTTCTAGTAGAGTGAAATAATGATCCCATGACCAAGAACACTCAGACATTAAAAACAAACCTAACTTCTCCATTGACTTTTCATTGCGGATGGGGGCTAGAGATTTTCTTTCATCACATGCATACTCTGAACTTCAGATAAGGGCGTGGACTGTGCCTCAACTATTAGAAAGAAAGTTTGACTAAGGGAAGAGAGCAATGGGTTGGGACACAGGAGAGGGAGACATAACTCACGAAACATTTGTATGACCTTGAATAAAATACACTCATTTTCTCCTCTCTTTTGGCCAGGGTGTCTTTAGCCTGCAGGGAATGGCCCAGCCCTTCCCAGGGCAGTTGTACAGCAGCCAGCATGGTATTAAGGCCCAGGGCCAGGCTGCAGCAAGAGCTAGTTGTGGCACGGCATGATGTGGGACACTCCCAGTCTTCACAAATCACGCCGAGCACTGAGCTCCATGGCAGAGGCGTTAATTAACCACATACAGGAAAACCCAAATCTGCTGTGCTGGGTTGTACCTAACTTTTCTATCTTACTCTGATTTAAAAAAACACAATAAAAACTGCATAGATCACAAGTTCAAGAAAGCATTCAAAGGGGGACCTGACATCTGCCCAGATGTTATGGGCATGTGGCAGTGCTGCTTTGCCTTGGGGCTGAAAGGGCTGTGGGCTCTTTGCTAGCACATCCCTGGGCAGCGTGCACGTCAGCCCGGCTCCCCAGCGTGTGCCATGGCAGCATCCGTGGTGGCAGGGTGTTTCACCTTCATATTCTGCCTGCATTTGCCTCTTACGTTTTAAGGGCCCTTATCCACCTGCCACGAACGACAGAGGCGGCACTCTGCTGAAGAAATCTCCCTCTGGGATGGTGCTTGGGGCTGGCCCTGGCAGCAGCAGGGAGAAAAATAAAAGGGCAGAAAACCTTAGACCTCTCTCTTCCATCTCATTTTGGTTTTGTACAGCCTGTTTTGTGGATGATGGTTGTCCAGCTTGCCAAGGGCTAAGAGATGGTCCATCTTCTTTGCAAGATGGGTCTTTTTAACCTGGTTTCTCTTGTAGTCTCTGGGCGAAAGCCATGCTGGAGCTTTTGCACCAGCGTGTGCACGGGCTGCACAGCCCCAGGCTGGACCTGCCACCCCAGCACTGCCATCGACGGGAGACGAGTGTCCCCAGCCCTGCAGCTCCTGCTCTGACAGACCTGCTGGCATTAAAAACCCACCACACAAACCCCTCTACCAAGCATTCAGCTCTTCCCACGCAAAAAGAGAAATACCTTTTTCATCCCTCAGGCTGGATCTGTACAGAGGCTCCGTCACATGCTATTTATCATTGAAAAATGAGTAAGTGGACATAAAAGCAGCACGGTGACCTAGATGGCACAATGACCACTCGTGTGAACAGGATCACTGAGCGGCATTCCCCAAAACACCAGAACAGTGATGGGAAGGGGCCCTGGGACGCCCAGGAGTGCCCAGGGGATGCCCCCACCATGAGGATGCTGCTGAGTGTGGGGTCCCTCCTGCAGCCCCCCACAGAACCACCCCCCTTCCCGCCACAGCATCCCCCATCCCTGGCAGCTCAGAGCCAGTGGGAGACCACGGGGAGAGAGCCACCAAGCAGGTCACCCCTCAAGGGTTGAGGAAAGCCATGTGGGGTCCCAGGGGTACCTTGGGGGCAGCTGATGCCAGTCACAGAGGAGGGAGCAGTGGAAGATGTCACGCCCTTTGAGCTATCTGCCTTGGGTCATTGATCGAGTTGTTCCTGAGCCAGCTCAGAGCCACAGGGAAGGCAGCAGGAGTAAGCAGCTCCCTCAGCACCCTGGCAGCACCGACAAGCAGGTCTTTCTCAAGGAAAATGGCAACTGGAGGGAACAGCTTCAGGCTGGCCCTGTGAAACATAAAATCAGAGCCCCAGGGAACACCTCCTGGAAAACCTAATGGGTGGATTTTAGAGTGTGGATACTGCTTAGCCAGGGCATGCCATTTTAAAAAGATAAATTTGGAGTTCATCTTCCTCTGCAACCTCACTCCTCAGCATTACCCTGAAGCGAGGAGGTCAGCCATGGCAGGCTTTCAAGGAAGGCTCAGACGGAGCTGTTTAATAACCTTATAAACATCAGCATGCACCAGCCTTCCCCTGGCACGTTAGTCATCCAGAGACGCCAGCAGCCGCCCGCTTCACGGGCTCTAAAGGGAGAATTCAGCTTACTACTGTGCTGGCACATCCATTTTGGAAACTGCCTCCCTGGCCAGAATCATCGTACCTCCTGGAGATAACACCCCGGCCCCCTTGGCAAGGGGCAGGAGCCGAAGGGTTTGCTCGTGTCTGTGGCTGTGAGGTGCCCAGGGCAGGTGGGTTCAGGCTCCTGGCCACACTCAGCTGTTCCCCCTGTCCCCAGGGAGTGTAGGAGGGAGTGAGCACGCTGGCAGGGTACACGGGCACCGGGGCTCCCCACCCCATGGCATCCCCAGTGCTCCAGTGTAGCACTGCCCAGGTGGCCAGCGTAGCCTCTGCATGGCAAGTTGGCCTCTGGACAGATGTGTGGGCTGCCGGGAAGGAGGTTCTACCAGCCATTCACCCAGAACGAAGGCCCAGCACCCTCTTCCCCACAACATCCTCCATCCCTGGAGAACATAGGAAACGGGCCAACAACCACACACTGGTGGTTTTCTGGGCAAAGAGTTGCTCGGGGATGTACGGATTTTTCTTGCCAAGAAATGTTTCAGCATTTCAGGCTCTGGCAGTGACTTCAATGTTATATAAAACTTCTTTTCATACCTCTTCTAATCACTCTTGACAAGTTAAATATCAGTATTTAGTACTACTTAGCTCAAGGTCTGCTGCCCCCAGCAGCTGCAGGCACAGGTAGCCATCATGGCAGTGGTGCAAAACAGTCTGGAGAACCTCTGTGGGCAACATTTCCATAAGGGATGAGTAAATGGGTAAGTCACAGTTTCAGCAACAGATATCTATAGCCTCCTAATATTCGGCCAGTGTGCTTTATTTCAGTAAACAAATCATCTCTTCCCCAGCAAACAAACCAAACCAAACCAAACCACAGAGATGCTCCTTCAGTGGTCTGAGCTTTCTGCACATTCCCCGCGCTCAGATTTGCCACCAGAAATAGAATCATAGAATCATCTAGGTTGGAAGGGACCTTCAAGATCATCTAGTCTGACCATCAACCTAAATCTGACCAAAAAAAACCCATCACTAAACCATGTCCCCCAGCACCATGTCAACCCATCTTTTGAACACCTCCAGGGATGGTGCCTCAACCACTTCCCCAGGCAGCCCATTCCAATGTCTGATAACCCTTTCAGTGTAAAATTTTTTCCTAATATCCAACCTGAACCTCCCCTGGTGCAACTTGAGGCCATTTCTTCTAGTCCTGTCACCTGTGACTTGGGAGAAGAGACCAATCCCCGCCTCTCTACACCCTCCTTTCAGGTAGTTATAAAGAGCAATAAGGTCCCCCCTCAACCCCCTTTTCTCCCGTTTGGGGGATTTTGGAAAGTGGTTGCCTATGTTTAGTCTCAGGCAATGTGGAAGGAACTGCAAGCATTTTTGGTCTGGGAAGCTACAGATTTGTTTTCTGCATCAGTCTCACTCCTCCTTTCTCCCCACTCCCCATTTTAGAGAAGCCAGTGCATTTTTGTGCAACAGCATCCTTCATAAGCAAAGTCAAAGTGTGTGTCAGAACATTTAAACACAGTTGCATAGATGTAATCATGTTATTCTGTCACCACACTTTAGTCAAACTGGAGAAATCTGTGCATTAGATAAACCCTTGATTTCAAATGTTATTTGAAGGATGAGCAAGAAAAGCCTTTTTTGAACCATAAAGACTTTTATTAACTTATGCCACTCCTATAAAAGTATTAGAATTCAGTACACATCACTGAGCTAAGAAAATAATATTGCATCTCTATGGCAACCTGCAGTGAACAGCATATTGACCATCTCTGAAGACACAGGGAATTGCATTATTCTCGCATTACGATGGTTTCTACTTAGAGCGTGCCTTGTGCTTACATTCCTTTAGGATTAAAAAAAATGTAAAAATTGTGAATCACCAACCTTCCAGCCAACTGTTTGATGCAGGAAGCATTAATTTTATCTCCTGTAGCTCCTGCTTTGCACAGAAGAACTTCATTCACGCTATCGACATTTCTCTGCAAAATTCTCAAGGAAAATCCAGAGTCAAAGAGGCTATATACATTCTTGATGAAAGCACAAAAATAAGGCCAACTGCTTCTCTTCCCCTTTCATCTTTGATCATTTACACTGTTCACGTCTCCTGAGCCGTTACAACACTGAAACCATCACATCAGATGTTCCTTTTTTCCTCGGGATTTAGCTCAATGAAAGGGAGAAAGCATGCATTTCAAAAAGGAGATGGGTCTGGTATAAAGTAGAAAAAACACAGAGGACATTGCAAAGATAAAAGGTTGCGGGGCGAGTGAGGCACAAGGATGAGGTGTGGAGAAACGTGCCTGCTCTGCCCAGAGAAGGACAGCGAGCACCAAGGAGAGCAGGCAGAGAGCAACGGGCTGGGAGAGGCAGGCACCGATCACACAGCAGTGGAAATCCATCTCTGAAGTCCATTAAATGTTTTTCAGAAGCTTCACGGCAGGCTAACAGCCAAGAAGTGCTCGCTGATTCACTAATAATAACCTTTTTCAATATTATTGGGGCTCTTTGGCCAGACACGATGACATTGCGCTCACTCTGCCTGGCCATAAAATCAAAGCCTTGTCAGAGGCAGCACAATTTTCTCCAGCTCTTTGCACATGCACCTCAATAAAGCTTCAAGCTTTAGGGCATAAGTCCCCACCAAGTAATGGCAGCTAGAAAGACTCATTCTGGGTGAACAGATTATTCTATTTCTGATCATTTCATGGTTTTTCTCCATTCCTCAGGGGCATATCAACCCAGGAGAGATGGTACTGGAATAGAAGAACTGTAATTCATGTGTATGGCATATTCCCTTCCCTTTCCTGTCCCTGTTTCAGCATAGGAAAATTCAGTGGCTTCTGGCCACATTTAAAATAAGTTATACTACAGAATGCTTCCCGGCAAAATTAAGAGGCAAAGAGCCACAAAAGGTTTTTTTTTGAGAAAAAGCATTTGGCAATGCTGAAAAAATGGCAGCATTCAGTCTAATTATGTGCCTTCAAACTCGGATCAGTGACACCATCCTTGCTGCTGTGTCCAGGCTGCAGGAGAAGGTGGGGAGCTGCCAGCGCTGCCCCAGCCCTGCCGGACAAATAGCCAGAAAATCTCTACATATTGCAATTCAGGGAAACTTCTGCTCTGCATCAGTCTGATTTGAGAGTTGATTTAACTTTCTTATTTGTGCTCATCCAGCACTCGGCGGCTGAATTTTGTATTTCATGTTCTCAGACAGCAGATGACCTACTTTTTCTTGCATTATTATTCCCGTTTTAGGCAGCCTGCCTCCCCGGGGGAGGAGGAGGAGGAGTGCTGGTGGTATGTTTGTGGAGGATATACAGCTGGGACTTGGTTGGTGACTGATTTGGAGAGGAAAGGGGTAGAGCTTTCAGTATGGTTTCAGGGGAGGTGAAAATGTATTCAGCCTGCCATGCTCTGCCTCTGCACCCCGCCACGGGGATGTCTGTTTGCAGAGGGGTTTAAAACAGAAATGAGTAATTACTGAACAGCAGAAGAGTAAGTAAACCGCCCAGCAGAGACGGTGAAGGTGTGAAGGGTGGGATGGGCAGCGTGTGGGGAGGGAGGTTTGAGGGTGGGTGGCCAAGGGGAAGGGGCACAGGCTGGGAGAGATGGATGGAGAGCGGCTGGTGGCTTCCCAGGAGTGGGTGTGCGGGGAGTCTTTGGAGAAAGGATGGAGAGAAGCATGTCAGCAAATGTGCTAAGTGCATGGGGGAGAGGAGGGAATAAGAAACAAAAAGCCTAAAACCCTCTATTTTTGCCAGCGTAGGCAGGTGGGGAGCTCAAATTCGCCTCCTACACAAATGAGCAATCCCTGCTGCTTTCAGGTAAACACAACTCTAAACAAGACCTGTGCTTGCAGGCTTGTAATGGCTGAAATCTTGTTGCGTGAGAGCAAGCCTTCATCCCACCTGAACACGAGACAGAATCAAAATCATGTAATGGGGTCCAATAACCAAACCAAGGAACCATCGTGAAAACACAGGTGACACACGGGCAGGTGGGAAATGCCTCAGGTAAAGGGAGGATTTCTGCAGTCAGAGAGCGGTATCAGGAGGTCAGGCAGAAGAAGATGCCCTGGGAACACAACACAGAGAGAAAAAGAAGCAAAGAAGATTCCAGACTGAAGAGCTGCCTGGGGAAGGAGTAGGACCTGGGAGCAGGAGCAATAAAACCGGCCTCTCTTTCATTCCTACTCCATTTGGGAAAAATCAACCCATGCGTGCTTTCTTTGTAACAGAGTTTACATCAAACACTTAAATCCATCATTTTAATTGCCTGACAGAGCAGAGCCCAAATAAGAGCTAGCTTCACTGGCCAAAGCGAACAATAAGTTATTCTTCTCTTTCTTAATGCATCTGCACAACCTTCCTCCACGGCCCTTTGGGCAGCCGAGGGAAAGGCTTTGGCTGGTGCCGTGGCTGAAGCAAGATGGTTGCAACCAACCCCAGAGTTGGGCAGCTGTAAAAGAGAAGGAAGGAAAGGATGGTCTTGCCTTGAAGCTGGAAAAGCCCACAACCTGCAGGGAGCCATGTGACCCCTGATGGCCACCCACCGGCTCCTTTCCTGCGTTCTGCATATTTGCAGTTTGAAATGTATTGGCATTAACAAGATTTGATGAAGCCAATTTAATATGGCACCTGAAAGTAATGAAACAGCTCCCTGTAAAGGTCTGGTTTGAAAATCCAGATTTACCTTTTCTGATACAGCCAGAGAAAGGGACAGAAAAATTATATAAGCAATAATAACCAATAGCTCCTTAGTCTAACCCTTTCTTCTAAGACGCCACGGGCAGGTCAGTAGGCCCTGACACAAGACAGTACTTAAATATGTTGCATATTATCTCACATATTTTGTGTATAACTTCTTGAGCAATAGGAGAGCTGATTACAGCTATTAGAAAAATACACAATAATGACGCACATATTAATGTCAAAACCATGTTTGAACATTTTCCCTTCACTCAGAAATGACTTTTCTAGTTCTCAGAGCAAGAAATCAAATGGCATTATTGCTAGAGAGAAGGGAGAGAGAGAATGCCTATAGCAAGAGAAAGGGTAAATGGCCATTTGTTTCCATGTCATAGACTAAGCAAGTGAAAGACCTGAAATATCCTGCCACTGAAGTAGAAAGGCAAGAGATGTGGTGTGTCTCTACTTTGTAACTGAAATTACTTCACACTAATCAGTCTCAGGTGACCAACAGTGAAATATTTCATGAGCGAATAGATCATTTATGACCTTTCAGCACTAGGGAGGCGTCGGTGCTGCTCGCTGGAGACCTCACCTCAAGCTGCAGTCCCCAGCGACCAATAATCACTTTGGCAAAATTTAAGAGAAGACGACATTTCACATAATTAAGAGGCAGAGAAAATGTCACCAGCTTTTTACCTACCCAGAAACTTGTCACGAACAGTCTTGATGTTCATGATGTCTTGATTTACTGAAGAGGAGTCCAAAATGTATTAATGGATTCCATATTTCTGCCCACTGCAGGAAAGCTGCCCCATAAGAAACCGGAGGATGGCATTTAGCCTAACCACAACTGCAAAGGAGACCTGGAATTTGCACAACAGTGAGAGTGGCTGCTTGCTATTTATCATCCTGCAAGGAACTGATGTCTGTTGCCCTGAGCTACAATAAAAGGCCGATGAGAATTAAATTAACATCAAAAGAAGTGAAGCCGAGCCATATAAGCCTTCATCAAAGGAGTAAAGCAGACGTGTAATTGTGTGCTCAAAATGAGTTAGGTTTCTGCTCGCTCACCGCAGCCCTACAGTGGCTGGATGGGGCGCTCCCTGCTCCTGTGCCCAGCACAGGGGGTTTTCTACCTAGACCCCTTCTCGTTTCCAAATTTCCCCCCCAAAATGAAGCAATACATCCCTTGTGGCATCTCGCTGCTCTCCTTCCTCGTGGTTCCTTATCAGTGGGAATAATTAGCTCGAACACTGAAAGCCCCTCGGTGGGAATAAAGGGACAAGCCCACATCCCCTAGCACAGAACAGAAGCTCATTAGCTTGCATGAATTCCCTATAAAATGAGGATGTATATACAGCATATGGCCTTGTTATGTTTTTCTCCTCGAACGGAGAGCAAAAAAGTATATTTTTGTTGATAATTTTCTCCTGTAAACTTGATTGGGAGTAGGAACATTTTTTTTAATGAACTGTGTATTCTGCATCTGTGCTTCATGCGTTAAAGAGAAAAATCAATCATTTCAGTGTAATTGTTTTATTTACACCAGTTTAACCAGAAAATAAATGGCTACAATAATCTTCTCCTGAGTAAGAAATTATGCAGTTCACACCAGGAGGGTAATCAGCAGTGAAAAAAGTAATATTTTCCTGACAAAGCTGGAAATTCATGAATGCTTCTGTGATGGGCAAGAAACCAAACATTAAAATTACCTCCAGCCACTTCACATGACAAAATAACAATGTTTTATTCATTGTCCCCTTTGTTTTTTCTCTTCAAACAAGTGCAGGCCAGGTAACTAGCTTGCACTCAAAAGCCTGGCCCCAGAAACAGAAGTTCCTTCCCTCTGACCCAGCCCAGCACTTTGAGATCTGAGAGATGCACGTTGGTTCTCTCATAGGGTTTAAAGTTGCAGCTTCATATCGCTGAAGGAGATACAAAACCTGCAGCTGCATGGGGACACTGGGGCCTCCTATGGCACCTGTGCTGAATGTCCTGCACCAAAAGAGGACATTTCTTCAAAAGCAGCAACTATTTGAGTGCTGCTACTGAGGCTTCAGCAAGAGCTGAGCATTGCCCCATGGATGCAATGGGCAAGGCCAGCACAGAGGCATCAACACAAGGTGGGCATGTACATGATTCCTGAGTTATGGTGCTTCCCAGTGCCTTTCTCAAGGAGATCTGATGGCTTCACCTTACTTCCAGTTTCCAAATAACAGCTCCTACAGAGAACCAAGAGATATCAATTCAATTAGTAGCTGTAAAACTAATTCAGCAGCATTATGGCCTTGATAATCCAACTTCCCTGATGTGGGATGAGTTAGATCCAACACTTCAATGACTTCGGACATTTCCTTAGCACAGCAGAGAGCAGTGCTGCAGAACAGAGCTAGCTGAGGGGTGTGCATACTGCCAGTGCCTCGACAGCTATAAAAAGGTTTCCATCTGCTTTGTTAAAATAAGGTTGTTTACTCAAAATGTCTTTGAAGCAGAGACAAGGAGAAATATAAATTGTGCTAGAAAAGGAGCACCACTATTTATAATAAATCTGGACGGAAATAAAGGTGATGATAAATGCTGGTGATTATGCTGGAAGCTTGCAGACAGGTGGGACTGTGATGGTTTTGATGTCCCTGCAAAGAGCAGCTTTCAGGCCAGAATTTGCTTCTGGCTGCAGTGCCAGCACAGGCTTCGGTGCCCATCCCACCCAGCAGGGCCTTGCTTGTCTGAAGATACGTTTCGTGTCTTGTGGGGAGTGGAGATACTGACTCTAAGTAAAAATAACAAACTGGCCAGCTGCCAAAGATCACAGCCAAAAGAGCTCGCTGGTAAAAAACCTCTGGTTTTGACACTGAGGATCCTGGACCCAAGGCTGGGTGTGGTGCAGCTTGGGTGCTTTTCAAAACCCCATCCTCAGCAAAGAGCCTGCTCCTAAGAGCAGGTTGGGCACAGAATACCCTGGCCTGTCACATGGGACTGTCACTACTCCTGTAGCTACGGGAGAGTGACAAGTTTTGCCTTTGCAGGCACCTGCATTTAGAAGATGAGATGCTGTCTTCAGGTGTACCTCGGGCAAAGAACGCAACTGCAGTTTCACCAAGACTTCCCACGGGACTCTCTGCTGAGAGCTCTACTCTCCCAGCAATACCTGCATCATCGTCACCAAACCTAGCCTCAGCGTGTGTCCAGCACAGACCAGCACAGACCATCACATCCTCAGCACAGACCAGCACAGACCATCACATCCTCAGCACAGACCAGCACATCCTCAGCACAGACCAGCACAGACCATCACATCCTCAGCACAGACCAGCACATCCTCAGCACAGACCAGCACAGACCATCACATCCTCAGCACAGACCAAATGTCCTGCACCAAAAGAGGACATTTCTTCAAAAGCAGCAACTATTTGAGTGCTGCTACTGAGGCTTCAGCAAGAGCTGAGCATTGCCCCATGGATGCAATGGGCAAGGCCAGCACAGAGGCATCAACACAAGGTGGGCATGTACATGATTCCTGAGTTATGGTGCTTCCCAGTGCCTTTCTCAAGGAGATCTGATGGCTTCACCTTACTTCCAGTTTCCAAATAACAGCTCCTACAGAGAACCAAGAGATATCAATTCAATTAGTAGCTGTAAAACTAATTCAGCAGCATTATGGCCTTGATAATCCAACTTCCCTGATGTGGGATGAGTTAGATCCAACACTTCAATGACTTCGGACATTTCCTTAGCACAGCAGAGAGCAGTGCTGCAGAACAGAGCTAGCTGAGGGGTGTGCATACTGCCAGTGCCTCGACAGCTATAAAAAGGTTTCCATCTGCTTTGTTAAAATAAGGTTGTTTACTCAAAATGTCTTTGAAGCAGAGACAAGGAGAAATATAAATTGTGCTAGAAAAGGAGCACCACTATTTATAATAAATCTGGACGGAAATAAAGGTGATGATAAATGCTGGTGATTATGCTGGAAGCTTGCAGACAGGTGGGACTGTGATGGTTTTGATGTCCCTGCAAAGAGCAGCTTTCAGGCCAGAATTTGCTTCTGGCTGCAGTGCCAGCACAGGCTTCGGTGCCCATCCCACCCAGCAGGGCCTTGCTTGTCTGAAGATACGTTTCGTGTCTTGTGGGGAGTGGAGATACTGACTCTAAGTAAAAATAACAAACTGGCCAGCTGCCAAAGATCACAGCCAAAAGAGCTCGCTGGTAAAAAACCTCTGGTTTTGACACTGAGGATCCTGGACCCAAGGCTGGGTGTGGTGCAGCTTGGGTGCTTTTCAAAAGCCCATCCTCAGGAAAGAGCGTGCTCCTAAGAGCAGGTTGGGCACAGAATACCCTGGCCTGTCACATGGGACTGTCACTACTCCTGTAGCTACGGGAGAGTGACAAGTTTTGCCTTTGCAGGCACCTGCATTTAGAAGATGAGATGCTGTCTTCAGGTGTACCTCGGGCAAAGAACGCAACTGCAGTTTCACCAAGACTTCCCACGGGACTCTCTGCTGAGAGCTCTACTCTCCCAGCAATACCTGCATCATCGTCACCAAACCTAGCCTCAGCACATCCTCAGCACAGACCAGCACAGACCATCACATCCTCAGCACAGACCATCACATCCTCAGCACAGACCATCACATCCTCAGCACAAAACAGGACAGCCCATCACATCCCCAGCAGTGCCCCAGCACAGTCCCACCACGCTGCTGCTCTGCACCAGCTGCACAACATCCGCATGAGACTCAGAAATGCTGTGGCTGCTCCGAGCAGTTCAAAGGAGAGAGTGTAAAAGAGAGGCCCAGCAAAGGCAACCACAGACCCTGAAATGACCTGAAGAATCTTTTTATTATTATTCCATAATAGGATGTGGAAATGATGCCCTAGACAAGACCCAGAGGCTTGGGAATTGTGTGGAGACTTTATCTATAGGGGCAGCCTAAAGAAAAATGGGGTGCTGAGAGGTCCCAGAGATGTAGACGGCTGTCCCTAGTCAATCATTCTGCATTTTCAAGGCTATCTTTGCAGTGAAAATGGGTAAACATTGACTCTTTAAATTGACAGATCTTCCCAAATCAGAGAGGCCCTGCAAGGCTGGAAGCCTGTTCCTTGCAGTAGTCCTGGCTCAAGGACTAAGTTGGGTCAACAAATGAAGGGTCACTTAGGTGGCCCAAGCAGTCAAAATACACAATATCAAAGGAGCTGAGCTGCTGTCTGTGGCCATGCAGCAGCCCAGCTACCCACCACCTGGGGCTGAGCATCGAAAACAAGGGACTAATGGCTAAAGATTGGGGTGCACGCTCGGTGAACCTCCCAAAAACACCTCCGCACCCCAGTCCCCACCTGAGTGAGATGTGTAGGAACTTACTGAGGTTTTCATATCCTATGTCTAGACTCCAAAATGTGTTTTTAAAACTGGCCCATGGCCATGCTGTAATTGATATCCATGTCAATGAGATGGAAAAGCAATGCCTCCAGATGGAGTCACAACAGCTCCGCACAGCTCTCAGGCAGGAGGTAGCACTGCAGCACGGACTGCAAGGTGCAAGATCACCACGTTCACAGAGCCAGCATCCTGACCTTGGGAAAACTGCACAACAGCCCTTTAAGCAGAATCCAGGAAAGTATCATCTGGGATAAAAATGCCCAAAAAATGTTCTGAAGTGTCTTTGCCGTTTCACTCCTACATTTGCCGTCCTACACATTCAACTGGTTTTATGCTCAGGCAAAATAAATTAATCAGTAGGGCTGTAGAGAAAACGTTGCTAATTGAAAGATAAATACACTCCAGAGAAACCTCCTCCAGGAAAAGGCTGACAAAATAGGATATAGCAGGATAGAAGTAACACACCACTCAAAGAATAAAAATAACGGAAACATCAACAATGTTATTATAAAAACAAATATATCCAAACATTAAGAGAACCACACAGCCATTCAGAAGTCATCATTTTTTTCACTTATTTAGGAAAGAACCCCAAACATGTAAGTACTCAGTACTTATCTGCAGGGAAACAAACTCATTTCTAACCAAATTTTGGCAGATGAGCATGATGCATATTCCTGTTTCAGGTCTGCAACAGTTGAATCAATGAAAAGCTGAATTAGTGGCAGTTGCAAAAAGTGAGGGATTCACTGCAAAGTTATTCCTTTCACCTCCTGTCTTCCTTGTTCTCCTCCAAACAGGAACATACCAGCATGCCTTCACTTTTCCCAGACATTAATACTTTCAATTTTAGTTGTTAAATCCTGTTAGTGGTATTTTGCATACAGCTCATTAGGTGACGGACTTGTTCACACAGATGAAAGATATTGTTAAATATTTTGCTGACTTGAGATTAAGATTGAGGGTCAATGGGGCAAAGCAGCCAACTTCACCTCCCTCCATGGTGGCAGACAAGAAAGTAATGGCTTTCTTAGGGCAGTAGCTGCTCAGAAGCAGCCAGGACACCTTCAGACTTGTGGTGCTTTCTTTGCACAGTGCTTGTGCCATACAAGAGGAGTTGTGATTCCCTGCAAGGCTCTCCCCAGCACACACGTGGGCTTAAGGATCCCTAAGACAGTAGTCAGCGAGGAGGCTTCAGCACCTACTCGAGGAGTATGCCTTTAAACCATACATTAGACAACATATGACAAATATCCAACACACTGCATTTTTCATCAGTCAGCTAAAAAAGACATGACCTAGAGTAGGGTTCTCTGCCAATTTTTGAGTTTCCAGCACCTGCTACAGAAACTGAAGGATTGTTCATAAAACATCTGTGGGGAAAAACTCAACTCAGAGTCAGTCTTCCTCAGCAGCCCTTCTGTAACTGTGGCTATGGCTTGTACTCACACTTTAAAAAGAGCCTCCACTCCTGTGATAGGAGTGAACACACAAAATAAAAACTGATTAAAAAAGCAAAGGTTGGGTGAGGAAATGAGGGTGGCCCATTATACTAATGACTGATTACAGCATCTAAAGCTCACAGAGGCTGACAGATGTAAAACCACAGTACTCGGCAGCGCTTTGCCACGGTGCACTGTTTAGAAGTCATGCAGGATGTGGTCACCTCTCCTCGTTCTCAGCTACAGAGTGTTACAAAAACCAAGAATTTATTACTGTTAAAAGAAAGACACTCAATGAAGCAGATATGGAATCAAAATTGTGATGTTAATTATGAACATGTAAAGATTTTCAGTTGCAGTATCTTTCATTTCTCCTCCTCTCTTCACAGACAGATACCTGTATCAATACAGACATTAACACACAGGAAGAGGGCAAGTGATGCAATCCCATATTGTATGGTAGTACCTGCAAATATATACGTGCATAGTCAGCATGTAGCTGTATGAATTACTTTAAATTTAGAAACATAAACCGTGTGACTGAAAGGGACCGAGTCAGTAAGTCTACTTCCTTGCATCGCAGCTGAGACCGTTATGGGATCCTTGCAAAAACTCTTGTTGCATCTCAGAACAGTTTAGGCTGCTTGCTCTGATACTTACCAACGTCCCTCTAAACCATAGCCTACCTTATTTACAGCAGCTTACACACAGATGCCTTGTCCTTTCCCAAATAATTGGTGTTCACTGTCCTCCCTGACCTGTTTATGGACAGTGTCAGCATCAGTGCCCCTGTCACCTCCTGGCCTCAGTGTGGCTGAGCATCGGACCTCTACCCTCACTCCTCTTTCAGTTCTTGCTGGAGCTATGGGATCAAAACAGCCCCTGCTATTTCAGGCCCCCTTTCAGAGGGCTCAGCACACCCACACTAATATGCCCCAATATCTCCTGACGATATCAGACAGGCTCACTTTTGCTATCTAGTGGTTACATCACCCTGTTGCTCCTCTCAGTCGAGAGGAGACAGACCATCCAAGTTGTTATCATCGGGGTGCTCATCCATCTGCTCTGGATGTGCACACAGGATGTGCACGCACCTCCCGCTCTCTATGGAAGCAGCTTTGCACTGGTTTTAGCCAACTTCTGCCTTTTACAGCTTAAGAGTGAGGGCTCTGCCCACCTCCATTGCATCCTGCCTGCAGGTTTCCTCTGACTGCATGGGATTAGTGGAAAAGGCATCCCTGCACCCCAGCTTTCATCGAGCACCCCCATGGCCAGTCAGCAGCAGCTCACTTCACTGATTTTAGGCAGGAACCCAATGCCTCTGGCAGGACAGAGCCACCAGCAAGGAGCGTGGAGGTTATATCCCCAAACCAAACAGGTGAGGTATTGCTGTGCCAAGTGAGATGAATTCAGCACGGATCAGTAACCAAAATGGGATCTGTCCCCCTGCATCCCGTGAGCCCTCGCACAGCTCAGTGCCCAGGAACAAGGAGCCCTGCAGTGTCAGGCACACCACCACCTCCTGCTTCCACCACAAGAAAGATTTCAGCATTTCTTTGCGTGCTTTCTCCCTCTCCCTCAGCTTTAGAGAAACAGCTGGAAGCTTTAAACTTCCCACAGAGGACATGAATCTGAAATGATTGTTTCGTCGCTTGGTTTTCTTGTTTCTGAGGTAGAAAAGCATTTCCTCTGCAGACGCTTCAGGAGGAAGGGTGAGCTTGATCGCCACCACCCAGCAGTGTCTGTGGCCTCCCGCTGCCCTGAGCTGGGCTGGGATTGCATCTCCCACCCACCTGAGCAGGGCCACGCAGGTGTCCAAAAATATCCCCCTACAGACTGAAAACAGAAACAGGCTGCATGTATTTTTCATAGTTGTAATACATGAGGTCCTAACTAGAGAGATCTTCCACCTAATGCTATGAATGAAAATATTGTTAACAGCATCACCTAGTAGCCATATTGCAGAGCTGCTTCTACATCGGGGATGCAGACAGCAAAGAGTTTCATCTATGATGAAACACTCACTTTTATAATAAAAGGATGATCCTTCTGCCTGTTTGTACATTGAATAACTAATAAATACTATCAGCACATAACAGATGGAAAGAAATAAAGAGAGTTTTGTTAGCTTGCTTCACCTCTTTGTGTACAAAAAGAATAAAAAGAAATTAGCCAATTCAGGAGTGCGGGAAAGACCTGCTTTGAGAAAAAAATTACTTGAATGTGACTTTGTGAAAAACAACTGAGCTAAAGAGGAGATGTTGTGAGGGAGCTGGATGGGGTTCTACAAAAGGCTACTTTGATGCTTCTGAAAATTACTACAAAAAAAGAAAAATGAGATTCTCAAGTTTTATGAGTGCTTTCAGACTCCAGCTTTTAATATCAAGAATACTTCTAAAAACTGGAGCAGATCATGCACAATACACAGGCAGCACTTGGATGGAAATAATTCCACCCTCTGCAGCCACCCTACCACACCAACATCTGCCGCTGGGCTGAGACCCACCTTCCCTCGCCCACCCCGGGACCCTCGCTCACTCCCTGCAGGCTGCTGTGAGTGGGTGGGTGGATCAGAAAGCACGTGTTTTTCCATCAGTGTTGCCTGAGGTAGACATCCAGCCCATAGGGACCTAGGGTGAGGTGAGAGGGAGCCGACCCTGGAGCCTGCTTCTCTCCCAGATGCACCGTGAGGCCAGTGTCACTGCTGGATGGGCAGGAAGGAGCTTCCTGCCCCAGCTGAAGATGCACAAACTGTAGTCAATGAAATCCTCCTGGGACTTCATTCCCGTGCTGAGAAGAGCCACCATCTTTATATAATAGATCTGCTTTATCCTGCTGCTTTCTCCCTGGGCTCAGCCTGGTTTCCAGTGAGATCAGTGGTAGGATGTGCTCTTATTCCTCGGAGCGGGATGCTCTGCAGTGTTGTACAAACCATCTGGCTACAGTGGCACTGTGCTGCTCAGAAGCTATTTGCAGAGACAGGAAAGGTAAGACAAATGTACAGAAGCCTAGTTTATAAAAAGCTACAAGGCCCAAACTGCTGTTCTTTTCTGCTAGGTGCTGCTCACTATAAAAAAAAAATAAAAAATAAAAAAAAAAGCCACTTCTTCAGGCATGAGTACGAAAAGGTGAAAATTCAGGCTTGCAGTTCTTCTCATCAGCAGGTCTCCAACACACCCTTGGGGATGACCACACACTGTCACTTGCTTTTAAAACATTACATGTAAAAGCTTCTCTTGTCCCTATCATGAACTCCTGGCAAGAGGCTTCCCCTTTTCCATCTGATTTATAATATGGTCTCAGGGAAATATGCCTTTACTGGCCTATTTGTCATTCCCACAGTCGTTCTGCATTTCTGCAAACCAGTTGGGAAACCTTTGGATAGATGGCTCTCATGGTAAACACCTGAGCAGGGAGCTGAGGGACCGTGGGCGTTTGTGCTGAAAAGCCACAAGTCTTCATCATAACCCTCCTGCAGCTGCAATAGCTGAAGTGCCAACACCAGCGCCAGTGCTCCGTCCCTCTCTCTGCCCTGCCTGCATTCAGCTCCCCTCGTCCTCCTCTTCAGAAACAAGGTCAAAATCAACACAACAACTTGAGAGCTACCAGCAGAACCGGGCCCAGTTTTTTCAGTTTTTCCCTACCCTCACCCCTGATCCACTTTATGCCCCTTCTCAAATAGCACTGAATGCTTTTTTTTTTTCTTTTTTAATTAATTAACCTGCTATTTTCTTTAGATAAGGTTCTCTATAAATAACAATTCAAGATAGGAAAAAAAGATTACGTCTTTGTGTTGTTAAAGCCAATTTTATGTTCTCAGCTTTAAATCTTCCAGGTATCTTCTTTCTGGCTTTGCCCAGTCAATAGGTACACCATAAGCTTCTGTCTGACTTTGGAACTTACTTGTACTTGTAGAACAGAAGCCCAGTCCCAAACTGGTAATGGCACTGAGGTACTGAGTAGGTCTCAAGAAAAAAAGAGTGACAAAAATCATTAAATTCTACAAATCCTAAAAATCTTGCTCAGTTTCCTGTAACACACACCAGTAGCAGTTTAAAACCTGTATGAGCTGATCCATTGGTCCACTCAATTTATTTCGGGAAAGTTAAGCAGCAATGTAAAAAAAGGGCATTATAGAATTCTACCAGTCACAGGGGCTGCTAAAAATGATATTCCACTAAAGCCACCATTAACTGCTCTTTCTACTATTACATTTCAACCTTTGTGTGTAAAACATGTTGTAAAATGCAGAAGAGGAAAAGGAATACATTTCTGACATATACCTATATACAGCATTTTGCGTACAGGCAGAGAAATCTTTGCTCAGCAGAATAAATTACAATATTGTTTAATTGCAATAAAAATCAAATAAGATCTAGCAATATTTGTGCACAGCCACCCAGGAAGCACAGATACAGGGCAAAGTAAAATTGCCTGAAAACATTCAGGAAATGTTGGTGTCACAGCATACAAAATACCATTTGACTTAGCGCACTACGGTCTGCAGCATTAATTACTGAGCTCTGCTTGGGAAAAGACTTGCAAGACTATAAATTGCATTATTTTTTTTTTTTTTGCCTACCACAAGAAACAACCCTTATCAAAGATCATTCATTCGCTGTCACACGGCTACAATGACTGCTAATAAAAAATAGCAACCGAAATCAAACAATAGAAACCAAGAAAGAATAAATTAGAAGATGTCACGAGCCTTTCCAAAGTAGCCTTTAGCCAAGCCTGGGATCACTCCTATTATGCGTGCTAGGTCAAGAGCATCTGAGCTTGACGATGTTTCAGCAAAGGCATTTGTGGAGGTTCTCTCTCATGGGCATGTCCCTGGTGGGTGCCCAGGGACCCCACAGTGGCCAAGCTGTGGCCAGGCCAGGCAGGTGGCCAGCAGGCAGCAGGGAGCCAGCCCTGGGGCTGCCCACACAGGCAGGGGGTCAGGGAATGGGGGGACGAAGGGGTGAGAGAGGTCCTCTCTGAGGACTTGAAGCACTGCCACTGCATTTCGGAAATACCCCAAGCCACACACTGCATTTTAATAAATATCACTTGTTTCCTCAAACAAAAGCAATCCGCTGCACCACAAACAGCAACACTTTCCTCCTAACTTCAGGAGGTGCGTGCCAGTGTGAGCTGAGATGTTTTTTACTAAACTGTAGGTATTTCACCTTGAAATAAAATATACAAATGCATTTTGTACCCCTGTTCAGGACCAACTGCTAGACCGACTGCTGTGTTACACAGGAACAAGATGTTCTGTCAAAACTATTAATACCAAATCTTTCAGGAAAAGGTGGACTATTTTGGCAGCAAATACTCATTTCCAGTGGAGAATAGTCCAAAAGGAAGTCAAAGATCCGGACTCTAAACGCAAAACAAGGAGCACTTGTAAACAGCCGAGACATATTTCCATGCTATGGAGGGTGAACCTGGGGCATTTTTAAAGCTTTTTCTTCCTTCATTCATATATAATCTTATAAACGGCAGTCAATTAAAAGCTTAAAACAAACAATGTAAGCCTTTTTGAAAAATGTTCCTTATTTAACAATAGCCAAGAGCTGGGTGTTTTATAAGCAAAGCAAGCTGGGTTACAGCAATCCCCAGGCACTGAGGCTTCTCCTGCTTCTCCTGGGGAACCAGGACCCTTCTGCTGCCCCACGTCTGGGGACCAGGCACCTGGCTCTGCCACGCCAGCAAGCCCACACTCACAGCATGTCTGCACCAACTGCCTGTGCCAGCCTCTCTGCTCCAAATCAGGGATTTCTCAGGAGCTGAGATGGAGCTGGAGGTCAGGGATAAGGTGGTGTATTGAAAAAAGGGACATTGGAAGAGGTAACACCACCACAAAGATTTTTCTGAGTGGTTTAAGGCTCCACCATGCTTTGGCCATCTAGGCTGTGGGGTGAATCAAGTGGGCTCTTTCATCTCTGGCACCGCTACCCACCTCAGCTATGTCAGGTCATTTCTCCTGGGGTGGGAGAAGTATGGTGCTCCTCTTGATGGAAAGAAGTTCAGATTGATGAAACCACCACCTAGACTTTGATTTCTACTTTTTCAAGGGGAGAGGCCAGTAGGGTGCCATATTTGAACGCAACAGCAGACTCAACCAGAGCTCAGTTTGGGGCATGAGCTGTGAGAGAGCTCAGCCAGACCTCCTAAAGCCAGCCCCCAGCCATATCCTTGGTGCCCAGCAGGTGCTTATCTTTTCATGGGGTGTCTCAGCCCATAAGAATTCACAGCTGGCACAGGGGTTGCCAAATGAGGAGATATTCTGAACACAAAGGAAAGAAGATAATTTCTGTTGATTTCCTTGCTCTCCAGCATCACTAAAGGCTAACAAATCCTTAGCATGAAGGAAAATAAGCCCAGATAAAATAGCTTGTTTTCTCTTTAAAACATCTGTCCATTATCAGGGCATGTCCACCCATTTGAAAGAGCCAGCAAGTCCATGTTGCAGGTAACCACTGCTCATGCAGGCAAAACAAGTAGCAGATGCTGGTTGCTGGCTTGGACTAGTTCTTAAAGACAAAATAAACATAAGGTTTCTCAGGTTTGCATATTGCATCATCAAGTTTCCATCCAAGAAAACCCCTGTGAGTTAGTTCTGGAGACTTTTCAATGAGCAGAAGTTTTTATGAACTAAACTGAGCATGATTCACATGAAGCAACCAGAAGTACTCAGCAGAGGTGTTGTGGTTTAACTGCAGCCAGCACCTAGGACCACACAGGTGCTCCCTCACTCCCCTCGACTTGGGATGGAGGAGAGAACTGGAAGAGTAAAAGTGAGAAAAAACTCATGGGTTGAGATAAAGACAGTTTAATGGGTAAAGCAAAAGCCACGCACACAAGGAAAGCAGAACAAGGAATTAATTCACTGCTTCCCATCGGCAGGCAGGTGTTCTGCCTTCTCCAGGAAATGGTTACTTGGGAAGACAAATGCCATGACTCCAAACGTCCCCAGCACTATGCCAGCTGCTAGTTAAGAAAGTCAACTCCATCCCAGCCCAAACTGCATCAAGAGGATAAACAGGCTGTGCCCATACCCTACCGCTGGATTGGCAGCTCAGCATACCCTATGCCAGCAGCCCCAATCCAAATTCTTGTGAATGCCACCAAAAAATCCAAGGAAGCCATCACTAAAGCAACATGAAAATCCTCACTAAATCATCACTTATGTATCGCAACAGCCAAGCACCCTCACCCCCACAACATACTTTCCTTCATTTCCACTGTATAGCCACCCACCAGGAACACAATTAACTCAATAGCTCTGAAAAGCACAAGGTCACAAAATAGCTCATTGAAGTAATTCTATAGTTTATATTGTCTGACTTCAAATTTGCACTGCTGCCTTTAAAAACAGGAAATTTTCTACTTGTTAAAAATATCTCTGTCTCGTGTAATTTCAATGAGGCTTTGACCTTCCTTGCAGAGAAACTGAAAGAGGTTTGGGTTTTTTTTCCTTTTTCTTTTAATTTAATAAAAACCATGCAACTGGAACAAATGCTTTTTATTTTAACAAGCTAGGACACTGGAAACATAGCACCATCTCATGTTGCCCTCGTTACACTTTTTGATTTCCTCATCAAATTATCAATGTAATATGACCACCTGGGGTTTATGAAATGTGTAGATGTGTGAATTCCCATGCAGGTGTACACTCCACGCTGCAGCCCCATCAGGGAGCATGGCCATGCCTGCTGCCCCATGGTCCTGCCGGGAGGGACAGCTGTATGGGGCCCTGCTATAAGAGATGTACCACCCTGGTTTCATTTTATTTCTGGACAGTACAATGGAGTTGTGTTTTTATCAGGTTCTGGATGCTCCAGTAATGCCAGCAATATTAATATATCATAAACGATAGGAAAGGGAAAAGGGGCAAGAAGGTATATAAGGTGGCAACTTACGAATCTTAAGGAACTTCACCCATAAAAGCATAACATCATGGGGAAGTGCAGTCACAAACCCCATGCTCCTACCATGCCTTATGCAGCCCATTTCATGGAGCAGGATGTTCTTTCGGACAACAACCAAACTTAAAGGCTATGAAAAAAACCTGATGCAGTAAAAAAAACCCAATTTTTCACATCACTTCTTACTTGTGGGGCAGTCCACAGCCTCCCCTTGTATCTCCGGGGATTCACCATCTCCCACAAGCACAGAACAGCCCTCCCTGCCCCTCCCCAGTGCAGATTGTGGAGTGCATCTGAGGGCAAAGGCTCAGCAGAAGAAAAATTCAGAGAGGACAAAATCAGTGCTTCTCCTTTCCCAGGAAGAAAGTCACAACCCAGACCCACAGATTGCAAGGTCTGTTGTATTTGTCATTCAGATCAGTCAGAGTTTGGCTTTTTTTCTTGAAAAAGCAAGTTCCATTCGCCAACTTTTTGGAACAGGTGGAACAGGTAAATTGAAAATGTGTGACAAGGAGGCTTGCATAGGGAAAGAGGAGTTGGCACCGTGTATGGTTATTTTCTACTTGATGATATTCTCATATAATCTAGTGCATACTACAGGTATAAATTGAATTCTGGCTTTACAACCAATGAAGAGAGACCGCTTGCAAGACCTGATTTGAGTACAGCAATTTTTTAGCTCTCCCATCTCCAGCTGATACCCTGCACGGTGCTTTTCCGCGGTGTCGTGCCCAGCGCATTGCCAGGACACTGCAGGGAGATGGGCTGCAAATATACACGCTCCACCAGCAGCACATCTCAGCATCCTTCCACCAGCAGGAGACCTTACATATTCATTAGACCTGAAAACCATTAATTCCAGTGCATGAGTACCACAGGCTTTGAAAAAAATGAATCTTCTTAAGTCGCAGTATTTAGCAAATGCTTCTCACTAGTTGGCTATCTCATCATCAAACAAAAGCTCTATTCATGCTGTTGACAATCATAATATTTAGTGAAACAGAAGAAAGAGAGTTGTAACTAATCAAGTCTCGTTCCATGGGTGGGTGTAAAAGCAATTTGCTTAATTCATTCTGGAGGTCACAGAACCACAACATTAAAGCTCATTTTACAACATTTATGTAATTGTGTTGTTTGAAATGCCCTTCTCCTTTTAATTTATCAAGATTTGATGTGGCTGTTTAGGCTCTGGACTGGCACTGCTGTGGGAGGGTGGCAGCAGTGTCTGTCAGCAGCAGCAGGCCAGGCTGGGGCAGAGCAGGGCATTGCTGAGCACCTCCCAGCGCCTCTGCGGGGGCTGCCCGGGGGTCCACAAGAAGGACCTGCTCCCTGAAGCCCACTAGGGACAATGAGGAAGGTGTACCAACACAGGAAAAGGGAAAACACATGCCAAGGATCTTGCCATGTGTTCTGTGTTCATCTCCATCTGCTCTTTCTCCCCGCAGTGGCCAGGGTGGGACCTCCCCAGACTCAGGCATGCCCACCAAAAATATCTTTGGTACTGAAGACACTCTTCTATTTTTGTCCCAATAGCATTAAGCTGCCCATCCCATCCCATCTCCTGGCCTTGCCTCACCAGCAGTCAAAGCCTGCACCAGCTCTCCTCTCCTACCCTCGCTGGCTCCCTGACTCAGCTGCACAAATCCACCCTCCATCTCCCTGTCCTCCTCCCTCCTGGTCCCCATCCTCTCCTTATTCTTTACCCACACAAACCCCTCCCAGCTCCTCATCTCCTTTACCAGTGTCATTCTCCAGTCCTCTCAGCCTCTCTGCAATGACTGTCTTCTCAACACTTTCAGCATCTGGTCTCTCCACCCTGTGAACACGGGAGAGAAATCAGGGGCACTGAGGGTGGCAGCTGTGGCTGGGGACAGATTCAGCAACTGAAAGCAGGAGAGAGGGCAGGGCTGTGGTTTGAAAATCAAGTATCTGGAATCATCAGCAGCCACAGAAGCTGCTGTTGAAGAGGAGGCTGCTGACCTCCCACACTTACCCTACTTGCCTTGACTTATGTCAAGGCAAACCCCGAGGGACCACAGCCAACTCCTGCACTCACCAGGGGAACCGCACTGCAAGGCATATAAGTGGTGACACCAATGTGTCTCCTACGTGTTTCAAATCAGGAAATGTCCTCTCCTCCACCACCTGCTGCACCTACCTCCTCTGCCAACAGCAGTCAGCAACCCAAACCTCCTCGCAGGGGCTGGAGAAGTACTGGCACTTCACCTCCTGCCATACACTGCTGCATGGGTGGTGTCTGTGGGTGGCTGTGGATCTCCATCCCCTGCAATGACACGGAAAGCTAGGGATGTATTTCACCCTGGGAAAGGGGAAGAAAAGGAGGCAGATAATAGGTGCCTGCGGCGGGTGCTGCAGCACCATGTCAAGTTACAAGCCGGGTACCAGATGTCTAGAGAAAATGCAGGCACTGAAGTCACGAAGCGGCGTGGCTCGGAGGACAAGCTTCCACCCACTCCCAGCAGCCAGGAATAAGCACTTGGATTTCTGCCATCTGTACCCTTTACTTTCCATTTCAATTTTGACCTTTCACAAGTCGTTTCTGAAATAAACCCGTTCAGGATTGTGCAAAGGGATGCCAGGGTTTACCTGTGGCGAGGGACACACAGGTCTGGCTGGCAGGAAACACGCCAGGAAACGCTGGCTCACCAACCCAGCAGCAGAAATCTCCTGCAGCCCTTGTTTGTGCAGCACACACGTTCCTGCCCTAGTCCAAGCTGTCTTCTCCTTAGCTGGGGAAAGCCAGTCAGCTAAAGGACATGCACCAAACACCTTCTCCCTTCCCCTCTAGTCAGGGAACTCCCATCCCTAAGGATGCAGCTGATAAAGCCAGTGGTCAAAGAGAAGCTTTTAGTCTTTTTACAGAAACCAGCCCTTTTACAGCCACTCCTGACTCCCAGAGTCACTGATGCTGGTGGGCACCTCTGGAGGTCTTGACTGCATCTGCCTGCTCAAACAGGATCAGGTAGAGCAGGTTGCCCAGGACTGTGTCCAGCTGGATTTGAGGTTTTCCAAGGATGGAGGCTCCACAACCTCACCAGGCAGCTGGTGCCAGTGCTTTACCAGCCTCACAGCAAAAACCCCCCATCAGCTTATCTCCCGAGTACGAGATGCCCAAAACCAAATGGTGGTTCCTCTGGGAGCCCACTAATGTGTGTTTTATCCAATTCATAATATGTCAATTTTTTAACCACAGTTAAAAAATTCCATCTTTCCTTCAAATCAAGAATTCTGAGAAAGCCTTCACAAGCTATCTGGGAGCCAGCCAGCACAGCAAGTAACTGCTCTGTGACAGCCTGAGCACAGGACTTGCCTAAGACAGACAGGTGTTGATAGCACACCCTAGTATGTTCAGTCTCAAAGCCAAAACATGTCAAGAAGCCTGGAAGCCCTGGTTGCCCAGAGTGGTGATAGATGCCCCATCCCTGGAAACATTCAAGGTCAGATTAGATGGGGCTTTGAGCAACATGATCTAGTGGAAGATATCCCTGCTCATTGCATGGGAGCTTGGACTAGATGACCTTTAAAGGACCCTTCCAACCCAAACTATTCTATGATTCTATGATCTGAAGAGGCAGAGGCCATTCCTAGCTAGTGGGAGGACTCCAGGCTTCCTGTCCTGCAGCTACAGACCACAGGAGCAGTAAGGTTTCTTGCCTCAGGGCAGGCTACACACCCTAATGCCTCAGGAACCTGCTTGAGGACTGCTGGACCTCATTGCAGGGAACACCTGATGAGTGTTTAGGGGTGAGTGGATGTCCATCATTCTGGTCCCTGGGCATGGGGCCTGGAAATACAGCTGACTACCAGGGAAGGTGGACCAGGAAGGATGCACTGGCTTCCCAAGCTGCTTATCCTGATTTAGGCAAAGCTCTCCCAGAACTTGTCTTAATTTTATCTGATGTTTCTCAAATGAAAGGTACTGTGAGTGAAAGAATTCATATTCAGCTAGCCAGCAGTGTGCAAGGAAGGTCTGATACCCGGGGTAGGGTCCGTTCACCTGTGTTAGCAGAGAAGACTTCTCACAGCCCTGCAGATAAAAGTGCACATGTTTCCATATGAGGGGTGTGTATATAAATAAATCCAAGATTATGTTGGATTTTTGTCAGCATTAGTTTGCAGACTCCTGTTGTCCCTGCAAGGAGGTGTTGGGTGAATGGTACATTTCTAAGTTTTCCCTCTCCCAGAATAAACATTTCAAACTGTTTTCCCCAGGTGCCAGTTTACTGTTTCCAGACATAAATCCTGTTTAATTTTTGGGCCACATTTTCATCTTTTCATTATTCTGTTAGTAGGGGAATGCAGTACCTACTGATGATCGTGTGGAAGTTTGACTTTATAATCCTTGAAATGTTTGGTTTTGATTACAATTAAAGATGTAAAGGAAGACGAAACTCCAGTCCCTTTGCCCATTCCCTGTGGCTTGATTCACTGCTGTTAATCACTACACATTGTTTACAGTTTCTCAGCCAACTTTCAATCAACAAGAAGCTGCAAACTGCTCATATAAAGCCAGTCTGAATTACTTCTGTGAGCGAGATTTCCTCAGATGCCCAGCCAAGCTCAGCTCTTACATAACCCGGCGGAGGCTGGTGGATTTATCCTAAGGATGAATTTGAACAAGTGAATCAAATTCCAGAGACGCCAACAAATCCCCTCAATCTGGCATCGCTGGGCACGGGACAGGCTGCCGTGCCCTGGCAGCGTGCACACGTGTGCAGGCAGCTGCCTGTGGCCAGTCAGTGGGGCAGCTGCTTCTGCTCCCTCTGCACCAAACTCAGCACCTCTTCTTCTTTTGGTCACTCTCCATCCAACCAGGCAGGGCCTACAAATGGTTGTGCTGCTGGTGGCATGGGAGAAGAGGGCAACACATGTTTCCCCACGTGCCCTGGGTACCAACCACCTTCCCCACTCTGCCAAGAAAAGCCAATCCCAAAACCAGACGCTTGCCTGTGGTAATATCTGCTCTGATAAAACTAGTCTGGACTCTCTTGCTGCTCACGTTTCTCCCTACTCTCCCCATTGACTATCCCAATACTTGACTTGCAAGGGAGAGTAGGGCTCCCATTTCAACATGACTTTTCAAGATCATTCTTCTTCATCTTGGAAGATGAAGATCCATGGAATCATGGAAGACCCAACACAGCTCATTAGGCTGTAGTTTATAACACTGTTGTTGCCATGGGATGGATGTTACCAGACATATTTTCAGGGCTTTCTTTTCCAGGGCTGTTTTTTGTTTTTGTTTTTTTTTTTTTTTTTTTTTTTTTTTTTTTTTTTTTTTTTTTTTTTTTTTTTTTTAGCTATTTTTAGTCTTTGTTCTGCCCCGATCTCCCTCCCCCTCCCAGACAAAGGCATGCACCCACTCCAAGCCCACATTTACAGGCCTGCCCATGAAGATCTGCTAACTGGATCAGTACCACCCTGCTCACTCTGAAGCAGCCTTCAAGCAAGGAATCCAGCTCCTTGAGGCTGCTGCTTAAGGAACATAGGAAAAAGAATAGCACAAATTTTCTTTTCTGAAAGCCTTAAAAGAGTGTTTGCCTTCTGTTGGTCTCTCTCATCCTTCTCCGTCACCATTTCTGGCTCACCTTTATTCAAACATGTTTGGGAAGGTCTCAGTAGCATGACAGTTTGCATCTGGATGGTATCTAAATGTTCTTCTCCCTCTGCCGCATCTGCATTTCCCATTGCAGAATATTTACTAATATTTTGAATTGATTCCAAATTTGCTTTCTGTAGATGTGATAAATTTACCACAGTGAATTCACGTCATTTCTGGTCACCACTATGCTAGTGCAAATTTTCAGGCATTTCCACAATGAATGTATAGGTGGGAAGCAGATAACAACTTCATACTGCCTATAACAATATTTAGGAGCCATTCATGAATTAAGACTAAGAATTTCAAGTGCCCAGCTCAATCTTCCCTAGAAACAAACTTCCTCAAAAACAAAGCCTCTAGATCTCTTTAAGTCAATAGTGAGTTTGGCAGAGCTGATCATAACACCCCCCAAATCTATTTACAAAATGGTTAATGTAGTTCTAGAGCATTTCTTCAAAGCAGGTAAATATCTCTACTGCAGAGATTAAGAAGTTTTAATGAAGTCTCTCCTGAGCACAAAGGGAATACGTGGGACACAGAGAGATTAAGTAATTAACCTGAGATCATGAAACTCATGGGACTTTTTATTCAACTATAAAACCATCCTTTCCTGTTAATAAATGATCAAGTCTACTTTGAATGGATTACTAATTTTGTTAATGAGAAATATCTCTGAGCAAGTCCTAGAATTTTTCATCGTCTCTCTTCCTGTCTTGGGGTGTTTTATTTCCTTTTTTTCTGTTTTCATATACAGCACCAAAATACCATGGCACTATCCTACTGCCAAATTCTCTCTTCTTTTACTTGGAAAATAATTGCTATGGTTCTCCACTACTGCTTGATGGACTTTTACCTTAATAGCATCACTTTCACCTGATTTTTCTCTCCTTCTCTGTTAAAGGCAGAGAGACCAAAGCACAACTTTAAAGCTCAAACTGTAATATCATTTAAGCAATTTGCCCAGTTTGGGGAACTTCAGCTGTTTTGTCCTGTGTAGTCAGCAATAAGTGAGAAACAAAGATACCTTTCTCATAGCATATAAGTAACACTCCCCTATTTGGGCACTCAAAAGACCAACGTGTTACAGTCCGGTTACAGAAAGATTTCAATAAATACAACTGCAAAGGGAATTAAGGGTAGAAGAGAAAAAAAAAACCACAAAAATCAGTCACCCCAAAAGGCTGAGTGTCAGAACATTTAATTTCAACATTTCTAGGATGTAATGTCTCATTGTACTAATTAGAAAGCCAACCTGACCAGGTTCACAATGGCAGTTTGCACTTCTAAACTTCTATACTTCTAAAATATGGTAAGGCAGTAAGCTATTTAAAATGGAAGCAAAGACTTGAATTTTAGATTCAGTGATATGAACAACAGCCAAAGTGATGTCTTTCAGGCTTTCCTGCTGCTGAAAAATAGGTAGGGAAAAAAATATCTCAACATTGGAAAGGAATTACCTTCTCCAGGTGACAGGCTTTTGGTTTTCATAGGGGTGAGGTGGCAGCAGCTCCAAAACAATAAATCCATTATTCACCAAAATTCTCAGGTCCTGAAACACCTTGTGCCTCTTTCTTTTGTTTCAGGGAGGCCCTTCATGCTGCCTGAAGACAGACAGTGTATTTCCCCCTTATCCTTTTGCAAAGACTGACTCTCTCAGCCCAGCTGCAGCAATCACCCCAGGGGCAGCAGCGATGCCTCCGGACAGCACAACCACCAAACAGGCAGCCCAGCGTGCCCACTAAATCATCTCCTCCAGAAGTCTGTGGGATCAGACTGTCACACAGGTCTTAGATCCAGCCACAAATCACTCACTGCTTCTGTTTGAAGACTGCACAGGTGGGGTGGGAACGAGACCCACCTGGACCTACCCACCTGGACCTGCCCACCCATCACCACCCCTCACCACCTCAGTCACCTGGGAGCTTCAGGCAAACCCTCCAAGGAGTCACTACCTTCTTCCCCAGCAGGCAGTTTATATCCACCTTCCTGCCCACAGGTTTTCCTCCTTTCCTTCTCCAGGTCAATCAAGATCTTTCCATCTTACAAAATCCAGCCCCCTCCAGCCCCATCCCAGATCCCTTCCTTCCAACAAGGCACGTACTAGTCGACTCTCCCCAAAGCTCAGATTTTATTTTAGTTTGGATTTTTCAGTTTTCCTATGGCAATAGACACCTCCTTTCCCAGAGAGGGGAGGGAGGAAGGGATGACCAGCTTTTGCTCGGGCAGAGTGGCTCTGTGGCCATATCCATTCCCCAAAACAGGGTTTGGCTGCCTGTACTCATGGGCAGCTCTGATGTGGTGCAGCTGTAACCTGGGATCAGCCCTGGTGAAAGAGCTGGGTGAGAAGGGGCTGCAATGATCCCACTGGGGCTTCCACCCCCTTGCCCGGGAGATGTCTTTCAGCTCAGGCACTCGGCCTTGGTCCTTGCCTGAGTGCTGACACTGCTTGTCCACGTCCCGGGTCCATGGGCTCAGCATCCTCTCTGCTTTGGCCCTCAGCCCTGCCTGCGCCCAGGCAAGCCTCTCTAAAATCCTAAAATTCATACACCAGTCACACCAAATTAAGACTCATGCACAAGTCTCCATGGCAACTATGTATAAAACAATAATTAGAGATACCTCTAGCCACGCTCCTATAGCTAGAAGCAGCAGCTTGCTTCACTCAGGTTTGTTTAATCCAATCGCTAGTGTATTAATAATAATCAAAAGAAAGAAGAAATTCACTGGAAAGGTGGTAGATGCAAACATCTTTCAGGAAAAAATAGCATTTGGGGAGGAATCACATCACCGGTGTGTGTTCTTTTATAAAAATATACTAGCTTGGAGCAAGTCTTAGCCCCGTGTATTTTTTTAAAAGATGCACTCATTGCATATCATTACACAACTCACAATTAGAAGAAAAGTGCTTCGAAAGTCTAATTCCTTCCTTGCGTAAGTGACCTATTTCCATCAGTTTATTTACTTGCTGAAAAAGTACCTGTCATCTTAGCACATTTCCTATTGCCCTCTTCTTATAGGAAGCCAAGGATCATGCATGTTTTTCTAAATTAACATGCTGTAATCTGCTAGCTTTTTAAAAAGTCATATACCACATTAGGCCTTATTTGCTAAGAAATCTGTCTTCCTCCCACCACGCTCATCCTGCCAATGAACATCAAGGGACTGCAGCATCCCTGACACTCAGTGATAAATCAGACACAAGGAAAACAGTATTCCATGGAAACTGCACTGGGAAGTTCAGCCCAGGAGGATCGCATCACTCAGATCAGACACAGCCCGGGACACTGGGATATAATGACATGGTTAAAGAGAATCTGGGACCTCAGTACCATTTCCATTTAATGGTATCCAATAACAAGACCCATGAGAAAGATACTCTCTGTAATGAGATAAATATTCTTCCTGTAGGCTACAGCAATTGGCTTGAGTTGGTAATTAAATGATTTCCTACGTATTGTTTGGCAGAATGTTTTGGGATACTTTAAATGAACTGCAAATAACTCCATTATTACCACTCTCATTGTTTTCAGGGCATTTTCTCTTCTAGGTGTTGGGAGGCAGAGAACAAACATCAACAAATAAAACTCCAACAGAAACTTCAAGCAGGTTGTGGTGCTGGGGAGGCAGCCGAAGAGCAGAGAAAAAGCAGAGAAAAATTAAGATTATTTCTGATGGGTTTGGATTTCTGATGGGTTTGGAGTTTTCTTTTTTTTTTTTTTTTTAAATTACATGGCTGTAATTGTGGGAATCAGTCTTAAAAAATTGCTATTAACCTCCAAGGCTGTGAAACCCATCCACAACCACTGGCTTCAGCTGGATTTCAGTTCAACAGTCGCTCCAGATTTCATGGCTATTCTTAACGCTACAAATCACAAGCACAGAGTATCTGCATTTCTGAAAAGTTAGATCATGTTGTCTGACATCTAGCAGCTGGAAGTCAGCAGTAATTTTGAAAAGCCAACCCTAGTCAACCTGCAAAAGGTCATGCAGGAGCTCAGCAGCAGGAGCTGGGGGCCCTGGGTGGCAGGTGATGCTTACGGGGCATTCTCCATGGTCTGGAGCGTGAAAACACAGGCACACAAGTACGTGATGGGAATACAACTGCATAGGAGCTCCCACACAAATGCAAAGTGTGTGCTTCCACTTACCCAGAAATGCCTTTTTTAAATCACTCACCTGACCAAGGTAAAGAGATGGGAACATGCGCTGATGCTGCTACTAACTCCTATTGGTGCATTTGCAAACATACATTTGTACTCGAAAAATACCTTGTTTATATTATAAAGAGCACTCCCTTAATGAAACACTTTCTTAATATATCTCCTTGGACTGACATTTTACTTTAAGCTCTCTCATTTCCTCACTTTAATTATTTTCTCTTAAGGAGCTTTGCTTGCACGAATTACATGGGAGCCCTTGACTACAGTATTAGTGAACTCAAAGTCTGTGGATCACAGCTACGCTTTCTTTGGGTATGGAAGCAGCACGTTAGCATCGCTGCAGTTTGCAGCAACAGACACACGCCACCACCTCTGCAGTCCTAGGAGTATTTTTCTATCCCTTCTTATCTCTGCTCCTGCCCTCCTCTTCACCCCACTGCTCTACTGCTCGGCTACTCTTCACAGAATCACAGAATCTTCTAGGTTGGAAGGGAACTTAAAGATCATCTTGTCCAACTGTCAACCTAACTGACAAAAATAGACACCCACACAACAAACAAGAAGCATCACCATCACTAAACCATACCTCCCAGCACTACATCAACCTGTCTTTTGAACACCTCCAGGGATGGTGCCTCAACCACCTCCCTCTGCTAAAGCCTCTCTCTGCAGACCTCTCCTTCTCATAACAACAATTTCATGAAAATGGTCAGTCTCTTAAAGGTGTGTCTCTAAGTCAGGCACCTCCATGGAGTGTGGTGTAAAACGTAGTGAGAAAAAGCAGCAAGATGAATAATCAGAAAGGTTTCTTTAATTACTTCACTGCTAGCAGAACTATGAGCTGCGGCATTACGCACTCACGCTTCTAAAAACTCAGCTACATGTGGGCTTATGAAACCTAACCTGTGCCCGTCCTCCTTCCCATCCCTCGGTGTGGGACTCAGTGGCAGAACATACCAGAGGAACCACGGCAAAGCTGAGGCTCTGCGAGGACATGATACCAAGCTGTACCACAAGTGTGAGGCACTGCTGCTCCCGCAACGTCAGTGCCTTCAGCCCAACTCCTGCCTACCCACAGCACCTTCTCCCTTCCTGCTTGATTTTTTATTCTGCCCCAAAGAGCACAGCTTCATTTGTGGGGACAGTGGGGAAGGAGAAGACCCAGAGAAGGTTCACTGCTCTCCTCGCTCTGCTGTACTGAGCCATGTCCTCCCCAGCAGCGCACTGGGGCAAAGCAGAGCTGCTGGGCAGGGAGGACCAGCAGGTTCCAATGTCCCAAGAGGACAGTGGTGTCTTTGGCTGTGGTCCTGCAGCCCTCAGGTAAGAGTTCATGGAGAGAGGTCGTCCCAGCATCTCCAAAACCATCTTGCATTGCATCTTCCATCCCAGAGGTCGGCAGAAGCACACAACAGCAAGAAACAGGCTGGAAGTGGGGTGAGAAGGGAGAACAGAAAAGATCCCTCTCACTTTTCCACACAGTCCTGCCACCCTATTAAATCTCCTGATCTAAATGCTTTCATCTAATTGAAGAACTTGTTAGTATAACAATACCTTTTCCTTTTTCTCCCATTTTTTGTTTTTCTTTTTTTCCTTCTCCTTATAGCACTATCATTAAGGACCTGAAGGCTTTCTAACTCTTGTGGATACAAATCCCACCACTTGGCACACAACTACTGGACCATCCCCAGCTGAGGAACTCCAGCAGCTGCATCTTTTCTCAAAGGTGTCCTTCCTGGGATGCATTTCAAATACACAGCATCTCACTCTTCTGTAAATACCACCGCAATAGCCATTTACAAAGAAAAAGAAGAGGGAAAAGGCTACAGTATAATTACTGAAAAAGGCACCATCAATCAAGGAGCACTGATAATAGGGAAGAGTGGGTGTATCAGACTCAAATTATGACCCTCACTACACTGGAGAGCTGATTTCTTTCTACTTGGTCTAGTTCAACAAGTTAAACTCTTTCAATGCAGAGCAAAGTATTCTCCCAAATTATATGATCCTCTCTGCAAAATTAAAAAAGAAAATAAGAAAATGAGGAAAAAAGATCCTCATCAAAGTGTTCATTGATGCGGCAAAAGCATTTTTTAAAAATAAATAAAACCAGCAGCTCAGTGGGGAATTACTTATTATCTCTAACATTCACCCTCCTACTGGTGCTATCACCAAGTGCAAATGCAGGTAGGTATATAAGAAGAAATTGGCTCCCATTTTATGATGGGACATCAGCCGTTAAAGTTTTTCAGTGATGTATTAGTACACAGAATGCACAGGCTTCTGTTTCACCAGTTATAATGCCACAAAGCTGTAATTAATATATCCCAACTGTATATTTGCAAAGGTATAGCTAAGGCAGAGAAATGTATTTAACTCACACAAAATCTGGACGCAGTGTTTTCATTCTTACCAGTAGCTAATTAAACATAAATCAAGCCATTAAAAGGACTGCCAACCCATTCTACCCTGTCCACGTTCTGTTTCTTTTTAAATATTTGAAAGGCAACATTCTGCTCAAAAGTCTTTTTCTTTTTTTTTTAAGAAATAAAAGCCAAACTCTAATTTCTTAGCTGTCTTGACATGGTGATGACAGCTCCATAAACCTGTGTAATTATAGAAAATTGAGTTCTGATGTTTGATCCTGAGCATACCGTTGCAAAGAAATATTATGGAACAAGTTTTGAAAGCTCACTCGCAGTGGCTGGTGGACACGTATTTACCACCCTGTTGCTTCACAAGCCACCAAAGATCAAACGTGAGGATATTCCCTGGAGCTGTCATGCAGAGGGGAGTCCAGACCACCTCCCTGTTGAACGAGCCCTCGGGCTGCACACACACGTGTGCCATTGCACGTGGAAACCCGGGTTTGTGGTCCACACACTTCCACGGCCACCAGCAAACAGGCTGGTGCCGCAGGAGGTGGCCATGGCTGGAGAAGTACCCATCTGTTTGGGTACATGTAACGCGATCGGATGCAGCCCAGTAAACACAGACAAGTGCATAAAATTGATCTCAAATTTGGGCAAACCTCTGTTTTGACTAAAATGAAATTCATGTGAGTAATTTACTGCTCTGGAGATGTGAAAAATGATAGCCTTTTCCTCCATAGTGTTTAAGAAAATCTAATTTCTCTTAGCACAAGAAATCAGGCAGTTAATTGAACCCATCCTTCACTCCAAGTGAAAGTTATAACAGACCTTAATGTTAAATAAATGTACTGAGAATTGCCAATCTTTGATTTTAGACGGCTTTCCTCTTGTAATTGAATTGTGTCCTCACGTAATCAGGTTACTTTTTGCCTCTTACTGAGATTTTAAGGACAACAAACGCCCCTTCAGTAGCAGGGCTGCAGGGCTGGATCTATTCCACTCATAAAATTAGGGAAAATCCTGTTTTGGCTGGCAGCAAGGAGGAGCCCACCCTTCCTTCTCCTTCTCTGCATGCCGAGGGCTGTGCCAGCGCTGCTGAGGTCAGCATTATTTCTGGGGTCCATCCTCAGAGTCTGGAGAAAATCAGTTCCACCCAGCTCTCCTTCAGAAGCATTTTCTGAAGAGTAAGTGCAGGGCGTGTGGTGATGAGGAGATGGAGGAGAGGAGAGCCACGGCAGTGCCAAAATATTACAGACTGACCTGCTAAGTGGATGTGAAAGATCCCTGCCAGGAGATTTAGGGCTTCAGAGACTGGCCTAAAATGAACTTGAGAGCACTTTCTGCAGTACTTCAATACTAAAAGGATTTATACATCTATTTAAAAAAATCCTTCCACATGAAAAATCCACTGTGCCTTATCTTGTATGTCAAGAAACAGTCCTCCAGCTCCTAGGTCTCAGCCTCATCACTGAGAAAGGAGTTTTGCAGGAACCCAGAGTCAGTAATCCCAGCACAAAATGGGGTTGGTTTGCTTTTTTCTGTAGGAACAAGGGGAGAAAGAAGAAGTATCTGAGGAGGAGAGGAGGAGTACTGGAAGGCAACAATAGATGCCATTTTAAGCAGAATTCAAAGGAATAAATAACACAAACACTAAGATTACCTATGTTGGTGGAGGTAGAAGAGGTATATTTGTAAGAACACGGAAAATGGGGCGTGCTATCGTATGATGCTTGTTCCTCGGATGTTATAATTAGTGAATATAAGTACAGTCTCTTCATGGCAACAGGAACGGTATATGCTCAGTGTTCCTGACAATCCAACATGCATACAGAATCCTGAACCAGCACAGATCTTTTCCATTATACTTTTCCTCTCCATCTGCCCTTCCTTCGCCCACCATGGATATTTGGTGAGGTATTGTGTGGTACAAAATAGCCCAAACTTCCCCCGAGCAGAGACCAGGCTTTCTGAACTAATCCCTCCTTTGGCCCCATCTCCCACTCCCCATCCCTGGTGCTGCCAGCTCCTGCATTGCGACCCTGACACACACCATTCCTCCAAAACACCACCGATCAAGCAAGGATATGCTCTTTTTTTAACTAAAAGATACATGAATTCTTTGCTCCACTGTTTATGGTTATTCCTGTTTCTCAGCCAGCTACCATGTCTTCGTCATGAGCTTCATCACATTCAGCTTCCTTATGCTGGCCACTGCTCAGGTCATCCTTGTGTCAGTCATGACTAGTCCATGCTTGGGACTGAATGTACCACTTCTCCACAGACACAGTTCACATGAATCCTATTTTTAAAAAGCATCAGGAATTCCATAGAAACCAACAAGATCTCTGCTTACGCACAGATTTCTTCTTTTGATAGAGATCGAACAAAACTTTCTTCTCTCAGAGGCCAGTAGCAGACACAACAGTAAAAAACTCTACCTTTGCCACAGAAAGAAAGGTCCCTGGTCCAGACCTGCACCCCTGGAAGAAGTGCCAGGCACAAAGACCATCTGCCATATAATTGTGATAAGCCCCTGTGTCTCCTTCAAAACTGTGTTTTACATGAACAAGTAAAAGAAATACAGTATACTTAGGGAGGAAGGGATGAGGCAAAGAAAAAAGAACTGGTAAAATAAGATTTTGAAGAAGAAGGTGGCAGCTTCCATTGTCAGCTCAAAACTTCCCTGTAAGACTTATTCACCTACCTTATGTAAAAGACATCTGTAAAGAGTTCAGAAGTTTCCACAAAGATCCCTACAAATCTAATTCTTGCGTAGCTGCAGAAGCGGTTTAAAGCTTCTTTCAGTCTGTTCATTTCCCTGAACTAGATCCAGATTAAAAGCAATCCCTCCAAAGAAAAAGAAAACCCAAGCACCCATTAAATCTATGCCCTCTGATAAATCTCCCTATCTGTATCAGGTGTCCTCAGCTTCTATAATCCCTGTACTTCGGCCTGCCATTCAAGAAATTTTTAAAATGGTAACTTCCTAAGAGATTAAATAAAGATTTATCCTTTGGCCTATATTCCTCCTTGCAGAAATGATAAGTTTCTGGTGCTCTCTTGGGGGTGCACAGAGGTCAAAGCAATCGTAACTGATCCTGTGCACATTTAACTCATACAAAGACTCTTCTCTAATATTTGTTAACTGTACACACTGATACCCTGTGTAAGTCACCAGAAGAAAAGCTGCCTAATGCTTTAAATCTATTGAACCAGGCAGATTTGTCTCGCTGCAAAAGATGGTTTCCAGTGATGTGCAGTGCAGCAGCAGCAGCAGCATCTTGTACCTCCCCTGCCCAGGGACCCATACCATACCTCCCCTGACCAGGGACCATACCATACCTCCCCTGCCCAGGGATGGTCCAGGCAGAGCTGCCGCCCTTGCTCTTGCTTAGCACGCAGCAGTGACCTGCCTTGCTACAAAAACTCCTCAGTTCATTCTGCAGAAGCATTTTTACCTAGTCTGTTGCCTAGTCTTCTAAAAAAAAAGGCCATTGTGGAGTTGGTAATAACTTGGAACAGCTTTTTAACTGCAAATGATATTGTGGAAATGAAACAATTTATGCCCCTTTAAAAATTCCTTATTCTTCCATGCTAAATATTCTTCTATTATTCTTATATTTGAACATGATACTGGATTCTTTGAAATTGTCTGGACAAAAACAAAGTCAGAATAGTTCAGCTCAATGCTCTTTTCTCATAAACAAATAATACTTAGTTATTTGCCATTTCATACACTCAGTGGATCCAGGGGACTGTAAACAGCAAATTATTTTAGAACACTGCACAATTGCTATGATTTTGTCTCATCAGTCCTCATACCAATTACATTGTCCTTATCCTGAGCAGCAAGCTATAAAAACTTGGGCTGCTGTATACTCAAAAATATAGAGTTTTTTTTTTAATTAGCCATGACATACCCAGCAGTGTCTGTCTGCTGGCATGGAGGAAGCTGCCTAGCAACAATGCAAAAAAATCCTCCAGTGGATCACAAAGAGTCTGTTAAAAATGGTAATCTCTCTCATAGAAAAGTGGAGATGGTTTCAATTAAGGACAGCAATTCTCAACGTGTTATTTATATGCAGTGAGCTAAAATAACATTCACAAAGTATAAATACAATGTGAAAAGGCCATGCGTAATTACTTAAAGCTTTAATTTGAAGTACGCAATTTGCCATTCACATCTGTAAGCCTTTTGTTTTACTTAATGGCAAAAAGCATTCCAGCTAGGTCAGACCTACACTGGAGTTTATACTAGGTGGAAATCTCAGCAAATAGGGCTGGAACAGGCTCAAGGAGTCAATTAGTCCATCCCTAATACTGAGCCAAGATAAATTATATTTAAATAATTTCTGATCAATAACATTTTATCTGCTTTCCAAAACCTCCAACCCCAAACAGTAGACAACCTCCCTTGGCACTCTGCTCGGTTCCCTGGCTCTCCCAACAATTAGAAAACGTTGGGAAATCTCTAACCTAAGCCTCCCTTGCTGCAATCCTGCGTGCTGTAATAGAGCAGACATAAAGAACAATACACATTTTTTTAGCAATTTCTGACGTACTTAAAAATGGCTATCATGTGCCAGTCTTCTGTTGGGTAAATAACTCCAGCTTTTCTCAGGCTTTCCTTATATAGCTCATACATCTTCGCTCAATTTCTTCCTATTTCTTTTGGATTATTTCCCCACCTCCTCACACTCCGTCTTGCCCTGTGTGTTGAATAAATGCACTGTCCCAATCCAAGTCAGCAGTCACAGCTGTAGGTCTGCAGCCATCGCTTCTCCAGGCACTGAAGGACCCAGATGTCCTTTCTCTTTCTTTCCCTGTCCTCCTCTGGGTTCACCTCCCCGTTGTTGCTGATGCTGTTCATGTCACTGATCAGTCACCACCACTGGCCTTTCTACAGCAAACTGCATCAGGAGAAAACCATGAGTTAGCAAAGCCCAGAGGTGCCCATGCAGAGTTGACCCTCCCTTGGTGCTGAGACCCCCAGCAAAGGGTAAACCTGGGGCTGGAGGCAACAAGCCCCTGGGTGGGCTCTTACCTCCAGCCCTGCAGCCCCACCTGGTCAGGCAACAAAATGTGCCAAAACTGACAGCATTATGGCCAGCTTCACACCTGCTCTGGCCAGTTTATCCTCTGGATTGGACACCACTTCTCTGAAGAGGGACCCCTGGGGTACAGGTGGGACACCTCGCTCTCACCTTAGCCCAACACAAAGCACCCAGAGACCACGAGGGCCCTCGGCCACCCTCGAGAGTGATGGCTGTGGGCAGGAGCACCCAAAAGCCCTACAATTTGGCCCACGTTAGTCATAAGGGAAAATGTACCACCTTTCTTTCAAATTCATTTTGTTTTCCCCAAAGGGCTAACTCATTAAAGCATCACAATTGAATGCCTTTAGGGATTACATCCTGGCAAAACAAAGTCCCCAGTCCCTTCTCAGGAACAATGAATCACTTTTTTTTGGATGAAACAATAAAAAGACTCAGTCATCCAGTGGATTAACATAAACGTTTATCCTAACTTGGCAAAGTGACAAGCAATGAGGAAAAGTCCAAGAAAGGCATAAATAATAGATAACCTCAGTACCTGGGGTCAAAACGCTGGGAAAATGCTCCCTGTACTACACAAGTGGTGAAACCCAGTCTTTTGACATGTACTCTTCCAAATTCAGAATGAAGTGCCAAAGGAGCAACTTTAATGCTGTTGACCAGATGTTTGCATTTTGTTGATATTTTTAACAATTACCGGACATCAGTTAATTCAGTGCTTTGAGGAGGGGTATCACTATGTAAAGTCTTGCTATTGGCAAAGTTATGAATGGGTTTCACTGTTGAGTTTGGTAAATCAGAGTCCTCCTGGATCCTACACAGGATCTGCAAAGTCTGCATGATCACAGGAGAAATTAACTTTCTTATATATATCCAAATTTATCAGGGGTTCTTCCCAAACATGCAGAATATATGAATATATATATTTTTGGTCACATTAGGTTGTCAGTTTTCACCAAAAAAAATTCACTAGAATTTTTCATCAGTTTTCCTCTTTGATTATTAATGTGACTGGTTTCTTACCTTATGAGTTTTTATTCCTCTGTTTTTCATGCTGGGAGTGGAGTTTTGACTGCGGCACATTCTAGAAGCAACGAGAGAATGTGATCATTCTCAAAGGTCTCAGTCAAATCCTCTGCAACTCACGCTAATCAATCAAGTTCGAACCTTTAAATCTGACTGCAGAAGGCAAAACTTTCCTACCTGTCCCTCTCATTTCTCCTCTCCAGGCGACTACGTCTCGGTGTGTTAACTTTCTTCCTGTTCCTGCTCGCTTCTTTGTATTAAGCAAAGAGGGTATTTTGGTTTTTTAAGACAGCTTAAGCAATGGGTTGCAGGCACAGTCCTTGTGTCTGCATATTTATTACGGGCAAGGGGAAGCGGTATACTCAGGGGCATTCCTTTTGTTGCTGGCAACATAATAACATTTGCTTAATTGTGTTTTATTAATGCTAATATACCCAGAGGCTCAGGCTCTGCCCGCACATTTTTGTAAATTGAATTAAAGGAAAAATGAATCAGAGTTAAAAGACAGCTGATTAATTTTATTCACTTGCTTAAGGGGTTTTAAACCAAATGGTCTCCACATCTATTTTTCTTCAGAGAACAGACTTTATAGCCACAGGGCTAAGAGAAACTTGTCAGTAAGCCATTTTCATTGTCGTGTGTCAAGGAGAGCTATTTAAAGCATTAAAAGGAGTGGACATTAGGGAGAGGTGCTCACCCCCTGCTCTGTACAAATGGCAAGGTTAGACAGACACGCTCTCTCCTGCCTGCTGACGAGATCAGAGGGGTTTCATAAAAGCGTTTTTTAATGAAGCTTTCAGAACACCCCCCGGAGCCTGCCGCTCCAAACAGGCAAGGACATGGGTACAGCACAAACCTGCTAAAAAGGGACATTTCAATCCACAGAAAATCCATCTTATTAGCAGGTTTGCCTCAACACATACTGCAATTTAAAGGCCATTACTGCAGTATTTAATAGGCTTTCAGCTCGTCGCAGTAGAAATCAGTTCCTGAGACAGATTTCTTATTTGGAAATAAACATAATTCATTAGAGAAGCCTCCGCTGGATGTATATTTATGCAAAGTCTGGGCTGAAATACCAGCGTGAATGCAGGGCTGTTCAGTAGGAAACCCACTTTATTTACCAGTTACTCAGAAGGGTCTGTTCTGAAGAGGCTTCATATACAAATGTGTCGGGCATTTCTGACAACCCTCCTCTGAATGATTTCCTCACGACTTCTTATTCAAAACTGGCAAGCCAGAAAAGATTGCAAGGCAAAAATCTCAAAGAAATAAGGGAGTTTAAGATGTGTACAAAAGTGGATGGCTCAAGCCCCTCCGTGTAAGCAGAAGACACGGCAGAGGTCCCTCATCATGACCAGGACATCACGTCAGGATCAGGATCTGAACATTTGTCCGTCTGTTTTGTCAGCGAGGGAGTCGGGAAGGAAAAAGCCTAATCCATAAGGGAAAGATTTTCGCTCTGCCAGGTCCCATTGCTGTAGGATGGGCTGGAGAAGAATCCCATTCAGCATAGATCATCTCCACCCACATGGCCATGGCCAGCACTCTCTGTAAATACTGCTCAGGTCGCCTTGCACTTCCCCTCCTGGTTAATCCTGGCACCTCAAATGGCTCCTCCTGGCTCTTCCCACAGCTAATGACATATGGATAATGAAAGTAAGCCAGGAGGGGGAAATGTAGAATTCCTGAGAGTAAAGGAAATTACTATTAGGCTCTCCAAATGACCTGTGAGCCTTTTTGCAGGCTTTTTCACACCCGATGTTTCAGAAAACAAGAGTCATGTACCACCAGGTCTTGCACTTGGCAAATACTGCGTTGCATCCCCCTCCCACGAGGTACCATCGTGTGCCACCAGCATAATGAACAAAGCTGTCCACCAAGTCAACAGCCACCTTGAAATGTGGGACATCTGTGGCACGGCTCTACAGCCAATGGTGGCAAGATCCCGCCTTTTGGCCTCCTTTGTGCATGTATCACCAACACAACATCCTGTTCAAGTTTTTCACGCTGCTTGGAGATTTATGGTGTCTACCAAGCCCCTAGACAAGGTCTCTGGCCATTAGAAGGACATGGGCTCTCACACCTTCTTGGGAATCCACACCACACCATCGACAACTCATGTATCCAGAAACACATGGTGTTAGCCAAACTGCAGCCTGGGACACTTCAAGCCCCAGCTTCAACCCCCAGGCTTTGCCTCCTATCTTTCACTGTTGTATCTCTATTGCAAAGACAATGTCCAATTTTATGTTGCTAAATGTGATCTCCACCAGCAGAAGGAGGGGTTGGGGTTATTTGACAAAACTGTTTTGTTTGCAGGCACACTCTGAAATTTCATCAGAGCTTTGTTTTCCCTTCCTTGTGAAGAAAACAAATTAAAATGCAGGAATAACAGGCTCTGAACAAGAGAAAAATACAGCTGTCACTCCTTGCAGGATAGAAAACCCTCCAAGCCCGCTGCTGCTGGCCAAGGAGCCAGTCTTCTCCCACCTGCTGCTCAGCCTGCTGTACACCACAGCATGGAGACCTCTTGGTGTCCAGCCTGCTTTTACAGGGTGTGTAGGGCTCTGAACACCCACAGAAATGTGTGGGATTTTGAGGTGGCTGGTGCATGTCCCAGGAGGCACAAATGCTTTTCAGTGTTCTTCCATGCTCCAGGCTGGGGGAGGCAGTGGTGGAAAGGGACTATGAGCACTCTGCAGAGGTCTCCTCCTTTTAGCAATTTACTTTATGTCCGTAGTCACTAATACAGTTGTTTTCCTCCATAATATACAATGCAGAATAAAGACTTATGAGGATCAAAATCCCATTTTCAAAACTACAACAGAGGCAGTCATTTTTCAGAGGGCTTTGTGCACTGTGACGGAGACAGCCCTGGACCATCCAGGCTACCCTCCGGGGCTCCTAGCTGGTGGGCCACGTTGAGCCAGGCTGTTCCTTTGATCTCAGTGAGGGATGCTCTTCCTTGCACTCCAGCTGAGCTTGGCCCACAGTGCCTGAAGCCCTGCAGGAAACCACCAGCAGCCTGAGAGGACTTCCCAGGCCCCGCTGGAGACCCCTGAGGATGCGTTCACAGGGGGAGCCTCACTTCTGAACTTGCCTTGTCAGAAAGAGAGAAATAGCTGTCATTTAAAAATAGAAATGAAGTTTCTATGAGTCCCAGGCACACATCTCCTGTTTGCTTGTTTAAATTACTTCCAGCTGAAGAGGCAGGCCCCCCGACAGCTCTTGACTGATAGGAACTTCATGCTGAGAAGGCCATGCGAGCCTTGGCAGTGTTCAAAAAGATGCTTTAAAGCTAACACAGATTTGCTGTCTCGTAGGAACAGCCTGAGGCACTCCCTTTGCAAAGTGAAAAATGTGTCATGACGGGGCTACCGTGCACACTTAGAGGGCTGATGCTGCTCAAAGAAGCTGCAAAGCATGTGCATGCATCCGAGGAATCCCCCTCGTCTGCCAAGCGCTGCCATACTCTTCATCAGATCACGGCAGTCGCAGTCTTCGCAAGAGACTGTCCCCTTTGCTTATGGCAAGGGCTGACAAAACCAAACCAATCAGTGAAAAAACTGCCTCTCTAAGTTTGCATTCATAGAACCTCAATCTCGACAGCGAGTTTTCCAGTCTCACAAGACCACACTGTTTGCGGTTGAGTGCCAGGGAGCTCAGATCCAGAGACACCTTGCTCGTCCAGTACCTTCCATTCAACAGATTGTTGTACCATTAGAAGAACATGAGAAATAGTGCAAGATCCATCTTTAGATGTGCATAACACACTAGCAGCATCTCTGTCTTTAATAAAATGTCAAGAATGGTTCCTTGAGACCCACAAGAACTGCAAAAGGAGTACAAGTTTCCTTCAGCTAATGTACCAAGGTGAACATGGGACCTGGGAGATTATCTATTCTGTAACCTTCATCTGTACATCACATTAATAGTCTGCCCTGACTTGATCTCAAATTCCCTGGGAAAAACATTCAGTCTATGCTGGAAAGCACCTCATCTTCTTTTTGACATTGTAAGAAAATAGTATTCTGAAAATGTATTTTACACAGTTATTTTTAAGACTAAGTCTCAAAAATTAGATTTTGCTTATATCAACAAACCCTAGGCTCTAGTAAAATATTATCAGCCTTACTAAGTAACTGTGTATGTACATATTTTAACAGGTCAGTTATGCCAGCTACTAAAATGAAATATGACTATAATTACTGACAAAAAAACCCTAGATTTTCAAAATTCTGGAGGTTCAAGAGAAATTCTTCTTGCTGTTATAAATAAGCCATTGATTTTATTGACTACAGCATATTTTGATGGCTTTCATCCACAAGCTGGTAAGAAGGAGTTTCAGAGGTCAGGAACAGTTCTCACCATTTTGCTAGATGTCAGAGAGACTCTAGTTCATGCTTGTCACTGGAAAACATCTCTTCAGAAGTGACGCTACATGTTATTAGCTTCCACACTGACCTGCTCTGGTTGTTAGAGGAAAACTGTTCTCACTCTGAAATACCCTTGACCTTGTACAAGAGTGGTGAGCGACATGAGACTAGATATTTCTTCTACCTATGCTTCACCACTGTCTTGGATACAAAATCCTATGTTGTCACCTTCCCTGAAAATCACTCTTAACAGTAGGGGAAAGTAAAGAATTAATTTACCACATCAGTCTGAAGACTGACAAAACATTTTCTAGGGTTAGGCACACATGTATTTGGCTCCTGGATTTCCTCCTTGTTTTCCCCAAGACCTAAACAGCTTTCAGTCTTTAGGCAAGACCCTCATCTTGGAGTGATCATGGCTTCAGGACACATCCTGACATACCAGTTTTCTCCCCAGGAAGAATAAGGATGCCCTGTTACCAGGCTTTGGCAAAGCATATATATGTGATCAAGGGGAAGAGAGATTGAGAGGAAAATATTATTAAGAGACATAAACGGGAAAAAACTCAAATCACAGGAGGATCTCTGCACTTACTGGTCTGCTGTGTGCTTTGGCACTCAAAAAGAGAACAGCAGATCAATGGTGTGAAGACAAAACTGCATTATATATCTGCCAGTCATAAAGATCAATCCTGTAAAATGTTGAGTATCTGTAATGTGCACTATATTCAGCTGGATCCATGGAAGTTCAGCATCTCTCTTTAAGGTTGTAATAAACCATGAAATAAACCTGAGGTTTTAGCTGATGTCCTAGCTAGTGGTGTCCTGCTTACTTACCCCTGATGATGTTCTTAATATATTGCCCTGTTGTAGCACTGTAACGTTAATCTGCTGCAGAATACTCCATGTGAGAGGGGGAATTTGGGCCTTTAATCAAATCAGAGCGCTTTTTCCAAACATTGTCCATTGTAAGGACAGGAACCACAGGAAGAAAGCATTTTCATCAGTGGCTTGTTTACATATAGCATTTTCTCTGTGAGTTGCGGTCTGGTAAAAATATTCTGTGCTCCATGTAATAATTACTGTGTAAAAACTAGGGTTTCTCAACTGGATTCTTAAAGATAGGTATATAAAAGCACAGATGGAGATAACTAACACCACAGCTCTGTGACATGAAGCCATTCACCCCAGCAGGGCACTGAGTGCTGCCAAGAGTCACCGTTGTTAACTATTTCATTAACAGTCATTGGATGAAGCACAAACGGAGCAAGGTATCATTTTGATGTCAAAAATATTTGACGTTTGATACAGAGAACCACAGTGTGCTACCATATGCTTGGAGCTGAAAATCCAGAAAGGAGACACAGATGTGGGGAGCCTCTGAGTCAGAGGAAAGATAACGTTTTCCACCATACCTCCAGTTCTGTCCCACAACAGTTGTCAGTAGAGGGTTGGCTGTCCCACCAGCAGGTGATTACCCAAGATGGGGTTCACAAACTTATCACATTAGAGAAAAACAAAATCTCAGCCTGCAAAGAGGTTTGACACCCATAAGAGCAAGCAACATGCTACACACATGCATGCCAACATGGAAGGGTAGGTGTTGATGGCATATCATCACTTATGTAGACAAGGCCATAGGCAGGCAGCCTGTCACATCAAAGGTTTAGTTTAGCCTGATCGATGAGAGGGGAACACACAATGGACAGACCCTGAGAAGCCCAGCAGGATTCATGTTCTGACATCTTCAACTGCCAGCGACATCCTGAGCATGGGGAACTGGAGAAGGTGCTTCTGTTTCTTTTCACAGCTTAAATCACCTCCGTATATACCACTACATGGTACAGGTTTGTCACCAAGTGCTACTTCAGCCAGGATTAAAACCTGGACCATGAAAGACAAAGAGTTTCTTTTTCACCACACACTAAATTTCTACAGTTAAAAGCTTATGAGACAATTTATAGGTCTTTGGCTCCAAGAACAGCTGCAGATTTGATATATACAAACCCTTCCTGGCTTCAGCACTCTGATTCCTATGAACTCCTGCCTGTCATTAAGGAACAAAAAGCCCCCAGACTACAGTTTTCATGAGTCTTTATTGATTTAATAGGAGAAATAAATGTTTTTGGTAGGTGCCTTAGGAAGCAGAGCTGAATGATGGAGTGACACTGATGTGGGTTAACAAGAAAATCACCCAAAGGAGCATCGCAATAAGCTATTGAATGCATTGCCATTCACTCCTTCCCATCATCTTTTAGTTCTGAGCAAGTCTCGCACAGAAGAGAGCATCCCTAATGTTCATAACCTAAATCTGATTGTTCAGCCCATGCATCAAATGGATTCTGTTACACAGAAGTGAAAGGGATGGCGACCGGGCAGGCTTCCTGCTGGGGTATAAATGGAGCTCAGCTCCAACCTGGTTTATCTCGGTGTCCCAGGGCAAGTGGGGATGCGGCACATCACCTCTCCATGCAGAGAGTCCTCCCCATCCCTGCTCTGAAGTACGAACCCTGACTGTCAGGCAAAATGCTCTGCTGTTCCCAAAAATACTTTTCACGTTTCCTCACAGCTGGACAACACACCATAAGAAGTGGCCATAGAGAATGAGCTAGTTAGTACCTGTAGAGTCTTCTGCTGCTTGAAAATAACTCATACCCAGGCAGACGTGCACTCTGCTGTTTGGCTTCCTGGCATGTAATTTTCTTCTGCTTGAACTGTCTGTTCAGACAGTTGCAATTCTAATCAGATTCTCAATTTTAGGTAAGATAGTCAACAACCTGCTTCTCTGATTTATTTCCTTATGCTTAAGTGAGGAAGTGTGATTTGAGTTTTTTTCCCATTTATGTCTCTTAATAATATTTTCCTCTCAATCTCTCTTCCCCTTGATCACATATATATGCTTTGCCAAAGCCTGGTAACAGGGCATCCTTATTCTTTGCCATGGGGGCACATTACTCAACAGCAAAGGGAAACTTTCCCTTGCATTTCCTCTTTTGCACTAAAAACCTTCAAAAAACATCCAGAAACAATCATTTTCCTTCTTTCCTTTGTATTCGGCAGTGTCAAAAGAACCACTCTACATGGGGGGCAGTGGAGGTCTGTGGCAGGAAATAGGCAGAAAGTAATATTTTGGGCCCTTTAAATTGAAAACCCCAATCCCCATCAGCACTGAAGGTTACACTGCTTGGAGAGTCACCTGGCAGCTACTGTAGCTTAAAATACTCCATATAGGAAGATGTTAATTAACTTTCTGAAAAAGATACTACCTTGCAGGCACTGCTTTGTCGTTGTCAGCTAAGGATGGCTCCCTGCCTGGCCCTGGGGACTGCTGGCAAGGAAGCAAGATGCCTGCAAGCCACTGGAGTGCCAGGGGGAAGGCGAGGAGCCAGGCGTCTGCGGCTCCCCGCAGCCCCAGCACATCTCGCCCCATTGCTCCATCCTGCTGGACGGCACCAGGGCAGAGATCACACCAGTGGATGCTTCTCACTCCACTGGTCTTACGACGGGGGAAAAGCAGGAGGGAGTGGGAGAAAGATGGGAAGAAGGAGAGAGGCACCGATGGCTTAATTTATCCCTTCTCCAGATACATTCTTTAGAAACCAGAGTGGGGAAGCAGAAGTGAAACAGGAGCAAACACCTTAGAGACCTCAGAGTTGGGTGAAGTTAAATTGTCAAGAAAGAGGGAAACAAGAAAAACTAGGTGGGTGGGAAGCTGGGGAGCAGAAGCAAAGAGGGAGATGTTTGTTGTGAAGACAGAGAGGTTTGTGGAGCTGAGCACTGCCCGCCCCAGCTGCCTGGACCCCGGCTTCTCTTACACTCAGGGACATACATATGCACAGTGCCAGAATAGAGGCTGCAAGAGACAGACTTTGTTGGCTTATTTAGTAGCTATAGGGGAATCTGGTCCTTTTTTTTAGAAATACATTCCTCCAGCACAGGAAAACAAAGAATTTGTCAGAGCTCTGGGTCAGCAAGTGAGTAGCTGCGCTTTGCTGCTAGCTCTGCTTTTTGCATTCCTGCCACAACTGTTAATACTATGCTGCTTTTACATTATTCATACACTGGCAGGTGTAGAGGTTGAGCACACAAATCTAGAAGCTAGGAAAGAAAAATTATTTTTCAAGGTGGCTTCAAAAATATTTCTATTTATCATTTTTGTACAGAAGCTGTCTCATCATTGGAAAGAAAGAAAGAATCACGCTTTAGAAAACAGTAAGTTACAGTTCAGAGACCCATACACAGCTACTTAGATAATATGCAACATAACTTATTTCAGAATTCAGCCAGTATCCACTCCAGGAAAAAACAACTGAATACAAGACTCACGTGTGACTGGATACAGCCACTACCTACAGGCAGCCATTGATATTTTTAGTAGTAACTAAGGAAAGTCTACCCTTGATGCTACCGCACAGAGCAGTTCCTCTTACCTAGCCTCAGAGGCACGAGGACCACAGCTGTCAGGATGCTGCCAAGGCAATTTTCTTGATGCAGAGTGAATGTTACACGCCTGCGTGCACCAGCACACGTGCACCCAGAAGAGCTCGTTGGGAACCCAGGCTCGGCTGCAATTAGGAACAGGAGTGAATTTGCTTTGAAATATATTTATTTTGAGTAAAGGCTTTCAATTTTAATGTATGTCCACTTTTTTTTAATCATATCATCACACAGATCCTTCTACTGGCCCATCTAGCCCATTAGCCTTCCTCCAGCAAGGAGTCAATCCCAGTTACAATCTCTTAAACAGGCAGTTAGGGATGCCCTGCTGAAATGGGTACTTCCAGTGCTGCAGCAGCTGGTACAAGGACAGGACATGCCAGAGCTTAGGATCAATTACATACAGGTGCATTCATGCACACATGCCAAAACAGTGCAGCGTTTGCTATGATTTCATGACAGCTATTCAAGACAATAGTCCACACTTCATTTAGGAAGAAAAGAAGAGAGCAAAGGGATACGGTGGGACTTGGCTCCTCCTTCCTACTGCCCTCCTGTTCCATTGTCCATACACTGTGAACCTGTGTAAACCAACTACAGACGCTTTTCATCAGCAATGCAATGCCACAAATACACAGCCAGATCGGGACCTCTATTCATCATCTTTTCTTTTTTTTTTGGATATATGAAGTTGCGCACACTGCTCAGCGCTCGTTATTGAGAAGGCCGGGCCTCTCCGGTCACCGCCTCCTGCCTCAACTCACCTGTCACGCGCCGCACTCCTGTGACGCTGCTGCCGCCGCTTCGCCGCGCGCCTGAGGGCCTGCTCCTGCCGCGTTTAAATCTCCGCGTGACTCCTGGCCACGCCCCCTCCGCTCCTGATTGGTTGTTGCGGGCTTCCGGGTTCCGGCTGCGGCTGTGAGCTGGGGGTCCCTGAGCTCGGAAACCCCTCTGTACAGCGCCATCCCACCCTCTCCCGGGCTCACCTCGGGGCTCGGCGTTGGCGTTGGCGCTGCCGGTGCTGCCGCCGCTTCGCCGAGCGCCTGAGGGCCTGCTCTTGCCGCGTTTAAATCTCCGCGTGACTCCTGGCCACGCCCCCTCCGCTCCTGATTGGTTGTTGCGGGCTTCCGGGTTCCGGCTGGGGCTGGGGCTGTGAGCTGGGGGTCCCGGAGCTCGGAGACCCCTCTGTACAGCGCCATCACACCCTCTCCCCGGGATCACCGCGGGGCTCGTCGTTGTCGTTGCCGCCGCTGCCGCTGTCGGTGCTGCCGCTGCTTCGCCGAGCGGCTGAGGGCCTGCTCTTGCCGCGTTTAAATCTCCGCGTGACTCCTGGCCACGCCCCCTCCGCTCCTGATTGGTTGTTGCGGGCTTCCGGGTTCCGGCTGGGGCTGGGGCTGTGAGCTGGGGGTCCCTGAGCTCCGAGACCGCTCTGTACAGCGCCATCACACCCTCTCCCCGGGATCACCGCGGGGCTCGTCGCTGCCGCTGCTGCTGCCGCCGCTTCGCCACTTCCATGCACCCTTATTATAACCTTCCTGGGCAACCCACATTTGATAAGTCCCATTTGTTTTCACAGAAATTTCTCCAACCTTTTAAATAATTTTCACTGTCTCCATTGTAAACAAGTTAAAGGTTTTGATATGGTTTTCCTTTAGGACTACCAGAAATGAAAGAAGTATTCAAAATGAAGGTCTCCCACAACTTTATGATTTAGTATGATGATCTGGAGTTTTTCTTTCAATCTTTAGCCCAGGATTTTGCTTCCTTTTTTAATCTCTCTATTTTTTTTTTTTTTTTCATTAAGAGCTAGATGAGATCCAGTCCTATTAGCAGGAGTGTTTATAAACTACAGAAGTAACTTGGTAATTCCTACTGATGTGCAGTGTCATATGTCCACGACCACTTCATGGTTATAACTTCTGGGACAGCAGTATTTCACCTATCCAAAGCCCAATCCGAAACACCATTGACTGCTCCTTCATGATTATTATTGTTGGGGTGGAGTGGAGATGAGAAGCTGCAATAAACACTTTGAGACAGTCAGACTCCCAGGAGAATTCATGCATGCCTACATGTTTTGGCCCTGCCTTCTCCTTTCAGCAGAACATCACGATCAGCCATGACCACCCAAAACCCAAATAGAAAAATGATAAACCTAGCAGCACAAGTGACTGATACCCAGTTTCTGCCACCTTTAAAACACAAGTCGCATTTGCAGATCCTGAGTCATGCTAAGAAGTCTAAACTGCCATCATTTTAATAAGATTTCAAGACATTCATCACTTTACCAAGATTACTCAACAACATAAGAAATAAAATTTTACTCTTTCACTGCCTCCTGCAGCTGCTTCTGCTTTAAGAAATGATATGAGGAAACACACTCCTTGCATGCACTTTATAGTCTCATGCTCCTTTCTTATGGTGCTAAGATACTACAGTGATGGGCACCTTAGAAATAAAACAAAAGTTATTGGTTTGGAGTAAGAAATTATAGAAAGGCTTTTAAACCACCTGCTGAATAAACAGCATGACATTTCTACTAAGACTAACAGTTTTTCTGAAGAGAGAAGTTTGCACATGTCAGAAACCAGTCCCATGTGTCTGGGAATTCAGTAACCTGTGCGACTGGCTCTCTGCAACTGCTTCTGGGGGCGGGGGCTGACAGAGATACAAGCCTTGTAGAAAACCTAAAGTGCTTTCCCTTCCTTGAGAGACTGTAATGGGAAGATCCCACCTGTCAAGGTAAAATTCGAAACTTTTCCTACATTAAATTGGGGCAGCCAGGATTTAGAGCATCAGGAATACTGAAATGTCAGGATTCGAGCACAAATGAACAAGCCCCAGGGTGTTTTTGTTAGGAAATCACGGGAAGGAATTATTGCAGTTTTATGGAATTTTGGAGTAAAACTGTAAGCATTTCATATGTTATTGAGTAATCTCGGTAAAGTGATGAATGTCTTGCAATCTTATTAAAATGATGGCAGTTTAGACTTCTTAGCATGACTCAGGATCTCTTGATACTTTAGCCTGGAAACACAAAGCAGTTTTCATAAGAAACAGCTGTAGCAATACCAAAGACAGTTCCTATATTGACTGTAACAAGAGTTCAGTCAAAGATTTAATGAAAAACAGTGGGAATGGGCAAAATCTCATATTCAAATCTACATTATTTTTTCAGAAAAGACAGATCTAAAAACTTGATATCAAGTAGCAGATAGCAATAATCAGAAAACGAATTATCTTAAAAATCACCTGCCTCTGCTAAGATGTTAAAAACTCACATGCATTTATCAGTCTGGATTAGCCACACACTGCTAGGGACTGGGTTGAAATACTAATGAAGGCAACATCCCCTGGCTTTGCTTTCAGTGAACATTTCAAGTTTAACCCCAGTCTATTTGCAGATTTTAAGAAGGGCTGCTACCACATGCCAAAAATGCCATTTTCCCTGTCTTCACCGTTACAAGTCACTTTCACTGTGGTGCAGAAACAAGAATCCCCGTTTCAGTGGCAGGCCAGTTCATGAGTAGACTGAAATCTTCCAGTAGATCCTGCTTCTAGATTTGCCCAGAAGCCAATGAACATTTTCTGGTGAGCTCTGCACTTCAATTCTACTGAAATTCCTACCGCTGCTTCATGTCTGTTCTGTCAGAAACTACAACCAGAAGGGAAAAGACCACCAGGCATTTGCACAGGCTTATATGAAACAGCATTTCACCTTTAGCAATCAGGATAAGGTATAAAGAAGAGTTGCAAAGGGTAGAGGTCAAGACAGGTAGGGAAAGAGTCAAGAAAACCAGGAACAGGAGGAAGAAGCTGCCCTGCGCAGCGGGTAGACCAATTTGTGGGTGTCTTCCCTGGGAGAACACATATCTCCAAGGCAAACTTTATGAGCTTCTAACTATGCTGCTGAATAGTTCTGCACATCTCCAGTAGAAATGTCTTGCTGCCTGACTTCTCAGTCCAAGAGTATCCAACATGCTGTGCAGTAAAACTACACCTTACTGGTTTTTTATATAAACAACACCAGAGTTACACTTTCATTTTTCTGTTTGAAGCAAGAGTCCAGAGAAGCCTTTTGTCTCCTGCAGGCAGGACACCCCGATGGATGTCCTCCACCATCCTTCCCCCCTGCATCCTCCATTCGTCTCCCACAGACTCTTCTCTCCCCTCAGAAATCATGGCAAGAAATCTCTTGGCAAGAAATCATTCACCACGTCAACCTGTGGAACCACCTTGCAAAGGGTGAGCAGAGCTGGCAGTGCTGTCATGCTGGAAAGTGCTAATTAGCACCATCACCACCTGCAGACACCAGTGGAGATGCTGGAAGAAGAGGTGCTGCCGTGCACTGGTAGGGGGCACAGGGTATATTGCTCCCTCCATTTCTGACTTTCTGATGTGGTGCCCTGAGAAGCTCCAGTGGTGGGGGAAATGACTGACCATCCACAAGGTACCACACTGCGCAGAGACAGCCAGAGCTTCCATTATGTTGGAGTAGAAGGTTCTATAAAACCAGTGGTCAATGGTTAGTTCTGTAAATAGTACCAGAGGGAACTGGTAGGCAAGGGTGGCAGGGGCAGCCAGCAACAGATCACTCAATGTGTGAAAAACAGGACAACAACAGCCAAGAAACAAGAATAAGCAGAAGGAAAGAGGAGAACATCGAGAAATTGCATGAAATGAAAGATACCAAGGCAAACAAAATGAATGTTAATTTACTAGAGGAAGGTAAGGAGAAAAATAATAGAGAGAATACACAACTGGAAGAGGAGGTTGACAGCACAAGTTGTCAGGGACAAACAGAAAAGAGTGGAAAGATGTAAGACATAAAGACAGGGAGCAAGGAAGAATGTAGGAGAAAGTAACGAGTGGGCGAGTGTGTGGTGAAAAGAGAAAATAGCCTGAATACAGTAACCAAGGACCAGAATGATGTGAGAACTGGTGCTCCAGCTGGGATAATCTCAGCTCTGCCAGAGACTACATACACTGCCATGTATGCGGGCAGAGAGGATGAGGAGAAAAAATGTGTAATAGAGACAGGTCGGTCTTACTCTGTCTCATGGCATTGTAGCCTTGAGAAGCATTTCCAAACAAAAATTGTGTGGAGTGTAGGAGAAGAATAACTTACATTTACGAAACCATGACACATTCTGTGAGCCAGGCAGTACAATAAGCACCTTATCTGAGTATACATCAGCCTGTTTAATATCTGTGCTGCTCTGGTACTTTACATCCCAATGAAAATGGGTATTGAGTCCATACTGGCCAGTGCAGTGCAAAACACTCTGACTTCATTAACTGCTGTTTTTCCAGTTACTCAGCAGCATGGAGCCTCCAGCAAGTATAATCTTTCCCACATAGAGAGTCGAGGACCCTGAACAGAATTGTTCAGTTGCACCAATTGAACAGAAGTTACAGCCCAGGTCCCCTGAATCTGGGCACTGATACAGAAGTTAAGTTGCAACGTCTGGCAGCTCCTCAAAACAGTGGAAGTTTAGTATCTCTTTCATGGCATGAAAATCTCTCACAGAAGAAAGGTTTTGTGGGCACTGACTACCACAGAGGGAGAAATGCTGAAGTTGCCCTGTGTTAGGAGCTGTATTTTCAGAGCTCTGGGTCTTTCAGACAGATGAGACAGGCCTGCACATCTTGTTTGCTTATCAAGTGCATTACCCAAGGGTTGCTCATCAGGGTGTGGATTTCAGATAATTTTTTTGCAGAATCTGATGGCTCCAAGATATTTATGTGAAGTTCTGCTTGTGTCAGCTGTACTATGTCTTCTAAGTCTTTTTTTTCTTCTTTTCCCCATCCAATCCCCTAGATGGATATATCTGCCTCAGAGCAGTGAGTGGGGCTGTTTTTTCCCACAGCAGTCTTGTTGTTACATGCACAACAGGGTCTGAAGTGAATAGACAGCTCTAGCAGATGTATCTTAATTCTAGCTCTCCTAAGTCTACAGCAGTTCAGATAGTAAGCTGCTGCTGATGAGTCCAATCAGCCGTATCCCAGAAGAAGAGTTCAAATGGGAAGAGGTGCAAGAAAAGGGCTACCAGAATTGTCAGGGAGTTAAGAGGGATGTCCTTGCTTAGCCTAACTGAGCAAAAGCTGAGAGGTGATAGGATAGCTTTTTATAAATATCCCTAGAGGAAGGGGAATACCAGGGAGTTAAACGAGCTATTCAAGCTGAAAGACAGCTTTGGCACAGAAACAAATGGGTATAAATTGATCACAAATCGATCTAAGATGGAAACTGGGTTTTTTAACTACTGAAGTGATGTGGATCTGGGACCAGCAAGACTGTGAGCAGTGGACTGAGGCAAAGCACCTAATCTCACAGTCTGCATGGTTAGGCCTTAATTCATCCCAACAATTTAAATTCAAGGAGATCTGAAGGGGGAAGACAAAGCTCTCCCTCTAAGTCAGTTGGGGAAAAAAACAACAATCCTCAAACAATATAAATCAAACTAGTCTCTGACAAACGGTATGCACTGACAACTCCTCTGTCGCAAGGCAGAACTGAAGGAGGCTGTGACCATCTGCTCTTCATGCCCATGGGAGCACCAAGAGGCATGAGATGCAGCCGTTTCCCCAGTGGGCACTGCTGTACCCATCCTGAGCCACATGAGATGGTCACGCACCTTCCACTCACATTCAAAGCAAGAGAGAAACAGCTCTGAAAAATCTCCATGTGAAGTGGAAAGTGGGTAACTCTCGTTCCCTTTAACCATGGTGCAAAGCCTTTGAAACAGAAAGCAGCTGAGAGACATCCACAATGAGACTGGCAGACACAGCCGCGGTTTGCCAAGCTGTGCACAGGACAGCAGAGCCTGGCCACGTCTCTGCAGCGAGCCCTCCAGTTGGCCAGAGCCTCAGGACAGACCTGCCTCACCTGTGCTTTAAAACAGGCACACCAAAGTGCCTCTGACATCTGGGGGGATGACTCACCACGAGGCACAATAATAAACTAGAACCAAGCAAACAGTTGCTGTCTGTAAACAATAAAAAAAAAAAGCCAAACAACAACAACAACAAAAGCCCAGAATTGTTGGAAGCAAAATTTTGAATAAGTAAGACCAGAAAATAAATCTCCCCCAGCCCATTCTAGCCTAGTGGAGGAAGTATTCTGTTTTCTATCCATCAGCTTTTTAGTCCACATGATCTCCTAGAACGTCCCCTCCTTTGCATCATCTCAGCTGCTAAACTGTGGATCTGCTCTTCCCTGAAGTCCCGTGGTCCATCCACTCGCTGTGGGTTCCCTGATCACTATCTCTCTCCCCTCTTCTCTACCCCATCCTAAACTCCCCACGCTCCTCCCAGTTGAGCCACCTCTTCCCATCCCCAAGCACGGATACTGGACCTGTTCAGCCAGGCTGAGGTAACAGACACTTCTCTCTGCTGCCCTGCCATGCCTTTTTTAATAAAAGGTGTAGTACACAGTGTCCATAGATAGGTGTGAACATTCCTAACCTGTTTGTCACTCACCTTTACTAACACAAGGACTTCTCCCTCAGGCACGTAATCTTCCTAGATCAAATAAACCGAAAGGGCAATGTTGAATAATATGACTGTAGATCCAGAACTTGTTTGACATCTGTTGTGTTTAAGTATTTTTTTTTCTTCATAGTTACATTCATAATTTCAGAATTAACTATTCTTGCAAACTATTTTTTCACCCTAAGAATGATAAGCTAGCATGAAGATACTCATTACTGCTTCCAAACCTTCTGCCAACTGCTCTTGAATTTGCCTTCATTCTTTGTAAATATTTGAAGGGCAGCTATCTCTTTGTAAACAAAACACTAGGCTTTCCCTGTTTGCCTTGGCTAGGATAACTGTGTTTATGAATGTAGCTAAACTTCTGCTTTATGCCTATAAAATACCCTCAATATTCATCTTTCTGCTGATAAACACATTTTTCTGCACTGGGAAGGACAAGAGAAAGACAATGCCAAAAAACCACCCCACTCTGAAGTAGGATCTTTTGCAATATTCCTTAAGTTTCTTATCACTTTTGCATTATTTCCATTCATTCCTATGCCAACAAGCAACTCCCTGTAATTCTGAAGTTGGCAGGGATTGTGCCTGAAAGGTCACAATATGTCTTACCAAACTGAGATGATGACTCTTGATTTATAGCCCCCCATCCACATTCCAGAGAGACTTGCACAATGGGCAATCTGTCTTAAAAGCAGAGTTTGAAAGCTTACGTGTGTTCTTCCTTCTTTCCCCAGCCCCTGACAATACGCTGCCTGCTCCAACAGCTATTGCGGTCGGTCAGAAATTTCAGTGCTACTTACAACATGGCTAGGCAGTGGCTGCTGTCTGCAGACAACTAACAGAACCGAGAAACCTGCATCAGGTTTGATCCGCTTCATCAAACCGTCCTAGGTCCAACTGTGATGGAAACCATGGCTTTGCCCCAGTTACCCCATCGCACGGCACGAGGGGTTGAGCATCACGGGCTGTATCAGAGCAACGTCCCCGTGCAGACCAGGCTGATGGGTTTGCTCTGCTCTCTGGGAGAAGCGCAGCCTCTGCCCGCAGTGGGGAGGAACATGAGGGGCCCAGATGGTGTGCCCATGTTTGGGTTTTCAGGGGAGGAAAGTTCCTAGTTTCAGGCTGCTGCATCCCAAACCTGTGCTGAGCCCCTCAGCTCCCTGCCCATGCAGCCACCCTGTGCTCCTCCATCTGCGGCCACTCGGGCTGTGTAGACAAACTGGTGCCTGAAAAGGATCAGAAGTTGTGAGAAACATCGTTGAACACTGTAGGATGTCTGCTGTGCGCTACAAAATGCAGCTGCTTCATCTGCTCAGCCTCCAGATCTACTGCATTGCAGAGTCCTTCAGAAAAACATCCCACCATGCTGGCGTGCCTCTTCTCTGTGGGGAGCCTGTGGGACACCTCTCTACTGCTCTTTGTAGGAAAGATCCTAAATGTTAAAAGCTTGATTGTACTAATTCTGGATCTTTCTATGATCTTGGAAAATAAAATTCAGTGCCTCATAATCCATAAAAAATATCATTGAAAGACACAAAATGACAATGGTTCAATATTATTGGTCAGACTTGCAGAGACGGGCATGTCACAGACATGTCATCCTCCAAAGTATAACTACTGTAGCTACATACAGAGTACTCCTAAAATATCATCAAACTCTGGCCGACATTTATGATGAACAAGGTACTTACAGAGAGGGGAACCCAGTTTATCTCCATCTCAGCAAGATGTGGTGCATCTGTATGTTACTTATGTGTTCAACAGCTGAATATTGCAGAGCTGTTGTGTGGATATGTGATAACCTCGGGAAGAGCCTCGAGCTGACTAACCAAAACATGGAGAGGAGTCATTCAAATGTGCAATTTGGTATCGGTGCTTGTCTTGGTTTCCACACACCTCTGGGAGCCATCCTTTCCCTGCAAAGTCCCCAGGCCAGGAACATCACCTCTGAATGTCTCCCCAGGGTAGAACACCTCCATCTCATTCCTGAACAGAGTTGTGATTTTATGATGCTCTTTCTGATAGCATATTGTACCCAGTGAGATAAAAAAGGCTTCCTTGGAAACCGACATCAGGTTATTAACAGTCAGCTGGGTAATTCATTAGGACATTTCTGTCACCTTTATCAGTCTTCTGCTGCTCCGCACTTGGGTTGTCTGATTGGAGGCTACAAAACATCAGTGTTTCAAATGGACTTGCTATTTTCAGCCAGTAATGCACTTACCAGTCTTCTTTGCATTTTCCCTGCCTTCCACCTTCAGCAAATTCAGTAGCATCTGCAATCGACACCCACTGGGTTCTGCAGCCCCTTCCTGGGCAGTGTTCCACTGAAAACGCTGAGCAGAAAATGTCCTTGTATATATTTTAAAAGGAAAAAAGTAGACTCTGTGCAAAGAGAGATGTGGAGCCATAAAGTTTTAGTTTTTTTTTTTCTTAAACACTACAATTATAATAAATTTGTAAGCGCACAGAACAGTCAACATTAGGAGCTAGTTTTGTATGGAAAAACCTTTAACTGACAGTTCTGGATTTACTTTTCCAAGTTCACTCTATGTTTTCTAGCAACCAAATGCATATGAGCTGAAGAAAAAAACCTCACACATAGTACAGCAGTCATTAAATTTTATTATAGGAGCTTTGGGTCGTTACTATCTAGGGAAGGGAAGATGCTTAATCTAAGAACTGAAATTAATTTGTTTTATATTATCCTTCAAACTGGAAAACTACTTTGGAGTACCAAGATTATTATCACATTCCCAAAGCGCATATAAATGTCACTTTCTGAAAGTCAAAGTTGGAACTGTAAACCACAAAAATCTAATATTGCTACCACAACTTTTATTACAGCCACATATCTTTATATTCTAGCTATTACTGTTACATTATTAGTTTGTTACTTCTTAAACATCTGCTGTGTGTTCAAGATACAAATGAAGATGAGGTGTCTGCCTTGGGTGGGGGGGACGGTGACTATACATTTAGACGGATAATAAATCTCACTGGGAATAGAAAGGAAGTGTATTTAAGTTTTGTGATGAGGGGAAAGACTGCCCTGCTGTACTTTAGCTGCTGTTATAACCCACTGGCATAAGCACTATTTTGGAATAAAAGTTAACAGGAGGAGTTACTCCAGAATGCCTTTGAGAGACGGTTATTCATAAGCAGGCAGCACGTCAGTTCACTTCTGCAAGCTGCCTCTCAGTGTCTGTCTACATCTACGTGTAGGTGACAGGAGAATGAGACTTTATTGACCCAGGATATCCAGAGAGAACAGGAACTGAGACTGGGAGCCAGAACCTGAGCTTGAAGGGCTGCTAACGCTCTGCATATTCTTCAGCTGAAAGCTGATATATAAATATTTTTAATTCCTGTACCGAGTATCAAGGCTCATATGTGATGACAGGAGATTTAGAATAAGGTTTTTGAGCTAAAAGTGTGGAAATGTCACAAGGGCTTTAAAAGCACTGCTCCTCATTGTGAGACAGGTAACAGTTACATGGGGGTTTTTGTGCCTGGTGATTAGGACTTCTCTCTGTCACCCATCTTTACCTAATCCTGCCGCTACACAGGGGTGGGCTGCTGGCACAGAACCACGTTAATCATGGCCACAACGCTGGGAGAGTGAGGCTGAAGCGTGTGGGGAGCGTGTGGGACAGACAAACCCAGGAGGGCAGCGTGGGGAGGCAGAGTGGGGCTAACGCTGCCAGCACCCCAGGGTCCCCAGGTGTGCTGGTGGAATCCCATCCCTGCTCCCCCAGCGCAGGAAGGAGGACACGAGGCTGCAGAGGGCACTTCTTCATGATTAAGGTCTGCTTTTAGTAACAACTCCTTTGTCAAGCTGAAAGGAAAGTGAATTGGAAGTAAATCTGCATTAGGCTGGAGTCAGGAGAAAACGTTCACCTACCCAGCTGGAGTTATATAAAGCTTGGGGTTTTCTTAAAACACTTGCCAGTTCCAGAAAAAAAAAATGTTATTGAGAAAGGTCATCTTAGCACCTCACTATTGAGGCCTTCAGACCACAGTGCCACATGGCCCATGCCTCTTCTAAGAGTGCTGCCCAAGCCCTCATCCCCCAAATCAGTGGGAAGGAGTGGGAACGGATGACTGTTCCACTCACGTCTGGGGGCACACGCTTTAGCTGTGCAACAGCTCCCACACAGCTCTTCCACCAGTTTCATTGTTCTCACTTAGGAGCAGGGGGTATGACCTGCCTTGCAGCAAAGGTCTTCCTCTTTGGAGTTGGAAGGGACCTTAAAGATCATCAAGTACCAACCCCCTTGTCATGGGCAGGGACACCTTCCACTAGAGCAGGTTGCTCAAAGCCCCATCCAGCCTGGTCTTGAACAATTCCAGGGATGGGGCATCCACAACTTTTCCAGGCAACCTGGTCCAGTGCCTCACCACCCTCTCAGCAGTTCTGTCCCATTCCCAGCATGAGTACTGGTGAGGTGGGCACAGTCCACAGTTCATGCATCCATTCCAACACCTCATGCACAGAGACCTTCCCTCCCCTCAGTCTTCTGCCACAGGAAGAGCTACCGCTTGGCTCCTTCTGCTCCTGCAGAGCAATGTGACCAAGGAACACTTTAAATCTGGAGCCAAAGCTGACTTCTGAAGGCTTTTGTTGTTGTGTATGGTGTGTTCAGCAGACTACAAACCACCCCAGGAATTCTGTGGCTGTTTGTTGTGCCTGCTTCTCTGCTGGCTTGTTGGAGGCCAAATAATATCATAAATCCAAGGAAAGAAATCTGCATTTCTTAAAATACTGAGGCATAAAATGTAAAAAAATATTAACACTTTCCCTATTAAACTATAGGTTTGCTGTGCATGTCTAAGCATTTGGAGACCTGGTTCTGACCAACGTCATGAAGTTCTTACTGTGGAGATTGCTGGGCTGTGGAGTGCTTGTCTGTAGGTTGTATGGGATGTCTCTGCAGGGAACAGCAGCAGGTCCTTGAGCTCAGCAGCTGCTTACTGAAGGCGGATGACCTTGGCAAAATCAAGCTGGAAGAAGGAAGAGGACAGAAGGAAAGCAGAAAACTTCTGAGAGTAAAATGAAGAGACTCAAGGACAGGGTGAGAGTAGGAGAAGAAAATAGGGAGGCTGGGGAGAGGCTCGTAGCACAGAAAAGAGAGAGCAGAGAAAGTAAATCGTGATCTGCTTGTGTATCTACCAAGGGACAGAGGGACTTCCAAGGGAAGGGCAAGCTGTGGGGCATTGCACTGGGGAGGGAGCTCTGGGTGCTCAACGTGCTCCGTCTCCGTCTCCCCAGGAAAGCAGCCTCCAGAGGTTCAGAAGCTCTGCACAAAGCTGCTTCATCTGCTTACAATTAGTCTGGCTGCAAAATATGTGGGGATTTGTCTTTCTTCCTTATCCTTTTACCTCCTTTTAGGACTGAATTTGTATGGGGGAAGGACACCAGGCTAACAATAAAGGCTCATTAATCTTGATGATACCCTTTTCAAGGGAAAGAGAGAATGTGGTCATGAGGTGGCCTGGGCCCTACACAGGTAGAAATTGCACGTACTGCCGTCAGTCTAGAGCTGATTTATGTTCCTGGGTCTGAGGCTTGCAATTTTTTTTCTCTGTTCATTGCAACACCCTCAAAAAAAAAAAAAAAAAAAAGAAAATGAGTATTTGTGCTCTTTGATGTGAAAAATTCTCTGTGGTTAAAGGTCAGTGCTGCAAGCGGTGGTGGCTCCAGAGGGATGCTGAGCACCCTGCATGGAGGACCAGTCTGAGAGCAAGCACACTGTGCTAGCTGTCAGGCTCGACAGCAGCACCCTGGCCCTCCAGGTCAAGCCTAAGGCTTTTCATTAACCTTAGCTTTGGCTTGTTTTGAAAATATAAAAATCTGTCTTCATCCGGAGGCTTGGAGCGTTTCTGAGGGTGCTTTCATCTGTAGACCCCATAGCAAGAGTTCACGCGTTGGAACGACTTTTTGGGAATACCCTTGCCTAGGTCTGTTCCCTCTGCGTTAATTATGGCTGGAACTCATTTCTCTGCTAAGCTTCGAGTCACACTTCAAGCCATAAAGGTTTGTAGGTAAGTAGAGAAAACCGTTAACAGAGCCAGGAGCTACAGAACATGCAACCTTTTTTAATATATGGGATGGGCCAAGTCACACAGTTGCAGCAGAAGCACCAAAAAGTGCATGAAAAGGAAAAGGAAGAATTGCAGGTTTACCGAGAAAAAGAGAGAGAAGAAAAGGCCTACAGTTTTGGGGTGGAGCCCTGTTTTGTCCCCGGGTGTGCTCTGGGTGGAAGGACAGAGGGGCTGGTGGCACTGCGCACCCTGTGCTGCCCTCCAGCCCCTGTCCCCACCATGCCTCCCCCAGCCCCTGAAGAAGTCATGGCAGGAGGATGCTGGAGAGCAAAGGATGAGTCCGAGGACACAGAGAGCTAATAGTACAGGAAAATCCTGGAAAGCAGGAGGTAAATACTTAAGGCAAAGCACAGAGCTGCCTCCCACTCTCAGCGACTGTATCTCACTCTGTATTGTCTTTAATCATTACTCAGGAGCTATGACATGCAGTAATCTACTTCTTCAGCTTCATTTAGGATTTACATGACAGAGTCTTATCAAAATAGAACTACCGGGACTGCAAAACAAACACTTAATTAAAGCTGAGTGTTTCTAATTAAATCCAGTAGGATGAACACGTTACAATGAATGTCATTTCCAGTAGTGTCCCTAGAAATGACAAAACAAAGCGGTTGTGAGGGGTACATTCCCCACCCCACAGAGCACCACCACGCGTGGTGGTTTCCCTGAGAGGCATCTCCAGGAGCTGCTGGCAAACCCCCTGCAGCATGGCCTCCTGGAGAAGCACCCCTGAGCCACCACCACAGCGTGGTGGCAATTGTCACAGCTGTTTTGCAAGAGAAACTGGATGAAGCAAAAAAAGAAGAAATCCAGGGATGCCTTGCAGCTCCAGCTGAATTCAGCGAGGATGTCTGCACGTCAGTGGGAATCCAGTCTGACTCTTGTAATCGGAGGTGTTTGGGTAAAAGTGGCAGGGGACAGCAGTGAAGGTCACCTGAGTGTCCTTGTGCGAGGGCTCATTTGCACACTTTGCTTTCTGAAACATTGACCTTCTAGGCTGCACTTTAGGGCAGTACCAGCCGCAAAAGTTGATCTGGAATGAAAACTGAGGGCAAGGAACAAGGAAATTGTTTGTCCTTACAGAAATTACATAAACTTTTCTGAGCTGTTTCACGACTCATCTGAGTATCTCTAATAAACTGATTTCCTTAGGATCTAAGAGTCAGTAAGGTTTTAAGAATCAAGGATCAAGGTATCATGAATGCTGTTAAAAATCTAGTTGCCTGGAAAGAAACAATAATGTAATAGGGTTGTCTCAAAACCTGCTTTCAGGTGGTGGATTCTTGATGCTAAAACTGACCAGAAGCTGGTCCCCAAGAACTCATAGCTGCCTGCAGCAGCCCTGCACACCAGGGGTGCATTGCTTTGTACACAAGAACCACTTCCCAGATTTTGTAAATTAAATGTCTGCAGCCTGTACTATGGAAGAATGCAAAAACTAAGACTATTTTAGTGCACTGAGCTGGAACCATATATACCTTGTTCTCAGAAAATAGGAGCGTGTTCATAGGCTAAAAGATCAGCTGCAGAGATGGAAATAAAAGAAGACCTTTGGGGGCATTCCTTTTCCTTCAGAAATCCTTCCAGAATACTACCTGAAATTATGGTTGTGGTTTTTTTAATCTGGTTCTGTTTGTGAGGAACCGATGGTTGAGCCGGCTTTGGGAGGAATGAGTAAAAGATGAGTATCTGATAGCAGGGTGGTAATTTCTGTCTCAAATAGCCTAAATGCCCTCAACGCCCAAGCAGGATCTCAACAGAGGGCACTGGAAGCTGCCTCCCCTCCCCACCAAATCACAGATGTTGGGGGAAAACAGCCCAAGGTGCCAACTGCTGCCCTAGGACTAACCCTGGTGTTAGGACACTTAGAGAGAAACTCGTTCTGGTCAGTTTGAATTTCAGATTATTTTTGTCCTCTCTCCCTGTTGAATTTTTGTCTTTTTTCATTGTTTTTTGGGGGAAATGCCCCATCCTTTTCTCCTGTGCCAAAGCTTCTTCTGGAGGCTTCTTCTGGAAGCTGACAGAGCTTAGGTCTCAACCGCAGTGGCCGGAGCACATGGTATAAAGCGCTGTTGGTGCTGATGGGAGGAACCAGCTCTCTTGAACAATGCCATCTTTGACATTTATCCCTAAGACTCCTGGCTTGTGATGTACCAAATGCTGACAGGCATGGCTGGGAAGGACTGCTGAGGCAGCCAGGTTTTCCACCACAACCCGTGGGGACAGGCAGAAGGCTGGTCAGCTTACTCAGAATATTCTTCAAGCATAAAAACCACGGTGGCAATGAGTTGGCTTCTCAATGTGGTTTTTGCATTCCTGGTGAGGAGAAAGTAAAGGGATTTTCAAATGGCATGAAGGAAAGGTTGCACTAGAGCAGCTAACATTCAGGCACTGGACTTCACTGCCTGTGGTGATGGTGGGATCCAGCATATGGAGGCTGGATTATCCTGCCAGGAACAGGTTTGATTATTGTGTTAGGACTAACAGAAGTATGATTCATCCTGCCTTGGCCAACAGGAATGACTGAGGTGATCTCTTGAGGGCCCTAGCAGTCCTGTTCTTCCATGCCTTGCAATTGTTATCTCCTTCTGCCTCTTGTGCCCAGTTAAAATAATGACAATCCAACTCATCACTGTTCGCCTTAAGCGGCTGTATTTCTCTGTGCTGTATCTGAGCTGTAACTAAAATCAAGCCTCTGCTGATCACAAATTTGCCAGCACCAGTAGGACTTGAGAACTCTGCACTGATTTATGCTGTATTTGTACTGCAGAAAAGACTTGCAGCAAGATATTTATAGGAAGTCCATATGTAGAAGAATATTATTACTCACTGGAAACAGATTGCAGTGCAGGGTAAAACAAAACATGGAGAAATAGTCTTTATTCAGATATCCTATAGCATAATCATCCACAAGGCTGCCAAATGAGGCTGAACCCTTTTTGGTTTTGTCAATGAGTAGGCAGCGACACCATGCATCTCTACCAGGGAGAGAGGATTTGACACACAACAGAGCCTGGGGTCAGCATGGGATGAGCCTGTTGGGAACACGGTTACTTTCAACAGTTCCTGTGATCCTCTCTGCAAAACATGTAGATCCATGACCTTTATCAGCCATGGCAAATCTAGGGGACCAGTTACGCATTTTGGCTTCCCCCCAGAATGTCCTCACAGACTGATTGAGGTGGGAAGGGAACTCTGTTGGTTATCTGGTCCAAGCCCCCTGCTCAAGCAAGGCCACCCAGAGCAGGCTGCCCCACACCATGTCCAGCTGAGCTCTTGTTTCTCAGACTCTTATTAATAAAACCTAATTTTTTGTTAAGTCTGAGTAAGGTGCTAAACTGATCAAGATACCTGGGGAAGTTGTGTGATGATGAAGATTGAACGAGATTAAAAAGAAAATGCCATAAATACCTTTTCTTATCCCAGTCATATGGAAGACACCAGGAAACATCTGATAGGCTGCAAATCAAATAAAAAAGACACAAACACATAAGCAAATACACAAAACTGGGGGGGACGGGGGGGAATGCCTTCAAATAACATTCAAACATTCAAAACTGGCGTTCATTAGGCAGCAACGGAAACCATAGTTGATGCAACACTGCAAGAGCTGGGCCTTGGTTTTCCTCAGATGGATTTGGCTGTTCTTTGACTTTCACCTTGCTCCAGACTGACCTCTTTCAGACTGACAGACTGCACCTGGAAATCAAAAGAGCATCAAGGCACTTTCCTGAGGGATGGCTTGTGCTCATTGACTGGGATGTCAAATTGTTTTAAGAATGCCTGGGAGGGTCTTGGCCCAAACCAAGCCGTGATCTCCCAAGCAAGCCCCACAACTTGGGAGTTAGAGCTGTTCCGGCATGCACTATGGGTGCAGCCCCACACTGAGGTCAAGATGGTAACAGTGCAGGTCTGGGCTGCCCCATGCCACTTGATCTCAGAGCAGACAAAGGCCATGGGCACATTTAATTTATTATTGTAGATGTGGCCTGAAAGTCTAAGCTGGAGTGGGTGAGATTCACGACGAGAACAGGACTTACACAGCAACGCAGCGAAAAACATTAATCACAGGGATGAGAAAGGTGGGAATTTCTCTGTTTATTTACCCTGAGTAGGTAATCACAGCGTGTTTCTAGAAAATCAAATATGACTTTAGAGACAAAAGAGTTAATGAAATAAACAGGTTTTCTGGGACATCATGCAAAGCAAACCTTAAATGCTTAAAAAAACATGTTCTTTATGCAAATAACTTACTTTGTGCTGATGCATTTGAAGAGCTTCCCAATGGCCGCTGGAAAGGGCTGTTGCCAGACACCACGTGGGAGCAGTGCACCTCGGTTCTCAGCAAAGCAGCTCCAGCTTCACACCACCACCCTGCAGCACCAGTGACTGGCCTGTGCCATACGTGCACAAGCTGGCGATGTAGCCAAGATCAAAATTTGACTGACTGTATAATTTCTTTTAGGGTGTACAAACCTGTTTTGAATGAAACTGTAGTGTTCTGTGACTCACAGCTCCACTAAAGTTTATAGCAATCTTTATGGTGGTGACACTTATTAGCAAAGTAACAGGTACAGCCTCGGTTATTTAGAGCCAACTAGAATTATCTTAATGAGTTCTCTCAGCTGTTTAGAGCCAGTTAGAATTATCTTAATGAGTCTTCTTGTTGAGAGTTCTCAAGTAATCTTATCTTCTCTACACAACAAGAGCAGTTCTCACTTACAGACCAAAATATGTCTCAACCAACCCACAAATTCCAATTATAGACTTCATGGGTTTGGACATTGCCTTGAGACTAAGCTATTGAATATTTTATTAGCAAATTGCAGTGATAACCCTACAACTGTGTTCAAAATTATTTCCCTTTATGTGTTTCTTTCTCACCATGTTATTTCCTTCAAAATACAAGGTGTAATTTTCTTTCCTCTTTCACAATATATTATTCTAGCCAAGACTGTTTATCTTTCATTTTGTCTATTTGCACCTCAGAAGATTGCTGACAACAAACCCCAGGGTTTTTTGCCAGATAGCAATTGACAGTGAATAACTTTAATTTAATACAGCCACAGAATTATTAGTTTTGGGAAAGACAGCATTAGCAATGACATGTTCTTATCCAGTAGGGTTGTTACAGACCCAGTGGAAACTTGACAAAAACAGGGAAACTCAGATTAAATCCTATGAAATTGTGTCTAAGACCCTCCTTATTGAACCTCTCTGAATTTCCTGCAGGGAACTCACATTCAGACCAACACTAAACTGTTGATTTGTATTTCTGGACACTTCTAAAGAACCTGGATATTTTTGCCCTATTTTACCCAAGAGGTTATATTTCAACTACCACAGTTTTACTTAAATATACCTTTTTTTAGTCTGTTAGTAAAATATTTCAGAAACAACTTAGGTGAAAGGAATAACATAAATAAACATTTTTGCTCAAGTTAATGAAAGGATTTTCCTTTCAGCATATAGTCTTTTACAAATAAGTAAAAATTCTGTGGCTTTTCAAGGAAGATACTGAAGAGAATTACTTCATACTTTCTTTGTCCCCTTGTTTGTGCAATATGTTTTTACGCTAACCTCAAAAAGAAGGAACTCTTGGAAGATGAACCATATCAAGTTTGAAATTTGTTTCACATGAGTAGAAAATTTATTTGAAGTCTGATGAGAAATTACATTATGCATGTTAATGCAATTCCATCTCGTTATCCAGTACACACAGTTCTTTGAAACTTAATCAAATACAGGTATTGAATTTTTTAAACGGGATGTTATTTATTAACAACTAAATTGAGATTTTCCTTTAAGTTACAGTGGCTTTGCTACCTTAAAATTTGTATTTCCTTTTACAGTAATATATTTTCACATGGCTTGGTCTATGTAAATGGTAATGAGGATGACTCTAAAAACAGAACTAAGCAGTCACGTCCCCAGCCTAAAGACAGTGGAGAAACGACCAGCTGAGGCGGCCAATTCCTCACTGTTAGAGACTCCTCTGTTGGTCAACAGCTTCAACTTACTTGAGACTCTTTTCAATATACCAAAGTAAATGCACTCCTGTAAACATCCCAACAATATCAGAACCTCTGTGTGTACCCATGGTGCCCTCCTACCAGCAATACTAGGAGGAGGGAATGGGACTGGGAAGAAAAAGGGACATACGGCAATAGGAAAGGCATAGTTTGGAAAAAAGGATGTTTTGGAGAAAAAGAAAGCATGCCCAGACTGTAATAACAATCCTCTGAGAATTCAAATACATAACTGCAACACTATAGTTTTGTAAAATGACCCTGCAGGAATGCATGTGATCATTTCAAAAAGCCTTGGATTGAATTTTGATAACTGAATGGAAGCTCTGCATAGAGGAAATGAAGCCCTTCCAGTAACACTTCCAGCATCTGTTCTTCCCCAGCTTACACTGGTGTAGCCAGATCCTAGCTGCTGTCACTTTTTTTTTTTCTTTCTTGAAAAGCATCCTTGCTTGCATGGCAGAGAGGACAAAGCTGTCTTCTGAGCAATTATCTATCTCCAAAGCAATCTACAACATACATATAGCAGAAAGAGAATTCCTCCAAGTATGAGTTCCTGAAAGACATGAGACTGCATTCAAGGTCTGGTGGTCCTCAGAAGTGAGCAGCAGCTGGTGGTCTATCCAGCGGTTGCTGAAAGCTCAACTGTGACAGACTTGGAATCGTCAGTATGAACCATTTGTGTTTCTGGAGGTTCTTCATCATGAACGGATACATTTTAATGCCAGCTGTTCATCATCTGCTCTGATTTCCAGTATGTCTGAGGAGCAAAACTGCACCTAGGATGTCTCAAGTCCAGTCTGGTATCTTGTGGTTAAACCCAAGTTGTTCCTCAACAGGTTTAAAGACAAGATTTGGTGCTGAGACATACGGGGTGTATATCCCTATGTATATAGGGGATGAAACAACTGCAAGCACTGTTCTGCAGCCACCAGCAGTGTTTAACCATCAGCATGCTCCTCAGCATGGACACAGGCCCTGCTAGCCACACCAGCCCCTTCCCAGCTGCTGCTCTGGCACAGCCCAGGGACAAGCACGGACCAGAGCCTGCTCCCAGTAGAGACAGACAAACCCCACCACCACGATTTGTGGGGGTGGAGGAGAGAAGACTGTAGCTGTGCTATCTCATGCCCACAGAAGAACAGAAGGAGAATGAACATGCTCAACAAATGACGGCAATGCGGTGGCTGCAGAGCAGCCATGACTGTAGTTGCCTGTTGTACTTAATGCCTTACAGCTCCCACTTACCAGTGTGCTCGGGAATCCTTTCTTGATTCAATTCTGGAGCTTTTAACACAAAAAGTGAATGACTGAACTGCTCCCTCATGCCACTTTCAGCAATGGCAAAAGTTCACCTGGGGGATCCCAAGGACTCTGAAAGAAACAAAAACACAACAGTTTCTTCCTTCTTCTGGCTTCAGTGTTGAACAACACAGGTCTTTCAGCAAACCCAGGGGACTTAAAGGGTCAGACTTGCTGTGCACCCACCAGTCTCCTGATTTCCATCACTTGTTTGGAGGTCTCCTTAGCTTGGGGTTAGAGTACAGTACACCACACATTACCTGGGGTTGGAGTCTGGATGTTACCCAGAAATCCAGGAGATGGATATTCTGTATTCCAAGGGAGAGTAAGTTAATGAAGTGCAACCTTCACCTGATTTCTTCACAAGTTCCACGGATTTTATTCATCAACAGATGTAATTTACAGCCAGAGCCTAAACTCATGTAGTTGACACTCCACAGGTTTGGAAGAGAGCTGTATGGATGTGAGGAAGGTGCAAATTAAAGTAGGTCACATCAAGATTATTCTAATTTGCCTCTTCCGGCACTTGCAGAGTTGGCTTCTACTGCAGCTTCTGCCTCAAGCACCCCAGCCCATAACTTACACTAATTAGGCTCCTAATGCAAGATTCATGTTAATAAAGAGGTAGAAATACAAACGCAGTTTGAGTGCATGACTGTACAACTCTGCCCATCAGAGATGGTCCATACCAGTGAGACACTGGGAAGTTTCTCAGAGAAGCTGTGGATGCCCTATCTCTGGAGGTGTTCAAGGCCAGGTTGGAAGGGGCTTTGAGCAACCTGGTCTTGTAGGAGGTGTCCCTGCCCATGGCAGGGGGGGTTGGAATGCTATGATCTTTAAGGTCCCTTCCAGCTCTAACCATTCTGTGATTTTATACCACCTTACAGCCCAGCAGCCCTGCAAAGCCAAAAGGGGTGTGTGAAATACCCCAGTGCGATGGCACCAGCACCCGGCTGGGCTGCCTCAGGGCAGAAAGCGAGCACTTTTCCCTGAAGGAAGAATTCAGTGGCCCCAACACGAGAAGGGGATGGAGATCATCCGCCCCAGGGGCCATCAGGAGAAGGGGCTGGTTTCCATGCAGGGTGCCCTAGCCCTGCTCGAGGGGGTGAAGGGAGGGAAGGAGAGGGCAGGTTTCCTGGTGGCGTCTCCCTCCTGTGGGCACAGCTCCTGGGTGGCTGTGCCAGCCCTGGGCAGGAGGAGCCGCCAGCCCCCTGCAGCAGCTGGCAGCCGCCCCCGCGCCGGAGGGTGCCGCGTCGTGCCAGCCAGCGTCCCCGGGAAAAATAACCCGTCAATCTCTGAGGGAGAGTCACAGGAGATGCTCCTACTACGTAGGAGTGGATGCCAGAGAACAGCTGAGCAGGGGGCTGGGGTTTATTTTTAATTTTGTAAAGTAAATTTGCCTTCCACATGATCCTCTCGTTCTTCCTCTCACGGCACATGTAAATAGAAAGACAGTAAATGGCACACACGGGTCCCAGCAGACCGAGCCTCATACAGAGCTCACACCTCAGTGCTTGCTGTAGCTGTCTCCCAGATGTGTCTGTGCTTCCCAGAGACAACATCTTCCCTCTCCTTACACCCCTCTAGAAACACTCCAGGTGATGGAGCCCACTGGGTAACCCCGCAGGCAACCTGTGCTGGTTGCCTCTACTTACAGGTCCACGCAGACAACCACGGTCACTTAACACTGCCCTGTTAATGGAACACGCAGTCCCAGACCACCACGCATTTGGCCACAGAGGAAAACCTCTGGATGCAAACACCCTTCTTAGGTGGAATCACATTTCACTCCTGGAAAGTTTATCGGCCAATCTACAAGAACTCTCAAAGACAGTTTATGAGCCTGCAAATGCTCCCTGCCATTAAACGGCTCCAGGAGCTGAGGGCAACCTGTGTGGGATCTACCACAAGCCTTTTGACTGAAGGAGCGCCGGGCTACGGTGCTGGCTGCTCCAAGGGGGGCTGTAGGGAAGGGCAGTTGCCAGCATGGGGAGGCTGAGCTCCTTCCCACAAACTCCTCAAGTTGTGCCACAGGAGGTTCAGGTTGGATGTCAGGAAAAATGTCTTCACTGAAAGGGTTATCATGTAAGCATGGGCTGCCCAGGGAAGTGGTTGAGGCACCATCCCTGGAGATATTCAAAGGAGGAATTGACACGGTGCTCAGGAATATGGTTTAGTGCTGGCGTGTGTGTTTTGTTTGGTGGTTTTTGGTTTGGTTTTGGTTTTTTTTTTATGGTTGGACTAGATGATCTTAGGGGTCCCTTCCAACCCGGGCAATTCTGTGATCACCAGCTGCCTCCAGCCCCAGCCTGCTGTCGTTGCACTCCAGCCAGAGGAGCTGGGCGCCAGCCTGCCCCGTAGAGATGGACTTGTCCCTGGCAGCATTTGCTGCCCCAGAACCAAACCCCCTCCCTCTCTCACGCTCTTATGTTCTTGCCTTTCATTGCAAGAGCCAGGCAGTTGTGATAAAATTAGGACAGCTGCTGCTGACAATTAATTAGCTTCAGATAAGGTCTTCAGGGTGGCCATTGGGAAATAAATTAATGCTGTTTAAGCCAGCTCTGTAAAGCCCCCCCCGGCAATCCCTGCCAGCTCCCTCCCTGCCAGCAGGCACCAGGCTGTCGGGGACGGGGGGTGCCGCCGGGTTCTGCCTGGGGGGCTCATCCCCACCAGCACAGCACTGCCCGGGGGCCACACGCCGCTGATGGACGGTGACTTCATGGGTTTCTGGGTGGTTTTTATAAATGGGTGTTTGTTCCTAAGGGATTGGAGCATCTCCCTTACTAGGAAAGGCTCAAAGAGCTGGGGCTCTTTAGCCTGGAGAAGAGAAGGCTGAGGGGAGACCTTATCTAGGTTTACAAGTATCTAAAGGGTGGGTTGAAGGAGGATGGAGATGGACTGTTTTCAGCTGTTTCCAGTGATAGGACGAGGGGCAATGGGCACAAGCTGGAACATGGGAAGTTCCACTCAAATATGAGGAAGAACTTCTTTACAGTGAGGGTGCCAGAGCCCTGGGACAGGCTGCCCAGGGAGGGTGTGGAGTCCCCTTCTCTGGAGATCTTCAAGATCTGCCTGGATGCCGTCCTGAGTGATGTGCTCTGGGCAACCCTGCTTTGGCAGGGGAGTTGGACTGGATGATCTCTAGAAGGTCCCTTCCACCTCTGACAATTCCATTAGTCCGTGATTCCGTGATTCTGGTGTCATCTGAAACACTGCTGGCCCTCAGGAAAGGTACATGACTGCCCAGCATGGTACAAACACCATCTTCATCCTAACTTATTCTCCCCCTCACCCGTGGGTAGGTATTACTTTATAGAGAAAAAGCAAAGAAAGGGACTTTATAGCTGCTTATCACACCAGAGACGCATTTCCAGCCTCACATCCATCAGGCACTGACCAGGTCAAATCATAGAATCATATGGGGTTGGAAGGGACCTCTGGAGATCATCTAGTCCAACCCCCCCCACCAAAGCGGGTCCACCCAGAGCGGGTTGCACAGGAATGTGTTCCACGTTTAGGTGGAACTTCTTATACTCAAATGCTTCCAGGGGCTCCACATGATACTCACCAGTGTCCTGGGTGAGGACCTGCCTGCTCACCTTTGAGGTCTGTGGAAAGTGTTTCTTACCCCAGCCACAGCCATCCTCCTGCACAAGCAGTGTTCATGTTGAACGTCACCGATGTATGTGCAATTGTGGTGAACTTCAGTTCTTCAGTCATACAAGGAAAAGTAAATGTCTTGGGAAAAAAAAAAAAAAATCCCTCTCCTACTCCTAGGCAAAAATTGCTCTTTTTTGTGTAGTTGATGTGAGAATAACCAGACCCTGTTAATTCAGACCTACCCTCCGCAGTAACAGGGAAATAAATTAGCAGCCATGACACAAAGGAAACAGAAGTGGCAGCAATTGCTCTCTGCTTTATGGGCTTTGGGTAAGACACAAAGTTTGAGCTTAAAACACAATCAGCATGTGCTAATGCTGCCACTTACATCTAAGGGATGTGGGAGAGAAAGAGGTTTGCTTTCGCAGGTATTTTATGCCACAGAGTATACGGCCGCACCAAGAGAACATGTAGATTAATATTGCAAGTGACAGAGGAACTTTAACACACCTGTCAAGAGCCCCGTGTTTTTAAAGCATGTAAATGTAATGGGCCTGAGGTGAATAAAACCAGACAGCAGAAAAAAAATGAAATAAAAGATCAAGACAGAATTTAAAATGCATATTGTTGAAAATGCATATATATGCGTATGTGCATATAATTGAAAATTATGAATGCATATAATTGAAAAATATACATTTTTCAATTACACAGAGGAATTCCTATGCAGTGATTTTCTGTTGCAAACAGACACTGCAATAGGCCGTGTCCTAGAGCAGAAACGTCCCTGTTTATCTCAGCAGCTGCACACAGCATTTCCCTGTGAGTTTCATCTGGCCTCAGCAGCCTGTTGGGAGCTGTAACACATCCCACCTGCGCTGAGCACAGGAGGTGCATGCCCTGGATGTCACTGCTGCCACAGAGCCCAGGAGGACCGGGGGGGACAGGAGGGAGGCTCAGCAGCTCGCACCTCCGTCCAGCTGCAGGGCTTGCGGCATCGAGCTGGCTGCCAGCCTTTCAAAGGTGGCTCCAAAGGCAGGAGACATCCTCACCTCACTCTCAAACCCTGCTCGGTGTGGGAGAAGCTGGGAAAACATTTTTGTGCCCAAGAGGAGCTAAGCTGCACTGAAGGAGCTTTTACCAATGGGAATCTTGGAGAAATGAACCAAGAAATGCTTTTTCCAAAGCGTTCATCCTAAAACATGGCACATAGAGTAGTGGCTGTAGGGTGGAGTAGCTGCAGCCCCCCTCCAGACATGGTGCCCTTGGCCTGCAGAGGGATGAGCACACAGGAGATGGAGGGTACGGCAGGGAGCGAGGCAGCTCTGCCAGGGCTTATCGTAACACCCATCTCTGAGGCAGGCAATTACACACGCCATGAATGAAGTCATTCAATAAACACATTCAGTTCTCCAGTCAGCCTAATAGGCTGTAATTCAACTCTGTTTCCCTTCAAATTGAAAGAAAAAGGAAATCGATAACCGATAGGCAGGCCTCTTCTCATCTGGCAGAAATGCTCATTGCTATAGATTGAAACTGGTGCTCCCTTGCACCACGGGTTTTATCATGCTGTGCTGCCCTGGGACCCACAACCAAGACCTGAACAGCCTCTACTCACTAACCTGGCTTACATTCATGAATGGAAATTATTCTCCATAGCTAGGTAGACATAAGGAGCTCACCAGCTGAGATATATTTCATAGGACCACCCCCTGCTTTCCTGGAGCCTCTTTAAGCCCATTCTCTCCTAGAGCCCCAGCAACTCAGGTTTTCTCCTACCTGCAGAGCTGAGATGTCCAAGAGGGAGGCAGGTGTTGGGGGAGTTCCCACGCATTGAAAGATGGCTGAGATGTCCCCGGACCCAGCTCTGGGCTGGAGGAGCTTCCCCACAGCTGACATGGGAGACCCAAGTCCCATTCCATGCCCTGAGGAACAGGACACTTCAAAGCAAGCCTATGCTCAGAAAAAGTTAACCCAGTAACATATAAACCAGTACAGTCCCACGGAAAAGCTAGAGACCTAGTAATGAAACATTCCGTTTGGGAGAGCATTGTATTTTTTCCAAAGCTGTAAATGATCTCAGCAGTGGGATCTAAAAGCCACCTGGTTCCCTCATCCACCCAGGCTTGCCCACATGCCCTGTCCCTGCTTTGGGTGATGAGGGTCTCTCCACCAAGGGGGACTGTGGCTTGAAGCTGAGGGATCTCAGTCCTCCGCTATCGCCACTGCCAAGTTCAGAGTGGCAATAGCCACGGTGGGGCTGAAACTCTCAGGGCTCAGGTCTCCCCCAGCTCTGCTCTGGGCTCCTCAGGTTTAACGCTGGCAGTAGATTTTCTCAGCACGAGTGATTTTCCAAGCCCCCAAAGCTGCTTCTGCCGTGACTTCCAGTTGAGCAGATGGTAGCACCAGTATTATTACTCGGTGCTATTATTGAATATATTTAGTAGTCACCATTGGTGCTGTTCACCATCGGGTTTAGTTCCCCAGAGGTGGGGTGATGGAGCCACCAGGAAAGCGAGTGCAGGGTGTGAGTGACAGCATGGTCATTTTTGTAGCACAGCTGCTGGCATCTAAGCGACGAGGAGTGAACCTCACTCCTACCGTCACCAGCACATCTTTTGCCTGTCATACTTTTCCTACCCACGGCATGTCACTGCCTTCAGGAGCCCTTGGCCCTTCCCTGGGTGGTCCCAGTCTTCTAGGAGGTAGCAGATGTGCCACCTCAGTCTGCCTCCCATTAATCATTCACAACTGCCTATGCAAGCAGCAACACAGCCCATCCCACTCCAGAGGTCTCCCACAGCAGAGACCAGCGATGGTCACCACCATCAGCACTCAATGGATCCTGGACAGGCCGTTAGGTAACAGACCTGCAGACAGGACACGGGCACAGAGCCTGAGGAACCTCCTGCACTCTATGGTCACCAGCTGTGGGAAGGATTCTCCCATTTCCTCGTAAAACAACCCGAGTATAAACCTTTCTGCACCACATCCGTGGGCTGAGGAACAGCAATGGGCAGCCAAACTTTCCCCACAGCTCTCAAGTTGAAGTTAGTTTGCGGTGCCAGAGGCTTTCATCCAAGGAGTAAAAACTATTTGCACGTTGAGACTTGCTCTTAACACTTCTCCTGGATCTGCCAACTGACAAGTAAAGAAAATAATCCCACCAACTACTCTGCCATTCACCCAGAGCCTGCAGTGTGATGTGATTTTGGGAGCTTTCTCACTACAAGAAATAACTTATGGATGACCTGAGAGAGGACCTTGTTTGGGGCACTTGAAAAAAAGCCCCCCAAAGCCACACCAGCCCTGTGACCACACAGCCTGCTCCCAGCCCTGGTTGGGGTGAGCAAACGTGGTGCTTCTCAGCATCTGCCCTGGGTTTGTCAGCCTGGTGCTTCACCCCAGAGCTTTCATCTGGCGCTGCACACAGGGCTCCTGGCAGGGCTCAGCAAGGACCGTGTCCAAGCCAGGCAGGACTTCAGCAGCTGAAAGGTCATGGCACCACCAGGCCGGGCATCAGCTGAGCGGGCAGAGAAGCAGCCGTGCAGAGCTGCTTATGGCATCCCAGCAGCTTCACTTCTCTCTGTAGCCACCGAGTAGGAGACATGGCATGATCAGGAGGGGCTTGCAGGGACAGGCTTTGAGCAGATCACTGCCATCCAGCAGTCATTGTGCCCGGCACAGATTTTTTTCTGACATTCACTGGGCACCAGAGGGACAGGAGCTAAAGTCGGTCCCTGCTGGTGAAGTCACGGAAGCATCCAAAATATCTTATTTTCATCAATCTGTTGATCCCTTTTCATCATCGGTTGGTGCTGACCCCCTCCTGTCTCTGCAGCGAGGGGCTCACTGAAGGAACAGGCACCACCAAGGCCCAAAGGTGGCCAGCCTGTCCCCACGGCAGAGGTCAACACCTCACCCTTGATGCCAAGGATGGTCCATGAGCTGTCGCAGCTCTCCTCCTTGTACCACAAGCTTATTACAGGTGCTGCAACAGTGACCCAGGGACAGTCCCACAGTAACTTTCACCAAACTGTGTACTACAGCGAGGAGAAAAAAAAAAAAAGGGATTATTGATACAGGTTTGTCCCCACGACCCTGCCAGCAGCCACGCTGGAGCCAATGCAGTGATGAATGGTGTGGGCAAAGCAACATCAGCCCCAGGGGAAGGACATTTCCCGGGAAAGCCCTTCAAGCAGATTTGGGAAGAAGGATTTGCAGTGCAGGAGCCCCCGGGCAGCAGCGTCCCACGAGAAGCTGCAATACTGGCAGCACCACCACCTGACATAGACATCTCATGTCTGTCACTCAGAAGGGTCACCTTAGAAGGGACAAAATGCAGGAGGGCATTCCCCAGCCCATCCACACAGCTACACTCAACCAGCCCAACACCAAAGTGACTGTTCTTCAAAGCAGGCACGGGTGTTCCACGCTGGCCAAACTCAACCATTCCTGAGATTTCCTTGTCTTTTAAGCCGAAAAAAACTAACCTTAAGATTTGGGTTAGAGGAGCACAGCTCTGCTCCTCATGGCTTGGGCAGCCTTGGTTCCTAGGGCCAGATTATGAACGATGGGATGGGAGAAGCCTCTGGCGGTGCTGCTGCCGTCATCCGTGCCCTGGCGGCGAGGAGCAGGGCAGGCAGCTGGTGGCAAACTGGGAATAGCGTCCCTTAACAGCTGTATTGGTGCCCATCTCACCCTTCTGCTCCAGGGAGAGGGTTTGCTGAAATCTGACGTTGGAAGGCTTCTCCCCTCAGCTCTGCTGGTGCATACATGCAGCGCGTACGTCTGCGTGTGCCAGCCGTGTACATCGATGTGCACATACATAAAGTTGGTGTTTCTGCAGAGCCCCCCGTCACACACCCATCCTCCTGGCAAACACCTTCTCGGCTACACGGAATATTAACACAGCAGCATCCCCCGGGACTGTTTCTCTCCCAGAACCAGCTCTTAGAGAGTACGGCGACAGAAACATTAATATTTGCCGACTCAAGGGCTCCACCAGGAGGAAAAACAGCTCAGATTGTCCCCTCAGAAGAGCGAGAGAGAAGGTGCTCCTTTTGCAGGTTGGGGAGTGACTGGCTGGGAGGCCAGATTTGCTGTTTAACAGCGTTCAAAGGCAAGGAGGAGAAAGGTGGCAGGACTGGATCAGCACACTGTTGGCCGGGCAGGGTGTGCTGCCGCGACACGGCATCCTCATCTGCTGTGAAAGTCCTACCAGTGCACAACAGGGCTGGCAAGAGACACTAAGAGCGAGCTCGCTAATTGCCCTGTCTTCACCCACTTCCTTTTCTTTCCCAGCAAGGGCTTGGAGTAGTCACTGACTGACTGTACTCTGCAGTGGTTTCAGGACCAGGGAGCAGGGCTGGGAGCACACTGTCTGCCCCTGGCTATCACTAATCAAGCCTGGGTTTTGCTAGGACCCACCTGTCTGCTTGAACGAGAACAGCAGGAGCTACAGAGGCCATTTGGGATGTTAAAAGGTCAGGTTCTACCCGTGAGCCTGAGTTCCCTATGCAGCCCCCAGAGACAGGTTTCTGCTCACCTGACCATTGCAGACATGTCCTTCACCATGAGACGATCCCCTCCAGAAGCACCTTCTCTGTCCCACTGCCTGCAACGGGAGTCATGCACCAGCCTTGAACACAAACTACATATTGAAGGGATGCATCCCAACTTCTCTCCCACGCACACCTCCATCAGGGTTTTTAAGTGATGGCCACAGTGTGAGACACGCAGAGCCAGACCCAGCTTGTCCACCAGAGCCCTCAGAAGCACATGGTTTCTGCCCAAGCCCCAGTGCCGGTGGGAGAGGAAGGGACTTTTTGCCCTTCATGCCTATGCCAAAGAGTCACAAAGGGCAGCAGGGACAAGACTTTTGACTTGAGACCCCTGAGGGTGCAGATGCCATTAGGTGTGAACCTCTGCCAGCTCAGCCCCAGCTGCCCGGCGCCTGGCAGCCCTGGCTGGTCCCAGCTTGGGGCTGAGCCCCACACTGCTGTACCCCATCACAGCTGGGGCACCCAACCTGAGGGTGCAATGCCCTTGATACATCAGATATGAGATACCACCCACCGTGGTACTTTACATCTCTGGAGCGTTTCTTCTTTAAATCTACGGGACTCCCAAGAGATTTCTCCTCGAGACAGAAAATTCCAGAAAAAAAAAAATATATTTGTTTCCTCCCTAGAATGCGAGCCCCACTCCTGGGAACAAGAAACAGCAAGTTGAGAGCTCATCACAAAGTGCAAGACAGCGTATGGAGCACTCGTAACTTTCTGCCACGACCGAAAAGCTGTGAACACCGACTCACCCTGTCACAGCCCAATTTTATCATGCTGGATTTCACAAGAAAGCATGTAACTAGGAAACAAAGACATGCTCCTTCTCCACGTTCAAGTTTATTGAACCGACACACGTATTTTACACACAAATGCAGTGGGAGCTGTTGTATCAGACTTTGGTATCTCATACACATTTACAGAACCTGAGCACATCGCAGTTTCATAACTGAATATTCTGTATACTCTCATCATAATTCACAACACTCAAAACAAACGCTATTAGCGACATAAAAATAGGTTTCATTCCTCCAACAACAGACCTCTTTCTCCCTCATGAACACAGTATTTCCAAAAGGTGCTGGATTTTCTCCCCAAGTCCATAGTTCTCTTGTAGTTGCAGGACATTAGTGAGGGGCACCAGTTCCAGCTTTTCTCTGTGTTCTCCAGGTCCCCCTCTGCCCCATCTAAGTACCTTATGTCAAATAATTCCAGTTCTTCTCTAGAAAAAAAAAAGCTGTCCTGTTTCCACGCTCATTAAATATCCATCTTTTACTGAGACCAAACAAAAAGAGTGAGTTTTGCTGCTTATTTTTACACCACAGACAATTGCTCCCTGGGAAGCACGCGAAGGCAGTGGACCTCTTTCATGGAACTCGGGTATCCAGGACTATGGCTGATCTGGGCTGGCAGAGAAGTAACCCTTATACCATCCCATCACTGATAACCCTGGGCTGCCAGCTCATCTCATGCCAGTAGCATCAAAAGTAGCACAAGATGTCTGCAACAACAACAAAGACTTATAAAAGCTTTTATACAAATTGCTGAACTCAGGTTTAATAAAGCAGAACCTGGCTCACGTTCACTCACTTCACCTTTGGAAAAAAATGAGCATATCTATTTGCAAATAATCCACCTACAACGGAATAGTACCCCTCCCATCCCAAGTACCACTGCAGCACGTTAGCCATTCTTCAATTGCTCCATTCCCTGCATATGACAACAGGAAATTAAAAAAAGTTTTCAGGCACACACTGGAACAGAGCAAAACCCAAACAGCAGTCATCTGTAAGATGCTGCTAATCCATACTACTGCAAAATTTGGTTTTGCTTCCTCCAGGAGCTCTGCAGTGACAACGGTTTCAAAGGTTCACATTAAACACGCAACTTGAAGCGCCTTCATACATTATTGGTGCTCCCTTAGAAGCCAAGCAGTACGTTTGTAGCACCTCAAGGGATAATCCCTTGGAATGATGCGCCTTCTCACCCCATCAATGCACAAGTGAAACTGAGAAGGGGAGAATATCAAACCACCCAGCAGGACAGAGGGCAGACAGACAACACCCAGAGCTGGCTGCTCCAGCGGCAGATGCCGACTGCAACTCAGCGCAACTACAGACTGCTTAATAAGGCACTTGTTTAGAAAAGCAGGGAAAAACAGGCAGCACAAGCCAAAGAACTACAGGCTGTGTTTTCTCTCCGCTATTAACAGGCCTGCCTTTTCAAGGACCACTCAAAGGCCACTGACCCACTCAATAACAGCTGTAAGACCAAAATCACATGTGTTTGATCTAAACTCCTCCCAACAGCCATCAGGTTTGCAAACAGAGTAAAAACTTTTTCAGACAGAACCCAGGTTAATGAGGATTTCAAACTATATCCCTGGGTTTAATAAAAATTTATAGTTCATAACTTATTAACGTCTTCCCAGGCTCACTTATTGCTTTATCTGCAGCAGGACAAAAGTGGAGAGCTTTTACTCTAGACCAAATCTATAAATATGAAAATATAAAATAAATTATAGCAACATATATACATAGAGTGATACCTCATCTGGTTTTCAGATTGAAATACCATAACATGAGGCAAATATGCAGTTTGCTTAAAACACTACCAAAGTCTTAAAAAAGCAGTAGTATCCAGGTCATTTTTAAAGACAGCAATCACAGCAGATGAGTCAAGGGAATATCAAAAAGGCCATCCTTTTAAAAAGCCATGTAAAGTTTTCAAAAAGGACCCCTCTTTTTTTTTCTTAAATGACACAGCAATATATTTACTCCTCAGACAAACAACATGAAAACCCTGAAAAAAATTCCTAGTAGACTCAAATTCCAGGAAAGGAAATGAAGACAACTTCTCAGCTGAAAGTGAGATGGGGAGAGGGAAACAGTCAACGTTCATTTGCCAAGTTGTCAAAAATCTGCATCCAGAGTGAAGACATTGTCCATTGTTTCTGCCATAACAGCAAAACGTTGATACTCCGAAACCCGCTTCTCAAAGAAATTTGTTTTTCCTTCCAGAGAAATATTCTCCATGAAATCAAAAGGATTTTCTGCATGAAAGACCTGGGGAAGGGAAACACTATTACACTGGTGATTCTGACAGGGTAACAATGCTTTCAAAAACCCCAAACAAAACAGTCAAAGCCCTTCAGACTGGACCATCCCTTGCTGTAATATGCTGTAGAACCTGTGGACACCTATCAAAGCAAATTCAGTACTGTCACTCCCCAGGAGTTGGGTCCACAGTGAAGCTCCCCCACGCAAGGTGCTGATTATCCTTCAAGGACCACAGCACTTGAGCACAGCATTAGGTTTCCCGTTACAAACCCGCAGAGCAGCTGAAGGGAAACAATGGCCTGAATTGTTCTTGCTCTTTTAAATAGTGAAGCACATACATTAAAGCTGTGGTTTCAGCTGTCACTCAGGGAAATTGCAAGCACTAAATACGACCTGCTCCCAGGGACATTAAGAGAGAGCTTTGTGCTTACAGTTTTCCTGAGTTGTCCTGGCAGGCCAGCATTCTGGGCAATTGCATGTCTTACCTTTGAGAAGCCAAGCTCCATTAGTAACCGGTCTGCGACAAATTCAATATATTGTTTCATCAAAGTGCAATTCATTCCAATCAGACCTACAGGTAACGCCTCTGTTAGAAACTCCTAGAAATTAAAATACAGATGACATTTAGAGAAATGAAATTTAAGAAGGGAAACAGAGAAAAGACACCACAGTAACACAATTTCTGATATTCCAGGCTCCCCAGGCAGTTGTCTGAATAAATAACTTGCATCATGAAACTCAACAAGTGTCTTTCTGTTTTCAGTAGCTGTTCGTAGCTTCCTTTATTTTTAGTATGTTTTTCTGGGAAAGGCACAAGAATTTTTATTACTCCCCCTCTCATCTGCCTTTCCCCATTCCCCACAAGATCCCAAGCTTCACTGTAAACTTGAGCTCCAAGTTCAGTAAAACCTACAGACCATACTAGTGGGAGCAGGAATAGATCCAGAAATCTCCAGTTTTCCTTGGCTTCCAGAAATCACAGAATGAGAGATGGGAGAGCATAGTGATAGATATGAGAGCTGAACCCAGACACGTACGTGTTCAGGCACTGATGCAATACCTGTCGGTGTTTTGAGGCAAAGCTGGGGCACTTGTCATCATCACAGCAGTTAGATGGCAACAGAAAGGAAAAGAGTAAGCTACAGTCATGGCAAACACTCAGCAGTGCACAAACCTGTAGCTGCAGAGGGGTAGCACTTCATGTGAAACAACCCGACAGCAACCTCAGAAAAAGTCAGAGCCCATCATGGTACATGTGGCCAGAACAGACTCTGTCTTCTCCTGAGGACAAGCAGGGATGTGTGCACAGCAGGGAGAGACAAAGATCTTGAAAGGACAGAGGTAAACAAACTCTTCTCTAAGGGACAGTTGCAGTTGGACTAGATAATTGTTGTAGGTCCCTTCCAACTGGAACTATTCTGTTCTACACTAAATAAGACAGACTGACTTCCTTTCTGTCGTTAAGGGGGAAACCAGCTGCTATCTTCAGCTTCTCCCAGTTGCTTGACAACTGCATCAGAAAGTCTCTGACTCTTATTGTCACCATTAAGGAAAAGGGAAAGGGTGGATTAATGCATCAGGGATCCAGGCCTAAGTGAAGTATCAAATATGGAATCCCAAGAGTCAGAAGGGAATTTCTGTATTTTTGTACATAAGACTGGTCCTGCACTGCACACCACGCTGTCCCAGCCAGCTTACCTGCTCGATTTCAACAGCATTAACGATGATCTCACGCACCCGCTCTTCTGACGGTCTGTTCACTAAATAATGGAACATTAGACAAGCAAAATCACAGTGTAAACCCTGAAATAACAGAGAACAAGGGAAAAAAAAAAGTGAGTTTTTCCCTCCTCCACATAGTTTGCTCTTACTTTGAGGTAGCCTCATGAAAGTTGAAGCTTCCTAGCCTCCTGCTTCTTTGACAGTTTTGTTACCACATGTAGTGGGAAGTTTTAATTTACAAAACTTTTTTTGTAAACTTTTTTTTAGTAACATCTGAAACAACGTAAATTGGGAAATACTCCCCCTCTAGGGAGAGCACTACCTGCCTGCTGTGGGGCTTCCCGTGGTTTTGACCAGGGTAACACCACCAGCAGGATGCAGGACGTGTCTGGCTTCTCACCTGAGCCTGGTGCTCCCAGCACCTTTGCACCTTTAAGAATCAGAGATGCACCAGCTCAAAGAACAGCCTGGGAACGGAGCCTACAGCTCAAAAAACATATCGAGCATTAACCATTTATCTGTTCGGGCACATCGGAAAACAGTTTGTGGAGTTTTCCATTGTGGATTCTTTTTATGGCCACTGCTTTTCTAACTGCATTTCCTGGCTTTTGGTGCAGGTGCTGCGTGCCCCAAGCCTTACCCTTCATAACAGCTCTGTGTTGGAATTATGCCAGCGGAGCTCAAGAAAAACCTCAGTCTTTTGGTCCTCAGCTCTGCAGAGAAGTTACAGTTACGCTGCTCACTAAATAAGACAGACTGACTTCCTTTCTGTCGTTAAGGGGGAAACCAGCTGCTATCTTCAGCTTCTCCCAGTTGCTTGACAACTGCATCAGAAAGTCTCTGACTCTTATTGTCACCATTAAGGAAAAGGGAAAGGGTGGATTAATGCATCAGGGATCCAGGCCTAAGTGAAGTATCAAATATGGAATCCCAAGAGTCAGAAGGGAATTTCTGTATTTTTGTACATAAGACTGGTCCTGCACTGCACACCACGCTGTCCCAGCCAGCTTACCTGCTCGATTTCAACAGCATTAACGATGATCTCACGCACCCGCTCTTCTGACGGTCTGTTCACTAAATAATGGAACATTAGACAAGCAAAATCACAGTGTAAACCCTGAAATAACAGAGAACAAGGGAAAAAAAAAAGTGAGTTTTTCCCTCCTCCACATAGTTTGCTCTTACTTTGAGGTAGCCTCATGAAAGTTGAAGCTTCCTAGCCTCCTGCTTCTTTGACAGTTTTGTTACCACATGTAGTGGGAAGTTTTAATTTACAAAACTTTTTTTGTAAACTTTTTTTTAGTAACATCTGAAACAACGTAAATTGGGAAATACTCCCCCTCTAGGGAGAGCACTACCTGCCTGCTGTGGGGCTTCCCGTGGTTTTGACCAGGGTAACACCACCAGCAGGATGCAGGACGTGTCTGGCTTCTCACCTGAGCCTGGTGCTCCCAGCACCTTTGCACCTTTAAGAATCAGAGATGCACCAGCTCAAAGAACAGCCTGGGAACGGAGCCTACAGCTCAAAAAACATATCGAGCATTAACCATTTATCTGTTCGGGCACATCGGAAAACAGTTTGTGGAGTTTTCCATTGTGGATTCTTTTTATGGCCACTGCTTTTCTAACTGCATTTCCTGGCTTTTGGTGCAGGTGCTGCGTGCCCCAAGCCTTACCCTTCATAACAGCTCTGTGTTGGAATTATGCCAGCGGAGCTCAAGAAAAACCTCAGTCTTTTGGTCCTCAGCTCTGCAGAGAAGTTACAGTTACGCTGCTGTGCAGAGGAACTTGCATCTCGTTCACCTGCAAATGATCCTTCTAACAAACAAACACCTCCTCGCTTGAACGGATCAGTTCATGATGACTCACAGGAACAGATGACACAAGGAAGGTCAAGGCTGAAGAACTATTGGGTTTTGCTTACTGATCATATCGCTTTCTTCAAGTTTCTTTTAAATTAAAGGCATCTTGTAAGATGCCTACTTTCAAATCAGTGTATCTAATCCACGGAAATTACTTCCATTATGATAAAGCTCTTTATTCTTTTAGTCCAACTCTGGTGAGTTCACAGCACGAGCATGTTTATACCACATACGAAACTGGTCTTCCTGCTTTTTCGTGCTGACAGTGCCGTGAGTTGTGAGGTGCCTTAAAGACAGGCCCCAACCCTAAGCAGCCCCTGCCAACTGGCAGGCAGTGAAAGGAAGGGCACTTGTCAGCACGTGGCCGGCCACACTGGGTGTGCTGACATGCAGCCCCTCAGACACATCACATCTTGAGCTAAGAAGCCCTCCCCTCTAACGCAGGCCTGCAGCTACCCCCTCCCAGGAGATGCTGTCGCTGAGCAGCAACACAAGAACATGGAGAGGGACAGTACCTGCTGCTTCTGCAGCAACCTGCCACAGCTGCAGTTTTTTTTGGCCAGCAGACAGATGCAGAAGGCCATCTGCAAGCTCTGGGACCCCCAGCTAGGGGCAGATGGGGAACGGGACAAGGAGGCCACTTGAACCTGACGGAAGCGGTGAAGGCAGAGCGAGGCTGGGAGCAACGACCAGGCCAGCCCCCATTGCAGGTGGGGACCCCCCAATTCCACACCAGTCCTTGGGCAGCCAGGCCTTCGCCTCCCTTCCTGGCACCGTAGAACACGTGTCCCCTTCAATCTAAAAAGTCCACCTTTTTTGCTCATACTATGCATTGGGATATTGCTAATATTTAAGTTGACTCCTCTTAAAAACAGGTACTTCTGCTGAGGGACACAGCAGCACCTAGGCTTTAAGTTCATTAGTAATTCATACCTAGAAACCTGCTTCTTTCCCCTTTTTACAAATATTCTGGGAATAGCCTGCTCCTTTGCAGGACTCCAATCGTCCTACATGCCAGCAGTTACAGCTCCTCTGTCAGGCTGCAGGAACAGGTTTGGGCACTGCTCTAGGGAAAGGAAATCTCTTCTCCGCGCTGCCGAGGAGGTGATGGTAAAGCAGACACAGAAGGTTTACTGCAGGAGAAGCTCTAGGGAGCATGGCCAGCAGTTACTTGGCAGGTAACCAGGACAGTGGACCTTCCCTGGAAAACCCTGCTGCTGACGCTGGCTAGCAGAGAACCTACTCAGACTTCTGCCACCTCTTTGGCCTTGAGTACTGTCAACGTTAAAAAAGCTCTGTGGTACCCAGAAATGCATCTCCTCCTCACTGCTGGATTCTCTTTTCCTCTCTGCTCTCTTCACCTTCCCCCCAACCCTCCCTGCCACCAGAGGTGGGCCTCTCTGGCAAGGTTACAGGAGCTTTATGAATATGTCTGCCCTTCCCCTGGAAACTCACTCTCCTTCCCAGACATTATGTAGGACATGACACATTACCTCATCTCTGCTAATAAGTTCATTGGAGAAAGTGAGTCCAGGCATCAGGCCCCTCTTCTTCAGCCAAAATATAGCAGCAAAGGAACCCGAAAAGAAGATGCCTTCAACTGCAGCAAAGGCAACCACTCTCTCACCTGTTTAACACAAGACATTTTCAGTTAGACACAAACCAGTGTACTGCTGTCAGCGAGATGCACCACTTGCGTCAGACAGACCCATGTGGGAGAGGAGGAATCCCCACTGCAGCACCTGGTGCTGCATCCGACCACATCTTTCAGCAGATCCCCAGGCAGACAGGGTCTGCACACACAACAGCATTTAACCACAGGCAACCCCAGCAGAACTGAAGAACCTGGGCACCCACTGAAACTGCCACAAATAACTATTTATGTTATCCCACTTGTTACTCCACCTTTCATCCAAGGAAAGCACAGCATTATTGGTCCAAGTTCTCCCTGTTCTCTACAAGAATGTATTTCTTCAGACTACAAGACCATCTGATTGATTGGTGAAGATGAGGCATTCCACGTACTCTATTCTAAACAACTTCAGAAGATCCTTGGGTATATTCTAACATGAAGAGCTTTTGCATTGAGTGCTGGTGTCTTTTCCCAGCAAGAACTGCATAGAATTTTGTTTAAAAAATAAAATAACCCCAAAATAGACAGATGTCCCAATTCTCTACGAGATGCAAATGCCATCTGCTGGCTCATCTGAAGAAATTCAAGTTAGGAAAAAAGCACAAAGAGCAGCACAAACTTAAAAGTATCACAGAAGTTACTAAGGAAAGAATTTGTCTGGCAACACCAAAAATCACCTGTCCAGCTATCCTACAAACGAGTTATGCTGAAACAAAAATCCCCCACCAGCAGCACTATATATAATGTGAGTGCACACTCAGGGGCTGGGTCCACAGAACACATACCGCCATGGAACCCTCAGCATAAGAAATCAACCAAGGCTGTGGAGATGCAGCCTCAGGCCAGGTCCCCAGGCTGGAAGGCAACACCAAGCAAACAAGCCAGCCAGCCACGTTCATATACCATATCTCATAACCCATAACTCTAAGACCCGGGCCCCCCAAATGTTTTAAACTTGTGAAGTTCTCAATGAGATGAAAAAACCAGAAGAACAGAAATGTACTTTACAAAAATTTGGATAGGATGCACAAAGTCTGGGGGCAGGAGGTGAGAGGAACATTGCTTTCTGAGTTAGGGAACCTTCTGATTCCTGGCACACCCCACACTGCTGGGAGCCAAATGAGGGAGATGAAGAAGGGACCCCACACACAGCAAGCAAAGCCAGAATGGGGAGGCAGCAGGACACCCCAGGACAAAAGAATCTACAGCTACAAAAAGAACCCCACTCAAACAAGAGCTACGAACAACAGATGGTGCAAAAGAATGACATTTATTTTGTTCATCTGGCTGAATCTCTCCATCTCCTACACCTTCTCCAAGAACAGATGTTTGGTTTAGAAAAACAACCAGAGCCTGCCCATTACTCGTTTCAGCTACAACATATCCTTCAGGGTCAACATTGTAAGCTGAATTGTGAGGATGTCCTCACCGTGCTGATGGAAGCTGAACCAGCATCCCAGCTCTGGGATGAGATATAACAACTAGAAGCCTGCTCCCAACAGCAAACCATAAACACCAGAGACAAATGATCCTTGAATCCTTTTTGCCCAGGCTCAGTGATGCTGTTACGAAAAAAAAGGCTAACATCACACACAAATTTATCTGTATGAATGTGAACACAGCAAAAGCCTGGCCTTGCAAGACTTCAACTGCCCAGTTCTGAACACTGGAGTACAAACCAGGAGCCAACTGGAAGAAATAATCAGAAATCCTAGAAAAGAAGGTCTACAAGCAAAAATGGGAGAAACTAGGGTTGTTTGGCATAAAGAGAAAAAAAAAAGACAGAGAAACCTACAAGCATTTTTCAGAACATGATCCTAGTGGGCACTGCCATTACTATATTGCTTTAGCTGAAGATAAAAGCATACATGCTCACCAGAAGTTACTTCTAGTTCTTTAGTTAAACCAGACACCAAACAAGCCACTACATCATCTTTGGAGAATTTCATTTCACTTTCCAGGGACGCAGCTCACTCCCAGAGGACTAGTTTGTGACGTGAAACAGAAGCAAATTTTTAAGAAGCTACACACCAAAAGTGGATTCTCTGTCTTCAACCCACTTCAGAGCCCAGTCTGCTTTCTTCTTGACGCAAGGCATTGTTTCAATAGCATTAAATAAGAAATCCCTATAGAAGAAAACAAAGAGAAAAGATCAAAATAACAAGAAGTGATTTATGTAAATCTGCCCTGGCTGTCCCTACTGGCTGCACCAGGCAGAATAACCCATTATGTGAAGCTCTGAACTAACCCAAGTAAGACACAGTTCCCACCCCAAAGGGGTGATGATCTTGGATAATGAGGGCGTGGGGGGGCAGATGTGCAGAAAGAGACCCAAAGTCTCAGAGGAGACGAGCTGCAGAGATGGGAAGTGAACTCAAACGTCCCATCCCAGGAGTGCCCACCCACCAGACCATGCTGCCTCTCAAGACTTCAAGCCAGATGGCAGCCACTTCCTACCCACGGAGCTAAACCTCATCTTGCCCAACTCCACAAAAGGAACTGGACAACTCCCATGAGCACAGGCTCTGTTCCCATGCCAAACATCTGTCCTCCCACTGTCACCACACAGGATGCCACTGTGGGAAACCAAGCTCTGCCTGACCATTACCATGGTGGAGTCTCTAAGGAAAAGTGCTTCTTTTCAATTGTATTAACATTTGGACTAAGGAGTTCTCCAGACAAAGGTGATGGGGTTCTCCAAAGAACCCAATACTTTAAAAATAACCAGTTCAAGTTGTATGAAAAAGCACTGACAATAAAAAAGCTGAAAGGATGCAACACGTTGATTTGTGTGTATTAGAAACAGCAGTGGGATCACGAGCACTCAATTTCCCAAGGCAGATCTTTTACTCATGTGAGAGCAAGGACGTCAGGAGCACAATAACCATAAGGAGCTCATCTAAGCTTTAACATTTCACACAGTCAGCACTTCTGTAATCAAAGATTTATACAAATATTAACTCATCTTCTGACACTCTGGCACAAGTCTGATGGTCAGTAATACTTCTCTCCGTTTTGGGGGTCAGGCACAGAGGCCTTGAAAGCTTTAAGGAACCGTCCCCAACTCCCCCAGGACATCAGTATGAAACAGGAGACAGGTGCTGCTGCTGCCCAACAACAGTGCCACTGAACTAGGTGACAGATCGGGTCTGTAACACACCCAGAGGTTTACCTTTTCTCAGGATCTTTGATGTAGGTGTCTATGAGCAAGCTGTACATCTCCGAGTGAACGTTCTCAATGAGAATCTGAAAGCCATAGAAACAACGCGCTTCTGGGATCTGCACCTCCTGACTGAAACGTGCCACCTATCAAAACCAAAAAGCATGGCAATGAGTACAGTAAAACCAGTTCTTCCTGACAATACTCTAAGCTTAACGGGAGGGACAATAGATCTCTACCAAGGAGAAAGGGTGGGAGCAGTTCAGCCCTGCTTTATTCACAGATATGTCAGTAGGAAGGTGCGGTGCAGAAGAAGACAAAGCAACCCTCTTAGAAGTAAATGCATCTGCTGTGCATATTGGACAGAGAGCTGTTGTGAACCATGAGGGCACATGTACACAGGAAGAGAACAGAAATATATTGCAACAGTAAACACTTCATATTGAACAAAGCCTCAAACTTTCTGTTCATAGTTAAAAAAATAAACAGTACGACATAAGACGTGTTCATGCAATATATGCACACGTGGTATGACATATTCTACACGTTATAGACATTCGAGACCTAAACTGGGGATTAGCAGTTAGATACCACTGACAGCCTGTGGTGAGACATTCTGCAGCCCAGAACGGATTTCAGCAGAAAGGCCTCCCCACCTTTTTAGCAGAACCCACCTGCAGCACTAAAAGATTCCAGGATGCTGTTCAGTCAGAACAAAACAGATTTTACCAAAATGAAGAACACAGAGCATGGCACGGCACAACCCCTCCCTTCTTCTCACCTAACACAAGTACAGGAAGAAGTGGGGGGTGCTATTAGTTCACTGAGAAATGTGGATCAACACAGCCAGGCAGGAGGCTGAGCTTAAAAACTGCATCCCACAGTGATTTATCTGGAGTCTTGCTGACCACAGTTGTCCCAGTTTAACTCAGACACTGGCCCCAGCAGAATATGCTGCTTATTCCCCTTCACAAAGGCGAGAAGATGGGAAGAAAAAAAAGTACACATTTAATAAGCTTATGCATTAATGTGAGAAAACCAAAATGAAAGCCAATAAAATGAGTATTCAAGCCCTCCATAAAGCTTTCTCACCAGGTTTTCATTTACAATTCCATCGCTGGCTGCAAAAAATGCCAGAACATGCGAGATAAAGTATTTTTCATCTGCTTTCAGCTTGTTCCAGTGAGGAAGGTCCTTTGACAAATCAACCTAATGAAAAGAAAAAGAAAAACGTTATTATCCTTTTGAGTTTGTCATTCTGCAAGAACAGAAGCAGCCCAGTCAAATGACTGAGGCAGAGTTTTAGTGCTTGCTTTCAAATCTTTACATGTACAGAATTTAAATACATGTGAGTGTAAAAGACGAGAGACACACTGCAGTACTGCTGTCTCCCCCTGCAAGAGTAACATCACGTGTTTGCTTTGCAGTTTACACTTTTGTAAATTGGAATAAAAATCAGTGTTTACTGAATTATAAATCAGAAAAGCATTAGTATCTTCTTGTCATGAGTATGAACATGCACCAATAAGCAGAGCTCGCTCTGAGACACTTAAGTTCTACTTGAAACAAATGCTGATACTCCAAGAAACCTATACCCAGGTGTGCCAAAAGATGGACTGAGGGGACTTCTGCCTTTGGCAGGTGTTCAGCCTCCATCCTGCCAAAGAACAGCTCAGGGTGAACACTGTGCAACTGCTCTCGTCTACCCGCCTGAGCTTCAGCCACAGCAGAAAACCACAACTTCCTTTGGATGGGCCTTTTCTGTTTGCTTGTTTGTTCGGAGGGAGTTCTGAACCACAGCAACAGTTAAGTAGGGACAGATGTGAAAAATACAGAAAGCTAAGAACTTCTATGTGTGTGTCTATAAATATGTACACATATACATGTGTATATAAACATATACACACCCAAACCAGTTTTACCATTAACTTCACAGTTCATTTGGAAATGCAATGACAGATGGTGGGACGGTGTAAGAAGGAACCAGTAATACGGTGAAAGGGCAACGCTGATCAGGCAGGAGTTTAAATGCCTTTTCTTTAACGGTTTATAGCAATCTCTACTACAGGGCAGCGAGCCTCCCAGGCAGGTGGTAGAACAGCACCTCTGCAGACAGCTGCTCCTCGCCACCCCAGGATGCTTTCTGGCCTATCTGGAGCCTGCCAGAGCTTTCAGCTCACTGCTCTGCAATTGCAGCTGGCTGCTCACAAATGAGCAAAGGCTGCAGAAGCTTTGAGTCAGAACCACCACCTCAGCTGGCAGGTAATCTCTCCAGATCACTGCAGAGTGTTCAAAAGCCTCTGCTGCTGCAAGCACAGCGAGCTGAGTACTGACTGCTCAGGCCTGGCTGACCAGCAACCTCAGGAACAACTTACAGCTTGCATTGTAATATGGAGCAAGCATCTAACCAGGGCAATCAGGAGTCAATTAGAAGCATTTTTAGCAAGTGTCTCTGATGATCACTGTCTTTCTGAAAAATAGGTGCCTAGCATTCGCATGAAATGCGCTAGAACATCTTACATGGGCATGAAGCTAGTTGCAGGTACAGAGACCACAGCAAGGTAGGAGCTACCTGACCAAAAATCAGAGCTATCTGACTCAGGTTCCCTCTATAACCAGGGAGGCACCCCAGGATACAATTCCACCCCATCCGAAACCAGACACCAAAACCATCTCTGCTGAATCGCCCTGTGGAAGCAGCTCTCTTTCCACTGTCCATGAAAGGAGCCCTGCTCTGGTGCAGGCACCTCGTGTTCCTTGCAAAATTAACTCCAAGCCTTAGAACACAGAAGCCAGCAGTGGAGTGAGGAAGGAAGCACCAGAAGCCTGGTCTGAGCGCCTTGTCCCAACCCACTGGCCCCAGGGCTCACCTCTTCTGCTGTCCAAAAGGAGGCCTGAGCCTGTTTATACATTTTCCAGATGTCTGGGTACTGGATGGGGAAAATGACGAACCGGCGGGGGTTTTTTCTGAGAAGAGGCTCCTCGTCAGGGTCCGAGCCATTTTCAGCAGCACTTGGAGATGAGCTCTGAAGACAAAGCACAGTTCTGGTTAAGGCTCCCATTACTTCTTCCTCCTCTTCCCTCTGTCCCACAGGTGTGGCTCAAAAGCTACCGGTGTCACGCAGACACTCACCTGCTCCCCTGGGGTGGCCACACTACCCATCCTGGGGGTACCTGTCCCCTCGCCCTCCATCCGTGCTCCTGCCCAGCTCTGCCGGGCACCGCTCGCACCCACCATCCACCCCCTCCTGGCTGAGACGGCGCCAGGAAGCACCCCATGCCTGTGTGCCAGAGAGAGAGCCCTTCTGCAGCACGAGGAGGAAATCTCCCCAGGAGACCACATCAGCCACCGCGGTGCTGCACACGGGAGATATTCCACCAGCCCACATCCATGGGGCCCACCACCCAGGTCACCTCCAGCTCAGTCACTTTACATCCAGCCACTTGGGCCTGGATGGACTTTCTTAAAAGCGCCAAGAGATTACAGTAGCTACTCCTGTTGGGTAGAGGAACAGCCCTGTGCCCCAGCAAGTCTCTGCATGGAGGTCTGTGTATGCAATCCTGTGGTGAGAAGGCAGCCCGCACACCAGCTCTGGAGGCTGCTCTGGAGGCTGTCCCACCACACCTACACCCTCGAGTGATGAGATGAAGGGATGCACCTCTTTCCAACAGCAGGAAAACCCCTGCTTGGAGTAATCCATCCCCACCCCGCTCCTCTGCGCAGGCTTCTGGAGAACGCCCTGGCACAGCTCCTCCTCAGAGAGCTACCAGCCCAGGCGAGGTGGGGATGGCTGGTGTTTATTTAGGAGACAGGCCAGGGAAGGGTGTATGGAGAGGGCACTCCATGAGCAGGGCCTTCCCCTCGCCTCCAGCTGGAGACATCTGCTCCCAGGGTCACCGCCAGCCAGCGTCCTCATCACCAAGGCACAGCACCAAGCACCTACTGAAGACCACTGTTGTGAAGAGCTGTCAGGACAGCATGCTACAACCTCTCCAGAAGGGCTGGTGACCCATGCCGACCAAAAGTTTAACCAGTAGGACACCCTTCTGGGTCAGTCCTGAGATCCCGCGGACACCGCTGTAAGGGATAACCAGCCACGGGCAGTATAGGAGGTATTATATATAATACAGCAGAGAAGGTGGGAGCAAAAGATTTTGAATATCATTGCTTCTACCCTACTAGGAGGTACCAAAGTCCTTTCCCTACCCAGCCTGCTTGTAACCACTCAAATAATAAGAAATAATCCTTTACTTCAATTTGGAAAATACCCTCAAACAAATAATTCTACTCACATTTAAAAAACACCTCGTGCTGAAGGAGCACACATGTTCCCAGCCCTGCCTTCCTGGCACCAGCAAGCACTAGCAGGGTACGGGGAGCAGGAAAAGGTGACTGTCAGTAGGCTGAGTCACCTCCTGCTTTCAATCTGCACCCCAGATCTTTTCCTTCGTCCTATGATGGTGCATGAAACAGTCAACACTCACCGTAATAATAGAGAGCATCCGTTTTATAATGCAAACATGCTACTTTCAGTTCAGACAACATGAGCCAAATGCATAAAAGAGCTGAAGCTGATTGCACAGCCCAACCCCTGCTCTAGCAGTGTCAGCCAGAGCAGACTGCCCAGGACCTCATCCAGATGAGGTTTCAGTATCTCCAAGGATGGATGTTACACAACCTCTATGAGCTACCTGTGCTTTCTGATGTGCAAATGGAACCTTCTGTGCTTCAATGTGTGCCCACTGCCTCTGCTCCCATCGCAGGGAGATGGGAAGAGCCTGGCTTCATCTCCTTTACTCCCTCCATCAGATATTTACACACAGCAATGAGATCCTCTTATCCAGGCTGAACAGCCCCAGCACTCACAGCCTCCCTTTGTATGACAGATGCTCCAGTCTCTTAATCATCAGCCCTGTGACGGACACACTCCTGTACATCATATCCCAGTTACTCTGCAACTGCTAAAGTTTTCTGGTGATGACAACAGACTCAATGGACAACAAAGACTGCATAGTAGTACTGAAGCTCTTTCCATTAACTTCAAATTCATCTAACTAGGAAACAATTAGCCTATATACATACATGCCACCACCATCCTGCAGCAACAGCTGTTGGGCTGTGTGTGAAAGTACCTGATTACATACCCCGTATCAGCTGTAGCCAGGGAAAAAGCTGAAGGTGCTGGCACAGCGGGCCTGCTTTTGGAAACTCGAGTACTGCTGCGATGCAGAGGTTTGGGAGGACCATGTAGGTTTCTCCACCATAAGGATCCCTCACCCTCCCACATCTCAGCCTGGCTGGCAGGGTGGTAGCGAGGAGAACCCAGAGTGGCGCAGGGACAACCCCCTGGGTCCCTAGACCCCCCTTCCACCGGTGCCAGGCAGCCAGGACCACCCCACGCCACCCGTGCCCCCCTCCAGGGCAGGAGGGGCAGCGGGGACAAGCTCTGCCTTCCCGGCCCCGGGCGGGCACGGCTCTGAGTGCCCAGAGCCCCACCGGGCAGCCGGGCCCACGAAGGGCCACACAGGGCCCGCACCCCGGCCCACCCGCACTCCGTGCCCGGCAAGGTGACGGAGGTGTCAGTGAGTCCCCGGGGCAGGCAGAGGGGAAGCCACCGGCGGCCGGCACCCCTCCCCAACGCCAGGCCCGGTCCAGCGGGGAGGCGTCCCCCGGCGGCACAGGAGGCCGCGGGTGCCCGCAAGGCCGGGGATGCGGCGACGGCGGACGGGGCTGCGCTGCCGCCCCCCCGCACACCCCCGGCGGCGGAGCGGCTCCGGT
>NW_015094509.1:11125155-11157573 GCF_001431845.1 Calidris pugnax
GGCGCTCGCCCATGGCCGGCGGCAAGTGGGCCGCGAGAGAGCGGCGGAGGCTGAAGGGGGAAAACGGCCCCGGTGGCGGCCGCTCCTCCTCCGCGGGGCGGGACGGGGCGGGCAACGGCGGGGGCTGGGAGCGGGCTGAGGGCGGCCCCGGCCCCGCAGCGCCCTCCCGGCAGGCGGAGCGGGGAGGGAGCCGGTCCCGGGGCCGGGCGGGCGGCCTGCAGGCCTCCATCGCTCCCCGGGCCGGCGGGGACGGAAAGCTGAGGGAGGGAGCGCTGTTCGCAATTGATGGTCTTATTTCGTAGGGAAAAAAAACCAAAACAACCACCAACCTCCCCCCCCCCCAAATGAGGAGAAAAGCCTAGGCAAGCCTCTGAGAGACGATAAGGGAAGATGAACTAGTGGAGGGAGTTAACTATTGTAAATATTTAGTGAGGAATGCAAACAGAGTTGCAGTGGGGAGCGGCGGCTGTCACCGGGATACAACCTCAAGTGTCTATTATTGGCCACAGGTGGGGACTCTAAAAGCGTACAAGAAAGAGCAATCTGTGTATTAAAAGCCTTTTTTAATCCACCCTGAGCCATTAACAGACCTCAGAATACCCTCCTGTAACTGTGTAACAGACATAGACAGTGGGAGGGTCTCACAAGGGCCCATGAGCACAGACACCATCAGCACTACAGGTGCTTCTGTCACTTGTACACGGGGAGATTCCATGCAGAGCTGGGAACCATCCCAGTTCGTGGTGTCCTCTTCCATCCTCATCCCAAAGCCAGGCAGGCCCTCAGGCCCCTCTCCTGTGGACATGAGGGTCATTTACCAAAACAATCAAATAGTCCGTAGGAAAAACAGACTAAAAGTCCCACCCTGGGAACCCAGGTTCATGCTGAACCCTGCCTGGTTCAGTATGAAGACCTGAAATCAAAGACACAGATCTAAAAGCAAACACCAGTAAGCGAGAACTAGAAGTTTACAAGCACCAAGATCTGCCTCCTGCAGCTTTTTTACACCTTCTGAGAGGAGCTCACGCCTCACACCAGGGCAGGGGGTGAGGAAGGTTCAGCAGTGAGATCTGTGCTGCTGTGACTGTGCTGGTCCTAAGCATGAGAACAGCTCTGGTTTTCTTCTTCCATCAAGTTTTCTGAGGAGCAGAAACACACGCCTAAGCAGCAAATTACTGAACAGCACACATGAAACACACAGAGTCAATGAGAAAAGGTGGTTTTGCACAAGCAACATCTGCTGTTACCTGACTGCTGCTCTTCCTGAGTCAGCCTTGAAGTTTTACTACCCAGAGATACCCATACACATTGCTTAACATTCACATCCAACAACAGCTCCACTCACTGGTGTACTGAGTACCAGGGATTCCACCTTTTTTTTTGTCCAGAAGACAAAGAAATCCACTTAGAGGAACAGTAATTGATGTAGAGCAAATCCAACTGACCCATTAACACTGACAAATTATATCGCTGTGTGTAATACAGAGTGTGATGGTGAGGGAGAGGGAGACACATGAGTTTCAGGGGCAAAACCAAGAAGCACTATAACTCAAGCACAATAATCATATTAAATAACATTGACCCGCTCATCGGTTGTCTTAGCCCCCTAACCTGATTATTGTGGCTGCTGTTCCAAAATCCCCCAGGTAAGGAATTGTCCTGTTGAGTATTTGACAAGGCTTAAGAACTACCACAAATTAACATATTCAAGAAGTTCAAGTGTTTGGGGATAACTTCTTGGAAGTCACTCCTGCGCTTTGACAGATGCACAGGCACAGCAAAGGTCTACTTACATGGTGCCTAAAGATTAATATACAAAGGAAAAATACTGTAAAGGAAAAATAATGCAAGGATTAACAAAACAGCAGTTAGCTGCTCTTGCACCTCCACAAAAAATCCACCAATTTCTATTAGTTTTGTTTTATATAAATTAATTACATCATGTACATGATACTGAAATACAGAAAAGCACTTGTGGAACTGTAAAATCGTTTACAATAAACAAACATACATATGAAATATAGCATTCTGCACAGTTTTGCAAGATTTCAGAGTACTCAGCTGTGCCTACAACATTCTGTTTAGAACAGCCTCTCCCCGAGGGGTGGTGGGAGCTGTATTCATTCCCTAGCTCCTAACTCCCAGGGACGCCCCGGTCCCCACAGCCCTTTCCCTGCACTCACTTATGACAAACGTATGCATTGGGAGCTGGGGAGGTGTTTCTGTGTGGGGAGAGACTCTGATCCACAGGATCACATCCACTGTCACCTCCTTGAAGGCATGGTGGTACTTCCCAGAGGTGCAGGACACTCCCCAGCAGGGAGCAGAGAAGACCCCCAGCAATGCGGCACGCCAGAATGAGCATTCCTGTAGGGTGGCCTTCACAACAGCTCCCTCACTCTACTAATTGCAATTAATGCAGCAGCACATACCTTTGGTACACCATTGGACAGATCCAGACCTTATGGGCTTCCCAGCACAGCTTTGCATCCCCAAGGCTTGCTCAATCCCAAGAGAGTAATTCTGATCCTCTCAAAAAAAACAACAAGAAGAAAGCCAGGCCCCGTCCTCCTTTGGAAAGACACGAATGAGAACAATCTGCAAGTTCACACTGTATTTAGTAGCTCTGAAAATAATTAAAGGCAGTGAAAAAATGTCATCTGTACTAGCATCAATTACAACTTCTTGGGCAAAATACTCTTTCATGGCAAGGCAAAGTAAACAAAAGTTCCTGGTACAAAATATGTCTCAAAACTTTATCTACCGAGGCATCCAAAGTGCAGTCATCACAGCTTGAACTTTAATACCTCTTCCCTCCCTCCCCTAAAAGATATTATTTATTTTGGGAATACTAAGCTGTCTTTTAGAAATGCTTTATAAATACTATTTTTTACGTGAAGAATGCCACTTCAGATAAACTGAAGAATTGTCATTTGTAAGTGAAAGTGTAACCTGCTTTTTCAGCTTAAAACTTGTGCGCTGTCTAAAAATTAATTTGCAAATGACACCAGTATGTCCGAAACGACTATTTTCTTCCAAGAGTCTCCTTGCGGAGAAACCTTCCCACAGGTTGGGGCAGCAACCTCTTCTCCAAGAGGTTCCTATGACTGTATTGTTCAAACCCCCGCATTCGTGTTCAGCTGCTGTTAAAAAAACCTTGCATCATCATGGAAAAAAAGCTCTGGAACGCTCGGTAGCAACTGTCTGCTTCCTGCTGTACTAAAGGCAATATTACTACAATAGCAGCTCGTGGTGATATTTAATGACAGAAAATGCCTTTATATTAAGAAAGCCGTGGACAAAGATGGAGAAAAGCCTCATTTACAGGCTCGCGTTTCAAGCAAGACATGAAGTTATCCTCCTAAAGACAACTCCACAGAAAATCCTTCAAGGATATATAAAAAAAATTAAAAGCCCTTCACGCTTCTCAGTTCAGCAAAACTGCTCTAGGATAAGATGCTCAAGATAGCTGCAAATTACAACCACGAAAGTACCTAAGCAAGGACCCGTTGGTGGTACCGATGATGCTGAAAACCCTGCTGGGCAATGACTACACTGCAATGAAGGCCAGATTCCAGATGTAAAGCCTGTTCCCGTCCTCCCCACCCCGAGCACGTGAAGCTTTTGCACAACCATTTCACCTACACGTTCCATCTGTGCGGGGACATTCACACCTCGGGATAAGCAAATGCCGCACGCACTGAAATCCAGACCTGCAGAATTTTCCATTCAATTTTGGCAGACTCGTTGTTACAAAGGCAAACCGAAGAGTTGAGGGAAAAGGTGAGATTACACGGAGCTGGAAAAGAGAAAGGGAACCACAGCTACTAAGGTCCCTACCTGTAGTTCGCATTAGAGAGAGGAAGCTGGAGAAATACAAGCGCCAAGGGAGCAAAGAGCACAGACACAGAAAAAGCTCAGAATAAGCATTTACAGATTCAGACACAGAGACATGATCCACAGGTTATAAGGATGCTATAGAAAGGGAGTAAAAGGAGAGCAGCTGTAAGTTTCCGAGGAGGAGGTTACGGCTGAACAGGGTGCCAGCAGTGCTGAGGGGGTGCTGAGCTCGGGCTCCCACTGCACCCCCGCTACCCAGGGAAGGCTCACGCTCCACTCCCCACCCACTTCTTTTTGGATGCGCACGTGGAAGTCAACTTTTGAAGAAAAAGCAGGTCTGTACACAACTGCGCACTTTTAAAAGCCAAAGGTAGGTCAAGAGATTAGGAAATCTTCCTCTCCTCTGCCTCCCCGAGTGACTGCTGCTGTACGAGAAGGGTATCGCTTCCAATTCACGAGCTTTTTCTCTGCCTGTTACCTAATGACTAACTTGCTGGGGGGGAAAAAAAAAAAAAAAGTCACTCCCAAACCAAACAGATGAGAGAGGCCACTTGATGACAAGTCCACACAATTTTTCACATCTGGAAAACTATCAAAGCTGGAACAAGCAATTTGCCTTCTGTGTGGGATCCAGTTAGCTAAGGAACGGAAACAAACACCGAGAATTAGCCATGGAAGTTAGCACTAAGGTGTCAGTTTTCCCTAGATTCAGAATAGGAACTAGTCTAGTAGTTGGTGGTAACGTTTTATTAGTAGCTCCCTTTATCTCCTATTTCAGCAGTTATGAACCGCTAAGGATTTAGACTATTAAAAAACTGTAAACATTACAGAACCTTCCTTTAACTAGTTTCTCTACATCTTACAAGTGAACTAACAGAAGGGCTTAAGTCAAAGGGAGATGAGGTGTATGATTTTAATAAACATTTTTCTTATTAAAATCTTGATATAGTTTAAATATACCATACAGAGGAAAAAAGCTATTTATAAAGCTACATACACATTTCAAGTCAATGACGACAGCATAAATCATTCTAGATTCCCTCTCCGCTTCTCAGAATGCCTTGTGTGTGTATATATGGTGAGCTACTGTGAGTTATCTGCATTATTTTTGTCTAGCTATACATTACAGGACTTAAAAAAAATGTTTAAGCTATATACAGAAATATATATACATATAACATATATTTATATGTTATACATACACATACACTTATATACATATACACACAATACATATATATATATATATACACACAGTACTTTACATTTATATATGGCCTTTCATCCAAGGGCCTCGGATACTTTTTAATACAGCAAGTCTCACAAAGCTTTGTGAGGGAGGGAGCTTTATTTTACAGACTGTAGATTTGATGCCTTTTCTAAACAGTTTCTCTTGTTGCTTTCTACTAACTTTACACATTTCAGTTAGAGGCGTTTTTGGTAATGGAAGTAATTACACCAGTTAGAAATCGAGGCATAAGGTGGATGTTGCTTTGTACCTTTCTAACTATCCTCCTCAGTATACGAGAACAGCCATACCAGTGTAAATGTCTCTATACTAACACGCCTATAGCTAGACTTGTGTAGCTCTACTGCTTTTTATTTTTAATGGATACCTGCACTGTAAAATCCAATACAGTTTTGAACTTCAGTTACACTGCAGGTCAAAACAGGAAATGCAGGCTAGACTCCAGTCCTCGTATGCTGAATCTATCCTTTTCTAGGATGATTGATTTAGGAATTACTAGTACGTGCAGAAACAATTCTACATCTCTTTACTTGATTTATCATCGGTTTAACTCCACAAGCCCGAAACAGTCAGCCTTATTTAGAAAAAAGGATTCTCGGCATCAATTTGGCAACTGGTGATCAGAATTTCTGATCTCGACTGTCCTCCATACCTCTAGCAACTAAATAAATGATGAAAACAGAGGCTTTTTTAAAAGTCACAGCTGTAGGTAACTTCTGGTCATCCTCAACTAGCTGACAGAAAAGGAAACCCAGTGGAGTTCTGCAAAGGTGAATTCCACTTGGATTTTGATGAAACGTTAGTTTAGCTCTTCCCAACAAAGGGAAGAAAAAAAAAATAACTAACAAGGACTAATGGTGTTGGAGAAGCAAGGAAGAAGAACATCACCACCAGAGAAGCTCTTAACCTTCAATACCTACGCTTTCAGAAATTTGTTTTGACACAGAAAAAGTAGCTCCTTCCTCTGTTAATCACCTCCTAACTCTCAAAAATCTCTCAAGCATTAGGAAAAACATGTCCTAGTCTACAGTCAAAGACTGCCCTCCCCAAAAGCAACCAACCACTTCAGAAGTGAACATACAGTAGAACCCACTACAGTGCAATTTGAGAATTTTATTCTAACCTAATTACCTTGAGATTTTTCAGAACAAGCCACTTTCCCTTCAAACCAATTCTGAGAAAAGAAGGGGTTGCCTGGCCCGTTTCATTCAGGATTCTCTGCTAACTGTAAAATGTGGGCTGAATGTCTTCTGCAGGTCAATTTTTCAGTTACAAAATTCAGATTTTTAATGAAGAACTATGTTTAGTGTATGCTGTTAGCTAAAGTATAAATGGCTAAGTAAATAAAAACTATTGTTTCTTCAGTATGACTTGGTATTTTGTCTGTAATTTCTTTATTAAAAAACTGTAACAAGATACTTAAAAAAAGGCTAGATACAAAAGAAGTTAAGCTGCTCACGAACATTAAAGTTTCCAAAATGTATCTTCAATAATCATGATCTTATAAACATTTTACAGTTACCAGAAAGTGCCCAGGCTGAGTTTACATAGTTAGATAACGTAGTACAAGTGTCAGGTTAGAACTGGTAGTGGAACAACCTCCTGACTGTCTGTTCACTGAAACAGGGATACAAAAATGTTGATTGTGAACTATGAAATACTGTGCATTGGCCTCATCTTATGTACAAAAAAAACCCAAAAACAAAAAACCCACTAAAGGTACAGATTACATGCAAAATATTAGTGATGGTATCTGATGCGCCAGAGTTCAATGCAATCAGAACAAAAATTGCAATGAAAGTGGTTTCATAAGTGGACGATCCCAACTCTGGGATCTGAGCTGTCAGGAACTTTTTACAAGTTCAATATACATGATACACAACTGCAGCCAACCACAAATTAAACACCATAAAAAAAGTTAAAATAAAACACAGAACATACTTAATTTTTTATTTTGAAATTCCCTACTCCCTCTATACAAGAACCTTTGCTGAAACACTTTCCACAAAGGCAGCAGTGAATTTTCAGAACATTTTACATATTTTCCCTCAGCAAAAAGATAAATCACAGTGTAAATTATATTGTTCTGCTGTCATCTTTGGCTGGGGTTAGGCAAAGGAGTTATTGACTAGCAAACTGTTGCGATCAGATATTGCCAGTGCTCCTTAGGCCTTTACGTTACAAATTCAGTACAGGAATGTTTGCATTTAAATCTTTAAAGTACCACCAGGGGTATGACAGCATTAACTTTCATAAACTTTTATAGACAAATGGAAAAATCTACAAAACTTAGCTAGTAATATTACACAGCAATACACACTTTTTTATACTCTACACAAAACCAAAATTCTTGGTCTTAATGGCGAGTAACAATTTCTGTTTCAAAATCTGCTTAGAGGAATAGAGTGGGACATAAAGGCGAGAAATGCAAGTGTTTGCTGTAGGAAGATGTTGGTCGTCTGGTGGTCTTATTGTGATTGATGGCATAGGCTGGAATCCCTCCTCACTGGCAGGCAATGATGGACTTGAGGTCCAAAAGTACACCTGAAAGAAGAAAATGGCGTTTAAAATTTTGCTGTACAAGCAAAATTCAGTATGTCAACTACAGGCAGTGATCATGCTACGCGCTTTTGTAGCAGGTTCCTTCACTTCCTTTGCTCAACCGCTCGTTATTTCATATACTTCTGTTACAACCGATAGAAGCAGCACTCAAAATGATCCTGTATCAACAAATCCTCAGTAAATGAAATGTCCCCACATCCATCTGGGAAGATGGTGACTGCCATCAATACAAAACGCAGCAGGAATCTCTCACAAACCAGTTAGTGACTACAGAATATAGTCCTTGTGCAGACAGAAGGCAGCAACAGAGACTATTTGGTTTACAGTCCCAAATGTAAAATACTGACTTGCAGGGCAAAGTCACTACCAAAGTGTAACCATACATATTCCTTAACAAATGTGCTCTAGATTTTCCGCTTTTCAAATTAGTCCTTGTTTCCTTTTAGCAAACTGTAAAGGAAAGACAGTACCTTAAGCAGTAGGAAGTTAAAAGCAAATAGTTTTAAGAAGCGTACAATGAATATAATTTACAGGCAAGTTTTCCAAAATGAACCCCCTGAACAGTATCTTGTTCTTTCTTGCTTCTCATCTGCTATTCCTAAAGGGCTTGGAGAAGGAGATAGTTTAATTACCGACATCTTACAGAGAGGACACAGGTGTTGCCCTGAGGATACACAGGAGTCAGGAAAGCAGATGATCCAGGAAGAGAACTTAAACTGAAAACCCTACTAGCCCACAACACAGCTGACTAGCCACAGTTACTCAGCTTAAGAACGACTGTGCAGAGACTGTAACTGTGCTTCCACCTGTGAAGATGGGTAAGGACACACCACACTTACTATCAGTCGCAAGAAGGTCTAGGATTCACACCTGATGTTTCCAGAACTGAAAGTCTAATCAAACCTCTATTACCCTGCTCCACTACCTAAACTCTTCACATAGAAAGTCACTGCAGGCAGACACAGTTAAAAACAGTAACAATGCCACAGTTATTCCAGTTCTGCACATTTCCACTGGGAACAGAAAACTTACTAGATCTTGTCTTTCTGTCATACTCATCTTCTCAACTATGGACCAGAACCAACGCTTGAATTGCAAAAGCTTCTCAGCATTTTCTCCTGTGTGAAATAAAAGATACATAATTCAGCTGGTACACTGGACAATAAATTTAAGAGATCTGTTCTAAATGCACTGCAAGGTGGATCTCAGCTACAGTCTCATTCATAAAGACTTGATGCTAGAGACAGTAGTAATTTCAAAACTAACACACATACTTTTGAACGTAACGGCTAACTCTGACATACCTCATCACAATTCTCACCCCCTCCCTCCCAAAAAGCCTGACAACACCTAAATATAGTTTAAAAATTATGTAAGAAATATTAGACTGGATACCTCACATTTATAGTTCTAAAGTTACGTCAAAACTTTCAGAAGGAAAGATATGCTACCAACAATACAGTCCTTGTATTTAACATCAAGTGACAGCAAAGTTGGAAAATGCGTACCCACAGCTGAAGGTAAATATTTTCAAAGGTATGTAAAAAACAAAGTAGTAATTTTATTCGGACTTTTAGTGACTTATTAACTGATGTCATTAACTCTACTCTGCAAAGAAAAAGCAGTGTTAAGTTATCCCTACAACTCTGTTTCTGAATGAGTACGTTATTTCATACCTGACTCATCATTGAAAGAGGTAAAGCTGATTAGCATTTGCACATTTACTTCACCACAGCCATTTACCAAAAGCCTGAAATCTTCTGCTGTCAAATCTTCTAGTGAATTCTTTGGAAGTACATCCAGGAGACCTTTCCTCATTGCCTTAAATGAAAACCACAAGATACACATTACAGCCGTATCACTTTAAATGCGTTACTGCAAAGTTCCATGTGAGATCCCCTGTTAACTCAAAATTCATTATTCTCCCAGCTGTTCCCTTCTTTCAAAGCTTTAGCATGTGAGATGCAAATTTTCTGAAACAATGAATACACCAATGTGATAAACTCTACCTACTACTGCAAAAGAAAGCAGTAATGACTTGAACTAGTATTTCACCAGGAGCAGAAGCAAATGAACTCTCTAATGCTAAGTAGTTCAGGTATTTTGCTGAGCTATGCTGAATCTGATGAGAATTATGAAAAATCTTTCATGTTACTTTTACTTTACTTCCCCTCTGAGCAGCCAACTCTGCTTTAAAAATGTTATACACACACAAAAGTATATTATATAAGTAAGTAATATCATGAAAAGATTGGAAATTCCATTCTTAAAATGGAAGAATACAGATACATTTGTTTTAGTAAATTCCAAAATGAATGTTATGGTTTTCAACTCCTAAAATAAAACTATTAATATAGGCAGACATGAAGATCAAGTATCTTAATTCCAGGAAGATGTTCTGTGAGAATTTTGGAGCTAAACTGCAGGGATGTAACCTAGCAGTCTGGTAGCAGATCTCAGAAGCGCAGCAGGAAACCACAGGCAGCAGAAATGACCACGTTTAGATGTAGTTTCATATGGCAGAGAGTAAGTGGTTTCAAGTACTGGACCTTCAGTAACTGTTTACAAAAACATCTTATTCCGTAACTTCTAAAAGGGCTTCAAAATGAAATTATTTTTAATATAGTTTTATAGTCAATTGTTTGGTTTCTTGCCAGGCTAGTAAAATAAGAACAAAGTTGTATGTTTTATAACTGATTTTTCCTTTCAAAACAAGGACACAAACCAGAAGTTCAAGGAGATTTCTGTAAATATTTTGAAATTTCTTTTAAATTTTTGTTTATAAGGCCAAACAAATCAAAGGTGACAGATTATTAGAACAAAGTAGCTGCTAAATACAAACCAAAAATTCCATTTGAGCTCAAGAAATGAACATATATGCTTAATCAATGAGATCAAGGTTAAAATAAATTATTTTTCATTCTATAAAAAAAGAGAAATTGCTCAAAGTACTCAGTCTTCACAGTACTGCATAAACAGCTATACAATTTCAAAAAAATTAGAAAACGAAATATTCTTAATCAAGCTGTCAAGTCTTCAAAAGACACCCGAATAGAAATATCGTAGCGAGGAAAAGAATTAACTGACTGAAATCTTAACAGATTTTTTGTCTCATTTTTTTAAAAAACACTCCATCAAAAACTTACATGTAGAGGCTGTTCTGCTACAACCAGCATTCGGTGTTCTGCGTATTTCCGGACATACTCATATACATTCTGAGGAGTGACTGGTATATTTACACCATTGGAAATAAGTTCAACCTATGGAAAGCAACAAGGACCATTTAAAAAGGCAGGGGAAAAAAGTCAGATTATTACAACAGCCACAGTATGCTGCACAGTGATTTATTGCTTGGTATCCTTCAAAAAACAAGCAATATTTACTACTACAGGCTAGTTTGGCAGATTCCCTAGGACTGACTATGCTTATCCAGGCTTTATGGTTTTTTCCTCTACATCACCTTCAAGGAAAAAAGCCCACCTTTCAACATCTAACGAGGACACTTTATTTGAATCTAGGATGGGTGAAACATTACCTCTGTCATCTGAGAAGAACATGGATTATGTGTACGCTACAACACAGAAAAACTGTTGAATTCTGAAATTAAAGAGAGACAGATTCAGCTGTGCTTACCTGCCCTCCACCCTCCTCCTTACACAGGTCTATTGCGAAGGCTAAATCCATTGCTGCAAACACAGCATCAGCATCTGTGCTCTGGGAAGCGAGGATAAGCTGCCGAAGGCTTTCATACATAACCGGATCGAAAAAAGCAAAGTCATGCCAGTTCACCTATTAAAAAAAAAATAATGTTCAGAACTAGATGTTTTAAACATAAGAGTCGTTCAAGAATATATTCAAAAATTACATGATCTGTGTCTAATCTGTGCACTACCATACATCAGTGCATAACCCATGTAGCAAAGCATACAAACACTCAGAAATAAAGCAAACTCCTATTTTTCAGCCTGCTTTTGAAGGGACATTAGAATACTCAACTGAAGCCCATTAGCAGAATGTAAAGACAGACCTGTAAAGCCTTTCCTGCTATTAAGAGCATAGGGGTTATAAAGAAAATGTATAGTTTGGGGTTTTTTGTTTTTTGTTTTTTTTTTTTTTTTAATAAATTCTTATATAATATATATATTATATATAATTCTACATAAATAGAGATTTGATGGATGAAGGATCTCAAGAACAAGTCCTGAGGAGCAGCTGAGGGAACTGGGGTTGCTTATCCTGGAGAAAAGAAGGCTGAGGGGAGACCTTACAGCTCTCTTCAACTACCTGAAAGGAGGTTGTAGCGAAGTGGGGGTCGGTTTCTTCTCCCCAGTAACAAAGCAATAGGACAAGAGGAAATGGGCTCAAGTTGCACCAGGGGAGGTTTAAATTGGATGTTAGGAAAAATTTCTTCACCAAAAGGCTTGTTGAGCATTGGAACAGGCTGCCCAGGGAAGTGTTTGAGTCACCATCCCTGGAGGTATTTGAGAACACACAGATGTGGCACTGAGGGACATGGTTTAGTGGTGGGTTGGGCAGTGTCAGGTTTATGGTTGGACTCAATGTCTTAAGGGTCTTTTCTAACCTAAATTATTCTATGATTCCACCTCTGAGTCTTCAACCTCAGGAAGAGAAGAAGGGGAGACAGTAAGCTATTTCTGAAGAGAGTCAAAAGCTAACCTACTACAAATCATTCCATCTTAATCGAATACCTGACTTCTAGTACATCTACTCAGTTCAAAATCTGGGAAATGAAAAAATTAATACTCCACAAATTAATTTTAAAGGCATCCTTACAGTTCCAGTATCAACTCTGCTAGTCAATATGTGAACACTGGGGAAAAAAAGCAGTTTGTAAATACAACACTTTATATAAAAAGGAATTTCAAATTTCCGTGTTCAACTTACCTTTCTGCCAAGAAGAACTTTGATTACATGTCTATTTAACGTGATGGGACATAGTTCATTCTGCAACAAGCACAATCCTAGGATTCTGAAAATAAATGTTTGGAGTTTGGTTTAGTACAACATAAATTACATTGGAGATCTTTTATCAAACTCAGATAAAAAAGTCAAAATATTCTAAGCATCAAGTTGCAGCTAGCTTTCCAGCCCTATCAATCTCCAAAAGAAAATTATGGTCATATATATTTAAAAAAAAAAAAAATAAAGTTCCTGCAGTATAAAACTTCCACATTGTAAAATAAAAAATTAACAGGAAAAGATAACTCAAGTTAAAATGTGCAAACTCTCTACTATTTAGCTCCAGGTGAGAAATACAGAACATAAAGGAAGAAAGATTTTGCAGCTTGGATCATCGGTACTTTTCCTGGCATTTTGTATATTTGTCTTTTACATTTTTTCAGACTAGAAGTTAACAGCAGCATACCTGCCAATGTTTCGGAAACAATTCAGCCTTGCTTCTGTGTTTTTACCAGGTCTTGGTGTATAAAACCCTCGTTTTCCAGGTTGGTAGAAAAGTGGTGCGTTATCATCCCCATCATCTGTATCATCCAATTCCATATCTACTACGCTGCGGCTGGAACCGTGCCGCTTTCTGTTTTCCTGTTTGGAAAATCAGAATCACAATTAACAAACTTACTTGTAGTTACTGACACACATTGACAACCTATTTGCTACTAGACCCAAAGATTCAAGTTTCATCGGTGAAGAATTTCCATGATATTTCCTAATGGTAACATTTTATACTTTTGAGTAACTGCTGCTTAATCTTTTCAAAAGAAAAAAAAAGAAAAAAAGAAAGAAAGAAAAAGATAACTCCACAAGATAATTAAACAGATTTTTGTTGCATAATAAAGGAAGACTCCAGGTGCTTAAGTTTTTAAAATGAACTGAAACAACTGGATTTTAAGTGAATTTAATTTGTGCAACAGTTCGTTACCTGCACTTTATCTGAAGAGTCTAGCAATCCAAGATCCAATATACTGTCAGCACCATTCTCCCTTGAAGAGGGGAAAAAAAAAGCCAAATTTAATTTCACAATAAAGAATTGTCATATTCTGAAACCAGACATATTAGATTAAACCAAAGTCATCAAGTCACTTGTCCAAAGAAACAGATCTAAAACAAAGCAAGGAATAAGTTGCATGTATCAGAGCTAGATGTAGCACAGTACAAGTACTTTGGCCACAAAAATCAATTATCATTTCTTATCTAAATCCTTGATACTTTACCTGCCATGTGCAATAATGAGTTCCATCGCTTCATCGACTCTTGCTCTAAGGGAATCTTCACTAGCTAGTAACAGAAGCAGCTGAGCAGGGGACAATTCCAACAACATTCCTGTGATCTTACTTGCAAATGCCTGGGGATAAGGAATGATGTGTCTTATTATTCTCCTCCAGTTCTATTATTTTAAAATACAGTTCTACAGAAGTGTCAGTATTTTCAATATAGAATGCATTACAAGGTATCTCCTAAACTATATGACAAATTACAGAAACAAAATCTTAAGAAAATGCCATAGATTACTTGAACGTGTGGGACTGTTTTTGTATTTTCAGTTCTGTTAAACAATACTAGACAAGGAAATAATTTTTAACTAAAAGATGACAAGAACAATGTATCATTAGGTAGATTTGATAGGTAAGTCTTACTGGTTGCATTGCTTGCACTCGGGGGTAGAGCCTTTCTCCAAGGGCTTGCCTGTGTGCTGGAAGAGGGTCAGGGTCATCGCTAGGGTTTCCTTCTGATGCTGGTCTAAAAGGCCGTGTGTCAATGGAAAGTTGTCTTCTAAAGTCCCTTAAAAAAATGAGAGCACTTTGTACTCATTTCAGAGGGAATATGCAAAAATCCTCTGGAACAATACAATTTGCACACAGATTCAAAACAGCATTAGGTTTTATGCACGAATAGTGGTGTTGCTCATAGCTGCTTGGAGAGAATGATTCAGAAACTGAATCAAAACGAACCAGAGATCTAATACTGCTCGTATTTTGGATACAGGAGTCACACATGCCACTGACAGCAACGTTGTTTCTGAACCACCTCACAATTTTATTCTAGCACACAAGTTTTTATTACTGTTTTAGCAAGAAAGATCAATGTTTGAGACATCATCTATCAATGCTAAGGTATGCATAATTATTCTGTAAAGATTTAAAATATATATTGAATTTCAAGAAGTTACCCTGTAAATTGCTCCTGAAAGACAGACAGCTTTAATTTGAGGGAGTAGAAGTATCTTTCCTGAAGATAATCAAGGAAATTATTCTGTTTGACAAAGTATCTACAACAAATTAAAAATATATCACTTACCTGTCCCTATCTCTCCGAGAACCAGCTCGTAAGCCACTACTTCTCCGCATTTCTCTCTCTCTCTCCCTTTCCCGATCTCTCTCCCCCCTGTTTCGCAACCTCTGCATCAAACCTGAAAGGGGGAAAAAAAACCTCATAAGCTTTAACATCTTTGTATTTCTCTCTCCTATCTAAGCTTCAGTGGTAAGCAGGACAGTTTTGGAAGAGAGCTTGAAAGATATCAATGAGACAGAATCACTTAAAGCAGTGACTGGGGTTCAGCCAAACTTAAGAAAGTTATCTGAAGTGTTTTTTTACCAACTTATAAATGCCAAAATACTTAAAGTACTTCTGTATATAAAGTAAACACTTTCAAAAACTTTAATATGTATTTATGACAAGCCAGATGAAGCAGTCATATTAAAATATATAAGCTCTTACTGGCTAAAAGCTGAAAGCAACTAAAACAGGCTCTTGTTCCAAGAAAAACAAGAGCCTCCTGTTTCTGAAAGCAGAAAAAAAGCCATTTCCTTGCCTCAGAGAAGTAACATGCACGTTTCACAGTTCCTGTGCTAAGCTAACAACAGAAATCTCTGAGATAATACCAATTATTTCAATGTAAAATAGCATCCAAAGCTTTTCTCAATGTTATCGGTAGATTAACTGCTGTGCATCACTTACTTGTGTGGGTACCCTTGTTGGCATTCTGAATACAATCTAGATTTGGCAGTTTCTCATTTGACAGAAAAGCCTGTGCAATGGCAGTATAAAAGCTTCGTGCTACACCGCTGCCTTCTCCTGGCTCATCCTTAAAAGTAACTTTTACTCTGTGTACAGCCATCGGAGTGGTAGCACACCTGCGACCAAAATGATTGTTGAGCTGCCTCATGGTCTGCTGTATTAGAAGATCTCTGTCTCGATCAACCTAGTAAAAAAACAGAAAAGTTTTCTTTTCTTTACCAATCATCATACCGAGAGAATTTCAGCTTTCCAAGAAGTTTCTAGACTCAGAAAATACCAAATAGACTGTGAAAAACTATGAAGTAATCACAGCTCAGCTCACAAAGTAAGGTTTAAGGCACCTGCTTTCAGACTCTGAAAAACAACTTCTCCTATCAAGTTACTGCAACATGTGATAATTCAACTTTTAATGAAAATAAATTCAGAAGATAAACTAACATTTTTTACCTCCAACGTTAAATCTCTGGATTGCTGGTTTCTAAGTTTTTCCATCTCCCTGCGGAATTTTGATTCCTTAACTTCAAAGCCACCTAATTCAGTCAAGATCTTAAAAACAAAAAAATAAACCAAAATCAGAACGAGGGAGATTCACAATTTAGTTATAAGAGGAAGTTTCTTTACACTGGGAGATACCTACCGATCCAGGCTCTGCTCCAACATCTTCCATGAACACTCTACCAAACAACTCCAAAGAAAGGCGCCAACGTCCCAGCAACATGTCATGAGATATGACCATCCCCATGAAGCTACACTGTGGCCTGAAAGGAGGCAAAAAATGACATACAAGCAAAACAAAGTTAAATTTCAAACACATGTTGTGTACTACTTTTTCTTACTCTCTGCTTTCAAAGGAATTCTTTATTTCTGATCAGTAAGAACACAGCAGAGTAAGCTTGTGGACAAAAACACATGAAGCTGCTTAGTTTCAGCTGAAACACAAGCCTTGCTTCCGAAAAGAAATTACTCTCAAAGCCTGTAACTTCACTGCTACATGGAATTCACTGTTATTGGTCTCCCTTCAATCAAGAACTTAATTTTTTTAAAAAAGCTGAAATTCAAAGTGAGGGCAGTTCAGCCCCTACCTGCATGAAGTGCGGGCAGTATCACCAGACACAGACAACAAGCTGTCAATTCCTATTTTTAAGCTTAACTACCCAGCAGGACACCACAGCAGGTCTGCAGCAAATTCAAGCTACAAATTCAAACTAAAGTAAGCTACCCATTTTAATTTAAAAAGACTTTTCAAAGTCCCAAAATATCCTTTTATCTGTTCAGTAATATTTCACAGAGAGATTTTTAACTCAAAGTACCTGAAAGAGGTGAGAGGTGGCCCTTCACTTTCTGTCAATCCTATCTCTGCCAACAAGCTGCTCTTCAGTTGTGCTGCAAGATCATGAGCTGAAGGCCCTGGCTTTGAACTCTCAGATTCTTCTGTAGGCACATTTTGTTCCTCCCCTTCCTTCTTTTGCCGATTTTGCATGCTCATAACATTTTTTAAGTTGGCTGCATAAGACATTTTAGTTGGAAGAACCTAAACAAGGAAAAGTAAAATATAATTGCACCTTCAAAGCAGTCCAGAAGGCTTTATCAGCAGATACACATATTTATCCAATCTTTAAACCACACAAGTGAGCGCTGTACTTGACCCGTTAAAACACAATAACCTCAACCATTTCAACAAATGCAAAGAAAACACTTTCCCACTTTACATTTGCATTTCATATGCTTGCCATTTAATGCTTAGTCTGTAGGCAAGTCAAATCTACTGAGCTACAGGGAGATTTAATTCTTTTTATCACAAATAATTATATAATTGGCATTTCAAAATTAACGCGTAATTGTACTGCAGCCTTTAAAAATATTGCCCCAAATCTGCTATAAATCAGTAATCATAAAAGTTCCTACATTTAGAAAAATATTAACATCCTTTTTAGGAAAAGTCCAAGTTTTTACACTTACTGGGCTTTTAAATTATCATATTGAAAGCTACTTTAATGTTTTCATAGATAATTTAAAGTGTCTTTTTAAGGAGTGGAGGTACTAGCTTAAATTACCCTACTGTTTAAAATAATAAAACCTTTAAATCTACCTCAAGGCAGTTTCTATCCACTGTAACTTCCACCAGGCATTTCCCGCTGTTGGCAGAAGACGAATACAGTCCCTGACTTGGTCGGCCAAACAGATCTTCTTTGCGAGCATTTGGCTGAAAATTAACAAAAGCATTCTGGGTAAATAATATACTTCAGTTAGAAATGAAAAAGCAAACTGCAGTTTTCTTCCAGAACACCATCTCTGATGTCACCTGTAATAGATGGGGCTGGTCTGCCAGGGGGATGGCCTCGGCCAGAGGAACCTCAAAAGGATTAGGTGGAATGCAGCCCAGGAACGTCATGGAGTCTGATCGTCTGAAAAATGGATGGTTTTGGCCAGTTTCTGCTGGGAGGGAGTCGTCATCCTTGTCATTGAGCGTAGCACCTAAATATCAGAGAAGATTTCAATTCAATTTTCACAGTTAGACAAGGATTTAAGATACCAAAATGTAATATGCTTCCCTCTTACTTATCTGACTGGAGGAGAATCTCTGCAAATTTAGCATCTACAGGATGCTTCCACAAATCCTGTATTTTTATTATGTTGTTCAGTCATCACTTTTTTTACTGCAACTAACTTTACTGAACATGTACTCCTACCCTATATGTACTTAGTACAGAGTATACTGTCTACCATTTTCAGCAGCAGTTCCATTGGATCAAAAAAATCAGTTTTACTCTAATCCAAATTTTAAATTCTATTATTGTGTAGAATGGTAAGTAAGGGCACTAATTGTGCATTTACAGAAAAAGGAGACAAAAAAGAAGGCTCCGAAATAAAAACAGGCAATAGCAGAATAAATTTTGTAAAGTAACAACGGTAAGAAAAACTTACTAGAATCCAACTTTAATGTAACATATAGAAGTAGCAAAATTTATTCAAAGCCTCAGCTAGCTAAAGGGGAAAAGACTAAAAAAGTGTCACATTTTGGCATACTATAGAAGTGTTTCTATATACTAACTTTGATTGGTGTCATCATCATTTTCGTGTTCTGAATCTTCATTGTCAAGACCCAGTTCCAAAAGCTCCCGAGTTCTTAAAAAAAAAAAAAAAAAAAAAAAAAAAAAGAAAAAGCAGTATAAACTTATCTATTTCATGTTAGCCCAAGGTGAGACATACATACATACCAAAATAGAAAACCAACGTGCAACTTCTTAATGTAATACCTCATACAATATAAAAAAGTAAACTAGATTGTTTTGGTTTTTTTTTAATATTTATAACATATATATTCATGTGGTAGAGTGTTCTAAATAAATTTAAAAAAAAAAAAAAAAAAAAGACAAAAAGAGAAAAAAGAAGAGTCAATCCACTTGAAGAAAACATTAGGCAAAACATTTACGTCTGTAGCAATCAATAAAAGCAAGAGGATGATCAGTAAGTGTACTTCAGAGCTATACATAAAAAGAACAAACTCACTCTAAAATCAATGTACTGCTGAGTACCTCTTGTTCCATACTCACTCGCTACATTAATCACACAGTTACCCTTACAGCCATTTGGCCACCTACCAAGTTTAATCTAAAAAATTAAGGCTTCTGACAGTGATGGGTATGCTTGTTTTTAAAGACTATGTCAATATAAAAAACCTCGGAACTCTGCATTAGTGGAAGAAATATGTACGTGAATATTATTCTAAAATTTACTGATATAGAATATGTTTAGTCCTATAAAAATAATGTCACTGATCACGTTTCAGAACGTATGTCTGCAAGCTGCTTATTAAAGAAATGGATTTCACTGTATTATAAAAAGGATCAAGAATTGTGATTCGTATTCATTTCTGGCAGTTTGTGCATTGTGAAATATGATCTGAAACTAAATGAAGACTGATTAAATTTTGTTTCATATAGGTTATTAAAATGTCATCTAACAGAAGTAACTGACTGAATTTGAACCACTCAACTTTAATGGCAAAGGTTTTACATAGTTTTACAAGCATTTCATGGGAATTTTGCAATTTTTTCATGAATGGTTATTTGACAGATTTCAATATGTGAATTTTTGGGGACAAAGCAGAGTCTGGAATTACACTATTGTCTGGAAAAGGCTTAAAGCCACAGCTTTAACTACTCAAGTCAGCCAGCACAAAAACTCAATCAATTACTGTATTACATCATCTCTACTTGTGAGAAAACTGGTGTTGACAACCACCTCTGGTATACATTTTGAGGTCATAACAAGCCTTATGTTACCAAGATATATTGAACGTCACATTAGAACTAAAGCAGTAGTCCAATATATAGTTAAATATATTGATTCTTCATATTTTACAGTCACTAAATTTCTAGAGGAAATGATGAGTTAAGTTTGACCTGTGATATTGAAAATTGGAAGGGCAGGAAGGGGAAAAGATCTGTATTTATTTAAGTGTTGACTAGAACTGTACAGGTTCATTACCTCAAAACTTAGTAAGAAATGGGAACAGATGGTGTAGACTCCCAACGTGTGGGCATTTCTGTGATCATTAATTGCCATTTCAAATCAAAGAACATTTATAAAAAAAGTCTTACAGTGTTTAAGAAAGGAATAAATGCACCTTTTAAACTTAAGAACATTTTCAGCTATTGATTTTCCTATTGTGCTTTAAATCATCAGGTAAGTCTCAACTATCTGCAACTAAATGGAAAACAGAGCTACTTAGCCCATCATTGACATTTTCTGCTCTGTCATTCTTAACATTTAACAGAATTTTAAATAAGTTGTTATCATGTTAAATGTGAGGAGTAGATTACACTTTTCAGCTGAGAAACTGTCCTGAATGTATCTTTTAGATGCACTGCCATGGAGTTAAAAAAAAAATAATAAAAAAAAAAATCAAACTCCATTTTCAGTGGTAAGAAAACCTTTTACAGTAATCAGCATAAAGATTTATACAGGATATTGTAACAGGCTTATCAAACACACGTTACTGTACACACACACAGATATACAGATATATGTATACATTTATATGAGATGCTGGGTAACACCACCAATGACTGAAACAAGAGGGCAGATGTCACTTTTGCTTTTTTTGGAAAAGCCACGATACCTTTTCCGTTCCAGCTGAGGAGTATCCAATGTCGTCTGTTGATTCATTGCTTTAATCCAATAAATAAGGGCCTGAAAAACGTACGCTACGTGCTTTAGTGAACAGACATCTAGAACAGGAAGAACATCCGAGTGCTCATCGTTGTGAGAACGCATCAGAGACAGTGCGTAGTTCAGGAAATCCCCACGTGCTGACATCATTCCCTGACGGGCACTCAGTAAGGTGGCGCGTCTAGTGAAAGAAAAGGATTGAATACAGAGAGATCAGGCATCACAGCAGAATGCATCCTTTATGTTTTAGTCTCTATATTTGAAACATGGATGTAAAAACTCAAAATCCCAAAAAAAGCAGTGTGATAAGAGTAATAATCATAGTTTTATATTTTTCTATAAGCAGCTCAGGTGCAGTATATTAACAACAGTTAATACTCATGATGAATCTAGTACATCAGAATAAACAAAATAGTAGCAACAACACATGAAGCCAACTTAAATCAAAGCAGTAACTACACTGTGGTATTACAAAACTGGATTTCTAAAATGTCAGCGAACAAGAAGATTTTACTGTAAAACTGGTAATTCATATCACATGCAATCACCAAACTGTTTTCATACCTTCTTCCCTCAAGTGTCCGTAAGCTGGCTTCCTCACGGGCTGTCATCCTTTCCCTCCTGGCAGAGTTCTGAGAAGCATGGAGAGGATGATTTGGATGCCCAGGATCACCAGCAGATGCTAATGCAGAACCATAACGCAGCTGAGCTTCAGTAGAGTCCATGATACTAACCATCCAATTCCAAGTAGGAATAAGCTTTTCTTCTACATAATTCTAGAAGAAATGAGATTCAATGAGTTTTGCCAACAACAGAACTAGATGATGAGAATACAAACTCAACATAAGCCTCCGCTGTGGCTTTTACAGTTACACCTGACTCCCCACAAAGAGGCCACAAAACCACATTCAGGGATGACCAGAGCACAGCTTCCAAAAGCTCTGTTGAGACTGCTGATTTACTGCAGTGGCGTGCAGCTCTCACTACTTAACACCTTGGCATCTGTAAAGCATTCTCACCATCCCTCTCTCCCTTTTGGTATCTCTTCTACTCTTCACCTTATGACCACCCAGCATCTCCAAGCTGCGCACATCTTCGGGATTTTGGTCCAATTTCTGACTTTCTGGTAGCTTTAACAGCCCTCATCCTGCTATGGCATTCACCAGCCAGATCTTTCACCATTTTTCACCCCTTGCAACTTACTCAGTGAAGACAACAAATTTAAGACCTGCATAGAGGACTAAGTATGCATAAAAACCTCTCCTCCTGGTCCAGCATTTTCTTCACCTGTTCCCAATACTGGCTCTGGAGCCTGATTTTCTTGCCATTTACTAACTCCATTGACCTAGTGGGGTTTTCTTTTATCCAACATCAGTTTGCTCTCTTCATTCCTCTACATTTTGGTCTTCAGAAACATCCCTCACAATCCACACGTTCTTGCATCTATTAAACTAACAAAACACTGCCTCAACCCTGTTTCTGTATCCAAATGAAACCTCTGCTGTCAGCCTTTCACGTAATCTCTTGCTGCCTCAGCTGCAGAGCTCTCCTGTGCACTCACCTGGCAAAAAGGTAACCTTTCAAAACATCTCCACTCAGCAAAGACAGTATCATCTCACTAAGAATCTCCGGAACAGAAACAGATCCTCCTCCATTATAAAACTATATTCTCTTATTTCTTTCCCTGTATATTTCCCCCAGTGTTTGATCCTTTGTAACCCCCCTCTCCTGAATCAGTAGCCTTTTTCTTCCATCACACTATGAAAACAGAGCCATACAAATACTTGACATCCCGGTACACAGTACTACTAACAGAAAAGAGAATCACACTTTGTGTGCTTCCCAAAGCAGCAGTGTTATTCTAACAGTTGATTTTTGTACTAAATTCAGTACAGATGATTTCACTCTATACATTATGCTCACATGCAAGTTGATATGTACTTTCTGAACACAGTGAAGTTCCCTCCTGTGTTAATTCTCTGAAACTTTGTTCTATACATGCCAGATACCAGTCTTCCCTCACACACATTTTTTCTAAAGATGCATTTTCCATATACTTTCAAAAAAAAAAAAAAGAATCAAGAGCACTGTACCAAAAAAATACACATGTAACAGAGAAAGGATGATCATTTCCTTGAAAGAAGGGACAGCAAACAGTACATTTACCTGTACAAATCTTTTGTCTCATTTAATTATTTGGCCCTTACTAACTTTCTTTTACAGACTCAACAGTTCATGTCAAAAAAGAATAAGGCAAAAGATCTCTAGTAGAGATCACTAGTATCTCCAAGGCAGTCAATCCTGACTTAACTATCCATTAGATACCAGACTTAGTTGGGGAAAAAAAAACCCAAAATAGAAATTCCCCTTTTTTTTTTTTGGAAAGAAAATATTTATACGAAATACAAACAATTTAATGGAATTAGTAACTACAGCTCCTTCAGATTACACTATCTCTCATATGAGAAGAGGCTGAGAGAGCTGGGAGAGTTTAGACTCAAGAAATAAACTCATTATATTCAAAACTTAACTGGACACAGTCCTGAGCAGCCTTCTCCTGTTGACTCTGCAGGGACTCTGGACTAGACAATCTTCAGAGGCCACTGTAAACCTCAACAATTTTACGATTTTCCAAAAAAAAAAAAAAAAAACCCACACCCAAAAAAACACCCAACTGTATTGAAATTATGATTCTCTACAGAGATTTGGATGTTCTTACCTGTAAATTAACTGCATCTTGGTAAGTCAGCTTCACTGCAGCTGGGATCTGGGAGTATACTAAGTGATTGTACTTGGGAATCAGACCCATCAGATCAGATATCTGCCGTATCACAATACTGTATGCTCTTGCTAAACTGCTTGCAGATGTTAAATAGCTGCTTGCGTTGCTGGCTTCAAGGGCTGCAGCAGCAGCAGCAGCACTCGTACTGATGGTACCGCTCCGACGTAGGTTTGATGGATCAATGTAAATCAAGCCTGCTGAACTTGCTAAACATAAAAGAAGATATAACATGAATGAATTTATTTAGCCTTTGCTATGTATTATCTGTATTGACAGGTATGATGACATCAGTATTTCTGTGTTTCTGATATCATGAATATTTCTAGAAATAAACTTGTAAATATTACTGATATCACAACTATAACTAGCAAAAAAGTTACTGGCGACAATCAGAATAGTCGTATCTTCTTAAGAACTACAACCAATCCTTTCTTATTTTAAATTGAAAACCAGAACTGGAACGGTCAAGATAGAAGGATGGTGCTCACCTAAGACAAATAGGTAAGATTTCATCCTTAAGAGAACAAACTAAAACAGAGGAAGGAATAAAGCCAGAGTTAACTGACATTGATGCATGTATTTTGCTCAGACTTGCCTGCTGGGGTTGAGGTACTGGAAGGGGCAGTGCTAGTAGTCCTCTGGTTTTGGGTATTCCGTACAGCCCATTGCATGGACCGGGGGGCTTGGGCAGCACCATTGGCATGTGAGCTGTTTGTGGTTCGTTCCAGAGGCTCATCCAGCATGAAGGTCTCCTGCTCTATGTCATCACTCTGACTGCTGCTGCTGTCGGAGTCACTAGAATCATTTGACTGAGAGTCATCTTCCGAAAAAAAAGCTGGAACACTACTAGCTCCTGTTGAGGAAAATAAGCAATAAAAAGTAAGTGACAACTGCACATTTGTGCACATATACATGTATCATGTCAGTTTTGTCAGCTTTTTCCAGGAGAAGAAACTACATGTACTAAAAAGGTTCAAGTACCACTACTGAAAATCTTTAATAAATTGTCTTAAGAACATACTGCTAATTTTCCAGAGGTTTCACAAAAAAGCAGCAAGATTACTAACATTTCAAACCATAAATGAAGAAATAAATTGATTCAGAAATTCTTCACTGATTCTGGCCCCAGGTAATGAATTCTAAAAATTAGGTTTCCAAACTGGACAGTAAAGCAGTTGCTTTCAAAAACACTTTAAATTATTTGTCTGGTTGTGTATTTTTTTTAAACAGTATCTAACTTCTACATTAAAAATGAGTGAAAACATTTCATTTCAAAAGAAACATTTCACTTCACAAGAGAGCAAGGTAATCTCTGGCTAACACACGCAGAAGCTCCATAAGAGGAAAAGATAGACCACATCTTAGCACATCTCCTTGTCCAAGAAGTCTGCATAGTACCTTACAATTACAGGCAAAGATAAAGCAAAGGAAAAACAGGAAATCTGGGGAAGGCAGAGGTGGGAGGGAAGAAGCTGGGTGAAGAGACAAAAAAATAAAATAAAGAAAGGGAACGTAAGATTACAAGGAAAGGGTATTTGTTAAAATGTCACAATCAGGTAATTCTCACCCTGCCCAATCTAGTTGTGAAGTAATATCTTCAGTACACCTCTGGAGTGCTGGATGCAGTCCAGAGCCAAAGGCAAAGAAGAATATTGTTTAGGTGAAGCCTGTTCTACCCTGTTAAAGCCACGTTCAATCACTAACAAATTTTATTTTTCCTGTAGAAATTCATCCTAATACCTAAATTCAAGCAGCTAGATTAAACACAAGATGATGTGTTGTACCTGCTTCTGACCCAGCAGTAGCTGCAGTGACAACACTTCTGCGCCCACTAGCATTGTCCTGATTACTGTGGTTACTCTCACTGTCACTTTCTGTTTCAGCAGCAGCTAGCAAATCCAACTCCATATCACTGCCTATAAAAACAATAAACAAAACATCTCAAGGTTAGAAAGAGAAAGAAACAGAATGACTGCAGTGATTTATAGAAGACATTAAACAAAACCCAGAGCCTATTCCTACAGCAGAAGTTAATGGATACACAGGGAGAAGTCATAAAAATCAGCACAAACACACAGCTATACTTTAGAGCATATTTTCTTATTTTCCAGCAATTAACAACCCCTGGCCCTCTCACTCCGTAGTGCACATACACGTTCAATACACACATACTGAAAATCAAGACTTTAAGAATTTAGAATTAGCCACTCAAGCCAAAATATTCCACAATTCTTCATGCACATATATGAGGACAATTAACCATATGCTGTGTCAAACAAATATCTAAGTAATACCTGAAAACTTGAAAAAAAAATCTAATTAAAAAAATCCATGTTCTATTCAAGTTTAAGTTTTGAGAATTAGATGTTCTGAATACCAAGCAAGTGAATAAACTGATTTCCTGTACTGTAAATGGGTTGACTGGAAACACAAGGCGTGGTCAGAAAGAGAAGATAATTTATCTTTTTTTTCATCATAGCTTTGTGCCATCTAATCCCAAACTAACTAATGCATTTAAGTATTAATGGCAAGAATTTTCATACATAATAGATTGATTTTGTCTACAAAAGTATTAAACCATAATTTAATAGTTCATGATTGGTTTGAAAACCAGCTCAACGTGATTCAGATCCTTTTTGAGAGCACATCTAACCACTATTCTAACATTAGCCATACAAGAGCTAGGCTATTTTTTTAAGTCCTTCATGTAGTTTATGTCAATAACATTTTACGGCAGCAAATACAAAAGGTAAAATAGATACTGTTAATAAGCATGAGGTTGGGGTTTTTTACCTTTAACTACCTTAATATTTTCTCCTCATGCAGAAAGAGGTAAATAAAAATGTACATGTGCTTGCCTACTACAAATTATCTATAATTTTACTCATCTCCTTTTGTAAGATGCATAGTCTGAAACCCTTGAATTCGTTCTACTCATGCGAGTCTCCCAAATCACTATCACTGGTGAGTCCAGAGATGCCTTTTGGTTTTGATACAGTTTGCTCACCCAAGCAGTAATGCGCATGATGTACATCACACCTACCATCTTCATCGTGCTCGTCATGCTGCCCTTCTGCTTCAGCATTTTCTTCACCATGTTCTTCCTGTTCATCGTGATGGTCTTCTTCACCAGCTACGCCCTCAACCACTTCAACCTGGAAAGAGCATTGCAATTTTATGCTAGAATATCTTCCACATCTGAGATAATATATGTATTTCCAAAATCTCAGTGCAAAATTTTATTTAAAAACTAATGAACAAAAAACACATTTAAGAAAGATGACCTCACAATTGAATTGATGTGAACAGAAAATGAACTTTGAGTCACAGTAGTTGTACGTGGTTATACAGTCCACATTGTCGTGGAAAAAAAAAATCAGGTCTGGACCACAAATGAAACACAGCCTTGGACATAGATTTTAGTGCTGGAAGGGTAAAACTGACTATAAACCCTACAATTAGTTTCTAAATATTGAAGAGCTACCATCCTGTTAAAAGGCCCTCTAATTCTCCAATAGAGCCTATGTAATAGTAACCATGTGCTGAAAGACTTTAAAAGTTTTTTAGCAGGGAGTTATAATATAGCATAAGTTTATATATAAAGGAAACGACAGATATATTTATTAGTATTCTATATCATACTGTAATTCTGAAAAATGCTTTGCATACTCTGAAATGACTAAATATGGAGAAATACAAAATAATGAATACAAAGCTCTGTTAAAATAAAATGCTTAGGGCACAGCAGCACTTCATAAAGTACCACACAAATCAGAGGTCTTGATCCATTGATTTCCAGTTCAGACATTAAAGCATGCACTAATGCATTAGTTGCCGTATCAAGAAGAAAAAAAGAGAAAGAAAAAAAAAAAAAAGAGGACCGACCTCTTCCACATCTGCTGAAACAATATCATCTTGCTCTTCATCCCTGCCACGAACTGGTTGTGACTGGCTGATTCGTCTTTGCTGAGGATTCCTTATGATGTAGGATGACTGAGATTGACTAGAACTTTAAAAACAAACAAACCCCCAAAAAATAGATTTAGACCTCGCAATGTCATTATGAACTTACATCACTGTAGAAACCTGTCAGTAAGAAAGTACTTCCACAATGTTTGGCCAGAATAAGAAGCCTCACCACATTTCTGTTAATGAAAAACTAATAAAAACCCAAACCAAAACCACCTTTACTGTTTGATAAGAACAAATAGTGAGCTTTAGTGACTTTTACCTGCTGGACTGGTCAGATGACGGTCTGGGTGGCAGAGGCTCCACAGAAAACAGTTCTTCACTTCCCTGCATGGCATCTATACTTGTGCTAGCAAGAGTAAAGGGTGCTGTAGGACGTGCAATTCCCATCCTGACTGGAATAATGAGAGATTCTGCTACATTGCACAACTCTTCAACAGCGTAAGGCAATAACGCCTGGAATACACGTTTACATTTTCCAATTGGCTGTGGAATAAAATTGCTAGGGAAAAAAAAACACAGAAAAAATAAAGGTGAAATATGTCTTTTTTTTCCGAAGTGTTATCAATATTTTTTTTCAAAAACTCAAGACAGTTCTCTTTAACAGATACGTACATATGTGTGTGTATAATAACTATACACACAGCTATTCAAGTCAGTTAAAAACATTTATCATTCAATAATTTAAGACGATGGTTGGATACTTAAATCGATTACTAACAAACAACCACAGATTGTAATTTTAGACATTAAAAAAATCCTACTTCCAAAAATCCTAACATTTTAAACTGAAAGGTTCAATATGAACACGTAAGTTTAACAAGCGTTGTATTAAAAAGCTACATAACATCCCAGCACCTATTGTGCATTCTTGAGGTTTGCACCGTTCCACATTATTCTGCCTACAGATGGCAAATTAATTCCACTGCTTCTGCCTATTGTTGATTTGTATCAATTCATTTAAGAAAAGAATAAAAATTTAAATTAAAAAAAACCCACCACCACCACAATGAACACAACCCCCACCACTTACTTTTTCTTTTTGGAGGAAGCCATTTCCACACTAAGAATGACAAACACTCTTGCCACAGAACGCAGGAATCTCATTGTAACAGCAATAGCTTCTTCTCTGCGTCCTGGCGTATACTTGTTCTGTAATTCCTTTACCAGAGTACCCAGCAAAGTATCTAAGAGCTGCAGAAACAGGTCATTACAACCCAACAATGATGTATAATTTAGAAGCATGAAACATTACAGATTAGGATTCAAAGGGACAGTATAAATTCACAAAAACAAAACTAACTTGAAGCTATTTTCAAATTTCAAATTAGTGTCCAGGCATATCACCTGAATAATATCCCATTATTCAGAAAATCTAATGTAAAACAAGGCTCAGAGCACTTACCAAAATGTCTGCTGTACACTTGACAATAAGGCAGTGTGTAAAACAGTCGAGGCGAATAGTTCCACTTTGCTGATTAAGGTAAACTTGTTCTTCAGGCAGAAGATGACCTATCCTACTGCTTGCACTAAGACTTGGAAAAAAGAAAAAGACAGGAAATAAATTTTATATAAGTCAGCAGGTCTCAAAATATCAGATCAAACTTTATATTGACAGCTATGTGTAAATACACACGGGTCTTTATTTTCCTGGGAGCCAAACATGATCATGGACTTCAGTGCATTCCAGTCCTGCAAAACACGTTCCAAAGCAAGCTGGGCAAAACGAGGAGGTTCTAAATCATGATCAGGCATATCGGAATCTAAAGAGACAAAAAAAATAAATATGTAAGATAACAGTAGTGAAATATGAAATCTGCAATTTATTTCACTGAAACAGGTCTTACCTTCAGGATTTGCAGTTTTACGATTGCGATCTTCCCTAATTCTAGGTGGTCTGTACTGGCAGTGTTCCACAGTTTGCCTAGCAACTGTCTGTACTAAAAACAGCAGCAGATGTTCTCCCCTGTAATGAAAAATTGATTAGTGGAGATATTATATACCACATATTTAAAAATAATAAAAATTATTCTGCCCCAGCCATTGCAAATATGAACTTGCCTGCTATTTGGCATGGTAACAAGATTGGTGGTGGTAAGCAGGCGGTAGAGGAGATCAAGGCGAGCAGATTTTTGTCCAGCAATTAGTGTTTTACACTTGCACTTTTCCCAGCAATCACAGTAGGCTGTTGGAGATGTGCGTTTGAGCCTGCAAGAAATAGAAAAAGTGAGTTGCAACACTCTTCAGTAATATATTAAATATTTTCTACAGAGGCTGAGGGCGTTAGTGTACACATTAAGATTCTTGTTAGAGTTTTTTATTATAGTAGCAAGATGCCAAAACTTAACTTAAAAGAGAAATGCAGAGTTTGTATGTGGCAACACTTGACATTTGCTATTCTTGCTTCCTACACTCATTTTAAGAGGGCAGTTTCACTACAGAGCTTTTCATAGTGCCTTAGTAATACTCATCTGAGACCACTTATTCTTCCCCAAAATAGCCTCCAGCCAAGACAGTTAATGGAAGACCTCATGATGTGGTAAAATCTCAGTAATTCTTACAACGCTGAGAATACCTTTGTAATTGTATCTGTGAGCTTATTATACCTAGGATATTAATGCTGTAAACATTTACACCCTGTAACAGTGGCACAAAACACCTGCAGTTTCAAAGCTTTGGCCAAGTTCATCGGAAACATCGTGACTATTCCTTTAACTGCTCACTCGCCCTTCCCTTTAACAAAGTTGATCTTAGAGATTAATAAGCTACACTTCTTCCTGAACATTTACAAGAATGATCTGACATCAGGATTCATTAGAGACACACAAAATGAAAACCTAGTACTATTTAGATGTATTATTCTTAGAATATTAAGCACTTTGAGGGTGTTAGAATTACTCACTCGCTCCAAAGTCTACAAAGTGAAAATAGTAAAAGACTGCTTCAGGTTACCCCTTCAATTCCGACCCATAAAATAGATCTTATAGAGCAGAAGGAAAATAAGATATTTTAAATATTTTATTGATCTTCTGTTCTGTAATATCGAAACACCTCAATCAAGGAAAAAAACATATTAACTACCAGTAAATAAATGAAACAACAAAATACTGATTTAATTATAAGAAACAGAACACAATACTCACTTGCAGTCATGTCCTTTGTGACAGACCCTTGCACATTCTGTGCAACAACAAAGAGATTCCAGTAGGCCACATGTTCGGCATTCAAATATATCCTAAGAAAAATTACCAAAAATATTATGCATGGTTCTCTCCCTACAACACTTGCAATCTTACAGCATTTCAGATTACAATAAAATTGCATTTGTTCAAACTGATGCCTTCAGAAGTATGTGAATTCTAGAAAACGAAACTTTATTGTTAATTACAATATTCAGTGTTTTCAAAGAGCTGTTTACATCAAAATTTTTGCCCAAGCTAGCCAGAGGGGAAAAGCCACACCCATAAATAGCCATATTCTGACCAACACAGACAGCTTGGAGAATACAAAGCAATTAGGGGAGGCAATAACTGTACCAGACTTAAAAGTTACAGTAATTAAAACAATGCACCTTTAATAATTTAAAAATTAGATTAGTAGACCAACAGAATCCATGGCCGAAACGCATTCCTATTTACTTAAAAAGAAGAAATAAAAAAAGCCTTACTTGGTTAATATGTTCTGCACCAGTCCACGTAAAACTGCACGTATCATTACAACACAAAACATACAAAGGAGAGTCATCTGGATTTGTACCAGAAGGACAAACCATTCCCATAAACACATCATCTTCTTTTTCACTGGAAGTTGCTTCAGCTAAAAGAACAATAGGATACCAGTGTTAAAAACAACCCTCCAAAAATAACCAAACCCCACCAACAGAACCCATACATGACAGATGTTTGCCATTACAAAATCCCATATGGATTTAGAAGTTTGAATAAAGTCCCTTGTCACAGTTTTTTGAGAAACCTTTCTGCTTGTCACATTAAAGGTATTTCTTATAGAAGCTGCTGCAAATTCCTGACTGAAAAATACAACCACCAGCTCTTCCCCAGTTTTAAATTCTAATTCTAATCAATTCAGTGGATCACAATTCTGAAGGATTAAAAAATAACTTACGGGTAATATTCTTATAAGAAACACACAGACCTACAGCCCTTGTCATACCACAGTTCTAAACTGCTGAAGTTTCTCCTTAAGTACAACTTCATGCATTTCTCTTAAACAATTAAATATCAACATCGAAAAGGAATCAAAAAACATGTGTTTGTACAGAAGTTGTTTCAGGAATAGGATACAGCTTGGCATACTGCTTTAGCATATTGGCTTTTTCCCAATTCAAAGACAGATGTTCCAGGTGATACCTTTGTGCTACAGAGAAACAGTACCTTAATCCATTGGTGTTTGTAAAGCAATGAAATGCTGAAAAGACTACAAAGAACACAAAAGCAGTAACAGTCATAGAAATCTATTTTAATGTATGCACTACAAAAGATAGCAAGATTTCCAAAACATGCAGCAATATACAGTGTTTTGGAAAGATGTGTTTACCACCATCACCAGCTGCTCAAGCACGTGCAATTTCACCAAGAAAAGCACTGTTAATAATGAATCTGCACACATGCCAAAGTTTAGAAGGAAACCACACGCTAATAATTACTGAAACCGGTGTACCTTTAGCAATTTTCTGTGCAGTTTCTAGAATTGTAATTGCAGCAGGATACGCCCGGCCACTAACTGCTGACATAAACGGTGTCATCCCTCTTGCATCCCTAGGGAAAAAAACCAGAACAACAGACAAGTTAAAAACACACTGATTTTTGATTTTTTTTTTTTTTTGTTT